>NC_023758.2:32198818-32555194 GCF_000499845.2 Phaseolus vulgaris
TGCTTATGAAACTGCTAATTTAGTTTTGGAGAGTGTGTGGATTGTGGTGGTAAGGGAGATTTGGTGTCATAGGAACAAGGTCATTTTCAAAGGTGTGTGGTGGATCACTCTAAAATGTTCTCTTTAGCTTAGCTGAAGACTTGGTCTTGGGTTACTTCCAAAGTTCAATCAGCCTGTTTCTTGTTTTCAGATTGTTGTCTTGATCCCCTGGTATGTTTGTATTCGATTTAGTTTGTTGGTTAGCTTTTTGGTTGGTGGGTTGTTGTTGCCGAGGTGAATTATGTTTGGCTGTATGGGTGTTCTTTGAATGGTGTTTATGTGAGATTTTTGAGGCAATCTGTTTTTGGATCTTTTTCTCTACTGTTTCCCTTTCATTTGGTGTTTGTTTTGGATTTTCTAGTTTGGAGACTTTTTTCCTAATGTTATGGGCATTGTTATAAAATCGAAATTCAAAATGTGAATAGTAAGATACATAATAAATAAAATAAGTATTAAAATAACTTTTTAGTAAATTTATTTTTTTTAATTTTTTACATTTGTTATAAAAAAATTATATACTAATTTTCATATTTGTAGTGTTTTTTTTATTGTATTTCCTCTTATTAGATATCTAGTGATATTTCAACATCATTTTTATTATTATGTATGTCAATTTCTTATAAATAAAAGCTTAGAATATAATAAAGGTTATATGGGCACCTATATCTTTTAAAAAATTGTTTTTTTTTTCAAATTAAAAATTTATACTTACAAAATTTTTAAACTTTTATTTTTTTTATAAGAAAAAGATATTAAAACTCGTTCCCAATAAAATTATTTTACCAAAAGTAAAAGTACCATAAATCCTAAAATTACTGTCTCTTCTTCCTCTCCACTCTTATTCTTCTTTTATCTTCTTTTTCACTCTTCTTTTGGTCTCTCTGCGTTCTCAAAGTTCTTCTTCATCTCCAACTTTCTCTACCAACTCTTCTCTTCGTTCTTCCCTTTTACCTTCTCCATTTCTTTTGTTCTTATAATGTTTCTTGTCTTAAACGTGTGATTGTTCTGTGATTGTCTGTTTTTTGTTTTATTTTTTTGGATGAAGCTTAGAAAAATTAATTGTATCGGACGTAAAGAAACTGAATCGTGAATCCCATGATTCATTCAATTCATATAACGATCCAAGACCTAAAACAATTCAACTTCATTTCTGAATCGGCAAAGTTATGTTTTGATTTGAATCGCAATTTTATTCTAACTACTATGATTCTGAGTCTGTTGTTAGGTGTTAGTTTAGTTATGGGTTGAGATTATTTGGACATATCATGTATATCTCTTGTGATATGTATAAGTGTTGAATCATTCCTAAAGTGGTCACTATTTATTTATTTTTTCTTGTTGATAAAAAAAAAATTAATTCCTTACCTGGATTGAAGAATATTCTAATACTGACACTTGATAACCCTTGCAAATACTCCAACCAATCCAAAACAGTTCTCACAATATCAATCCTACACCAATAACATCTTCTTTCAACCATTCACTTAAGGAGGAGAAGAAAAGAACTTGAAACACAAAAAAAAAAAATTAAACTATTAACTAAAATCAACTTCATGCACAATCCACCAGCTTCACAGAATCCTAAACTAGTAAGGAAACCACACTTGTGTTGTGGTAGAGATCATGTAAACAAGTAAAAGTTTTCTAAAACTGAAATTATGGAATGAACATCTAATCTTTATTTATAAATATTATAATTAATTTATTTTAAAATCTATTAATAAATAATATTAAGTCTTATAGAAAGTGTACAAACAAAATAATATAAACTTCTTATAATTTTTCATAAATAAAAAATAGTTTATCCATAAACTAATTTGAAAAAACTCTTATATAATTTTTATAGTCAAATTAGTTTATATATGAACTAATTTGTACAAATTCTTCTATATAATTCTTATCTTAACTTGTTTATAAGTTTATTTTATTTTATTAAAAAAATATTTTATTTATTTGTTTTTAATAAAATTGAAAAATTTGTTCAAATGGCTTTATGATGTAGTTTATGGTTTTAACTTTTAAACTAGTGGGTTTATTGTTTATATAATTTATTCTATGTAAAAATTAAAATAGTCAACACATCTTTAAAATTATCTCACGAACACATACTGAATTAAAATAGTTTCAGTAGTCACTGTATTATTGTGCTAATCTAGTAGTTCACATAGATATCAATGATATGAATTCTTTTTACCAACTTTCTAATGAATATATAATTAAATTTATCTAGATATAATAGCACATATAACAAAATCAAGCAGTAATTAATCAAGTTAATCATGTATTAGTTTTATTTCTTTTAAATAAATTTCTTACATTAATCTTAAATAAGTTCAAACTAAAACACTTATTATCAAACTTATTAGTTTTATTTTACCTCTTTTTTAAATTTGTAATGTTATTATATATTTATAACTGATAACAAAAAAAAAAAAAAACTTTTTCACATTCACATCTAAAACTCATAAAGAAATCTCCTATTGTCCTCCCCAACACTAACAACTAAAGAAGAAAACAAAAAATTAACATTAGATCTAATACATTCATACTAATGATTCAAGACAACGAGAAATTCATTGACAGTATCTTAAAAATGATCCAAGACGAAACATTAACCTGTGTCAGGAAAAATACTTTAGTATGATCAAGTTAACTTGTTTAAAACTATTTATAAAAAAATAGAATTTTTAAATAAATTAAAATACAATAAATTTCAATATATTTATTTTAAAACAGGATAAGTACTGCACAAAAGTCATTTTTAATGAAAGGAATTAGCACTTGTTGACTAATCTCTCAAAAAAATTCCTTAATCTCAAAGGGTTTAAGTTCAATATGTTACTCTATACTATCTTTTTATCATCTTTTCCTGTTTATCTATTTTTTTTATCAACTTTGTACACTCATAAAAAGAGTTTTACCATCCTCAATAACTTTATTTGATTTGAAGTACATTATTTTGAATAAAGATAAATGTGTGTCTTTTAAATATGTAACTAAGAAAACTAAGTTATGATATGTCCTTAAGTATATCTACATTTTCTAGATATGTAGTGAAAAAAAAGTATAATTAACCCTCAAAATGTGTACAAAATAAAGTATTTTTTTTTATTGAAAAGATAAAAATAGAAAATGTTGTGGCTAAAATGCGAATAAGACACAAAGCCATGAATAATGGAAGCACGAAGGTGCCTACTTTTGGCTGTTGCTTTTTTGCTGATCAACTGAAGTTTGGCTCAGTAGTCAGCCTTCTCTCAACAAAACTGACAGTAAATAATGGCATAAGTAAAATCAGAATCATAAATAAACATAAAGTGAAAAAAGACAAATAACTATAACACTTTTTTTCCAGTATGCATCAACAACACCTACAGAGACTTCATAAAGATTCCTGTAAGAAACAGTTGGAATATAATTAGTTATAGTCTACATCACATTTCTTTTAAGTTCAATGTTACACTTTTCTACAATTTTTTCTGCATTTTAATTCAAAGGGTATTAAATCTAAATCAAATATACTAAATATTTTTAAAATTTAAGTGTTTTTAACATTTACTCCAATTAATCATTTCGTTGATTTGTAACAGGAACAGGTAGAAATATATTTTTTTTAATTTTTTTAGCATTAAGCCACTATCCATTGAGTTTAGCTAATTGATGATAATTATTAGTTTTTTTAATATATAGATGATAATTAAGTTTGAACCCATGACTAGAAGCAGATTACTCAAATATCTTTTAGCTAACTTAATCCTATAGTATCTTAATATTATTAATATTTTGGTAATATTAGTTGTGAGAAAAAAACTGTCTTAGGTTTATTAACTAACTGTATTTAAACTTTTGTCATATTTTTAACTTTTTTGTGATTTCCTTAATCATTTTAAAATCAAACCAAAAAATTGATCCTCAAATTAGATCCCATAAAAAGATAATTTTATCCGTTCTTAACTTTAAGTTGGATATGATGATGCGTTCCAAAAATAAAGATTATTTAAGTAGATTTAATGTTTTAAAATGCATTTTATAGACTGTTTGAAATCAGACCTTAATAAGTATGTTTAAGGAACTTCTATCAAAAAATGAACTCAATTATTTGCTGACTGAATTGAATTTTGAGTTGAATAAAAATTGTTTGAGAGAAAGTTGGGGATGAGGGTTGTTTGAAATAAATTATTAAATTCCCAGATCCAGACAGACATACCTTGAAAATAGCTGCGTACGTCACTGCCTCCCTTTTCCCGAAAGCAACAGTAATAAAGTATGAATGAGTTGGATACAAGAAACCCATTTCTATTTTTAACCCTTTTCTTGCTTTTTACAGGTTAAAGCATGTTCCTTCACTCACAATAACTAAACAAAAGCTATCACTACCATTCTTTTTTTCTCTCTCGAGGTTCTGGATCAAAAAGCATTATTACCAGCTGATTGATCCTTAGTTAAGATCATGCTACATTCTTCTTGTTATTGTATGGATAGGGGAAAATGTACTCTTTTCTACCTAGTTGGTTTGAATTTGTGTGTAAGTTATTTTTTGGTTTTGGTTACTTAAAGGATATCCATTTGGATGAGGAAGATAAGTGTAAAGAGTTCTTCCATTTTAAATTAGTAATTAATTAGAATAATAAATGCTATAAAAATTATCTTTTTAAGTTGTGATATTCATCTATTTATAAAAATGAGTGAGAACATTGTTCAACTTTTAGTTTAAATTATCCCAAATTTTAGATTAATTTTAGTGTATATTATCTGTTTTTCATTTGACTTTTTCACCATGACTACATAACTCGATATATCTTCTCTTAGTGTTTTATGTGCTTAATGAAGTCCCCATTTGAATACGACGGTTCTCATCTTGTAATCATAACAGGATGGCGTCCTCTCCTAGTTCCATTCCATGTCATTTCTTCTCAGATCTAGGATGGTTAATGAGACAATATATTCTCTACTTGGGCTTGGTTGATCTCGATATGGAAGATGATCTTCGCTAAACTTTGGTGGTTCAACTTTCAAGCTTGTCGCATAACATTCTCTTGTAGTCTTCTAATCTACATGGATAGTGATAATGTTGTCCAACACTAAGGGGAATTTCATAATCAAATACGAGGTAAAAACTATTGCTCCTAGCTTATTAAGGGACTGCCTTCCCAAGAGGATGTTGTACGACATGTTAGCATCGACGAGTAGGTATTGTATCTTCATTGTTTGGCTTTGCAACTTTCCCTTCCAAAACTTGGTGTAAAGATCTATGTATCCTTATGAATCAATCCATTCACTAGAAGATCTCACAATCTGTCATGATTGGGTTGGATCTCATTTTTGGATATCTATAGCTTTTTAAAAGTTTTCCAATATAGTATGTCTATTGAACTTCCTTGATCAACCAATGTTTTCATTATTGCTAAATTTTTTGCTTTAGTTGTTATGACCATGGGGTCATTTTGAGTTGGGTTAATGACTTTGAAGTCAACATCGATAAAGATTATTGAGGGCATCCTTCGCTGAGTGGAAGACGTGATAACATTCACTGACTGTACTGCACAAAGATGTCACTTTCTTGTAGAGTTCAATGCCCCACCTACAGTAAATCCTTCGACTGTTGTGTTGATGACTCTTCTAAGTGGAGTTTACGGGCTTGTTGTTCTCGGTCGGTGTGAGCACCTTGACCTATCTTCATTGTCTCAATGGGATTCTAGTCTCGTCTTTCATAATCTCATCACGATCGTTCTTCCATTTTTCTGGGGGAGTGAGGTGTGGAGCGATACTCTTGTCTAACAATCCTCCAACGGTGCCCTACTTGTATCAACTCCTCTATCTTATCTTTCAATGCCAAACATTCTTCGGTCGTGTGGGCGGAGTTACAATGGTATTGACATTACTTGCTCATGTCGGCATTTAGAAGCGTAAGAACTTTTGTGGAGTCGGGATTAGGTCGGTATTTAAAGCCTCTTACACAATCTGACTCCTATCTACATTTAGCAGAGTGTAGTGGAGAATTTGGGCAGTCGATATACTCCTTGTCCTCTCTTTCTACTTGGCCTTCTCGAGTCTGCTCTCGGATTGGACCTGATTTAAAAATTAGTGGAGCTCTTGAAGCTGTATGAACTTTGACCTCTCCTACTTAACCCATCCGGGTCGGTAGTTGGCTTTTTACATAGACTACCTAAGAACGACCTTAGTTTGAATGTTGTCATGGAGCGCAACCTCTAGGTTGAGGTTGATATCAGAGTTACTTTTTTTAACCTTTCCATGAATAGGCTCAACGACTTGATCTTCTCTCGTTGGATATTAACAAGGGGTGATTGATATCATGTGATGCGGTCGATTTGTTGCAAACCGTGTTCCTAATTTTCCGACTAAGGTCTTCAAGTTGTTAATAGAGCATGGTGGAAGATGAGTAAACCAACTCAACCCTTGTCCTTTCAATTATGTTGGTAAACACACAGTAGAGCATTGTGTCCTCCGATGTAAAGTGGCTCATTTGGGTCACAAACATCAACATGCTCGTGAGGGTCACTCGTCCATCATATTGACAAATGCTTAATCCCTTCCAATTGGGAGGGAGTTTGACACTTATTATTTTGTCGAAAAAAGGGTGTCGCCAAGTAACCCCCTTCCCCCCAATGTTAGTGAGATATTTGTCGATGTGTGAAGATGTGACTTCGCTTCCAACATATAGGTTAGTGTAACTAGGGGTGTTCGGGGATGTTGTTATGTTTTTAATCATCAGTTTTCGATATTCATTTTCTTGAGACTCCAAGGGGTGCATCCCTTCCATTTTTCTTTTAATTTCCTTATTTTCTCTTCTAAAGGCATGAATTTCTTCGGTATTCCTCCATTTTATTTTGGCCATCTCCATTTGAAGAGCTAGAATAAGAGCCATGTGTTTGGTTCCAACTACTCTTGAACCTATAATCCTTTAATCATTACTTGTGTTTCTTGTAAATACGACTAAATTATGTCGCTCCTTCTCAACTCCACAACAAACACCAATTATTCTTGTATAGATAGAGAACGAGTCATCTTTATCTAGTTGGTTTGAACTTGGGAGTTGTTTCTAAGATTTTGGTCGAGATAAAGAAGATACCTACAAAAGTAATCAATATTTAGTAATTTAAGTAATTTTGACATAAAAAAACAATTTCATCCAGTGTGACATTCACCAAACGAAAGTATTAAACAATCACAACTTTTTAAATTAATATTATTTTAGTCTAACGAACTAATTAAAGTTTATTAATTAGTTTTTAACCGTTGTTATCTTGTTTAGGGTTTAGCCTAAGTGCAATCTCAGCGGCCATCTCGACCATGTAGAGTACAATTCTAAATACTTCTCCTAAGAATTACGTAACATTATTATCAACCAGTAATTTTCTCAACAAACCATCCTTAACTCACTCTCAAGAATTGCGTAGCATCTTAGTCCCATGCAGATTTATTTATAAAGTTGGTTCAAAATGAAGAGCAATTTTGGTACGGTGAGTTAAATAACTCCCTTGAGCAAGAAATCCTTGGGAAGAATTAGAAAGACCGTCTGGTGAGTTTCTGAAGCGCATCAACTAATTCTGAACAAGTAACCACTGTGTACAGTATAGGTTCCTCAACGACAGGTCAAAAATCCAGGAAGCAGACAGCATAAGTTTCCTTATAATATTATAACATCAAATTTCCTACATTCTGTCCAAATTTTACAATCAACATTCTAGGACCGTTCAGCACCTCCTAGAGATTTACTCAAGCTCTATGCGTTTTGAATACTCTTGACTGGTTGCACACACTTCACTGTATCTGTTTCTTCAATAGCGTCAAGTTGGGCTAGTATAAATTTCAGTTCCAGCTTTTCACCGAGGAACGGATGAGGGACGAGGCTTCCCCTTTGTGGAATTCAAATGCTGGGTGACAAATATAACCCCCATCACGACTATGAGGCAACCAACCAGCATGCTGAAGAAGAGAGCACCTGGTTGCCTGGTCTGAACAAAGCCGTACACTCCATTAGAGGTGACAAGAATAAGGTCAGTGAGCCCATCATTTGAGAAGTCCTCACAGATCAAAACGTGTGTTGGTGAACCAGGTAGTTCAATTGTAGCTAGTACACTTCCTCCTGGTGATATTATCACGGCTTCCTGTTCCCCAGCTGCAAGGATCACTTCCTGATTATCATGCAACCGCAAAGTAAGAGGCTTTAGTGTGGGAATCACCAGACCACCTTCCATCATTCCTGACGGGGATGGTAGATTTGACCATGTAACACCAGTTGATTGTTGCCACTGCCAAACAGCATCATGACCATGCAAGCCAGGGGAGTATGATGTAATCTGCAAGAAACAATTTTTTCCAGGTCACCGATATCAGTGTCAATAAAATTGCAAGTTTATCTTAGAATCTATTCAAGCACTACAAAAAGCTTCTCCCGCATTTCGAAAGATCTTTATTTCAAATGGTCACATGAAATTTAATCCAAAAATTCCATGTTTCAAAAGATTCAGTAAACGTTTCTTTTAGAGAAATAACTCCCAATTATGATATATCTCAAAAAACCACAGTATAAAATATTTGTGACCGGAAAACTTGGAAATATCAAAGAAATACTATTGGTGCTCAACAAACAATTGAAAAAATGCTGTACCTCTCCACGATTTGTCAAGAAGATAACATCGCCATGGCTTCCCTTCCTATGCCTATGACCATCACTTCGAGGAATTAGAATAGGCGTTGCTACCTCTAAAGAGGCACTCTCTGAACCTTGACTGTAGCTTCTATAAAGTTCTCCATGTTGGAATAAGTTAAAATGGGTATAATGACAAATGGATACGTTAAAGAGTTGTTCTCGTACTGGTACACCAGATGTTGCAACAGCCCAACAAGGACGTAGCACATCCATAGACCCACTGGCTACAGTCTGCTCAGCACCATTTCCTCCAACAGCCTTATAGGATGAATATTCCAGAAGTCAGACAGAAGAACATTCTCTGTTTGCTATCATGCTAAATTAATACGGTCTAGCTCGATTTTTTAATTAAAATGGGTTAAGAAACATGAACCTGCACATGGTCTAGAACTCCATCACCATTAATATCAGCATGTAGACCACCTTCCTGAAGATGAAGCTGAAATAAACAAATTTGGCATTACATTAGACATGAAAATGCTTACGAATTATATGACGGAGCTAAATAGAATTTTGGCCGAATAGCACAAGGTATATCTTTTGAGTAAGAAACCAATGTGCTCCAAGAGCTGAAAGTAGTATCAGAAGATTGAGCTTTACAAATACTTGCAGCCTTTAATGGCGTCAATAGTTTTTTTAGGTAAAATTGTCTTCTACGCTAATCAAGAAATGCATGGTAAAGCAATAAGTTCAAGTTGACTAAAGGATTTTATGTTTACCTTGCATATTGTTCGACCAGATGCCAGATGAAGAGCTTCTATGCCCTCCTTCTGATGAGCCACAACAACATTAGGAACCCACCAAACCTGAGTGTAGTTGGTTATGGTGGGAACATAGGGAAGGTGCTGCAATCGAAGAGAGAAACATCATGATTGCAAATTCTTTACTCTTTTCTATCAAAAAGTTAATTTTCTCAGTGCCATAACATGTCAATTTTATTTCTTAGAAAACCAATCTCATGTTAGGAAATAACATGAAAACTAAAATAATATGACGCAAAGAAATTACTTCAACATAGCAAACCCCTAATCAAGAATATCTAATTTAGACATGCTATGTTTCACAACAGTAGTGATCTACGACTATTCTTACTTTGCACCTAAATAGCTTAGAACCAATAGATGATGCAAATGAATACCAACTCAAGTTTAAATCATAAAATAAAAATTGGATGTGCAATAGAAGTAAACAGGGTGTTTCTATTACTGGATGAATTTTAAGTTGTCAAATAATAGTCATATAAAAAACTAACTATCATTATGTCAATACAATTGAATGAATTCCAATACAAATAATCAAATATAACCAGCTTTTTTAGCAATTACATGGCATGGTTAGTATATAACCTTCTTAGATTTTGCTGAACCAGCATAATTTGCTGCTTTTCCAATTATGTTTGAAATTTTTTTGGTTGTGTCCTTTCCTGGAGGATGGTTTTCCTCAGGCTTGTGAAAAGGGTAACTCATCGACTTTCCAGGTGTTCTCTTCAATGTTTTTCTCTTGTGCCGTCTGAAGTGGGCAAGTTTCAACAAAGTATCTTCTCTCCTAGCCTGATAAACACATTCATATATTGTAAAGTATGAACGGTATTTGAGATTAAGATTTGGTATAAAAGGCTAATAAAGGATGTCAAATATAAGGTACCCAGCGATGAGGCATAACTCCCAAGATTGATTCTCTGAATTCCCTGCATTCAAACTACAATCTCACATGTCACATGAAGCAAATTTTAGGGAAATATCTATAATTAAAAAACAAAGATTTCTCAATTACATAATTTAAACAAAAATACTCCACCATATGCATGTTTCAGTGTTTCCACACATAATGGAGGAATTGATGACGGGAGTTCTTCTGGAAAGCTCATACAAGCAAGCAAATATTTGTTTTAATGGTTGACCATTGTAAGAGAAAAGGTGGATAGCATGAATATATGAAAGGAGCATAGTTTCCGTTCTTTAGGAAGTTAGGAATATGTTGACAATAAGCACGGAAACACTTTTAAACAATTATGTTTGAATTGCTTAGCTTATTGCAATGGAATCGAATGGAGTGGGAAGGGTTGGTATTACTTATCCTTTGTTTGGAACTTACTTTGACTTTAGGGGATTAACGAGAAAAAGAAAGGAATGAACAAGTTATTGCTTTGGATTACTTACAACATTTAAACTAAACTAAAAGGGCATAGTAGTAAAATCAACAACTACATTTTTTAGATTTTGTAAATGTAACTGAAGAAGAAAAACAGTGATTTCATTGCTTCCCCTCAAATCTCACTGGGTGACTGCTGAAAGGTTATAAATAACAATAGTTTTGTGTACCTTTATTACATTTCACTAATCCAGCATACCCATAGACTTATGATTTAGTTGAATAGCTAAAATGTAAGTACCTCTCCAGGTTGACGGGTATTCAGAGCATGAACATCAAGCTTGTAGTTATGCTGTGGAAGTAATTGCGATGCGTCTGAAGAATGCACTTCAATGTTCTAAATGAACAGAAAATACCAGCAATTAGAGTAAAGGATAACACTACACAAGAGCTTTCAACAAAATAGATGTTAGGTAAGTGAACACTAAGTTGCTTTATCCATGTAGCCCAGGTTTGGTTGTAGTTATAGTTAAATGGCAGGTTAGCATCAATCACACAATTCAATCAGACTTAACCCTGAAATCGGTTCACTTGGTTGTAAAACATCTAATATCTGGTGTCAAAAGCCGACAAGACTAACTTTGATGCTTGTTGGGAGGTGGTTCCATTTCTTTCATGGGTATCTTTTGGGAAAAATATATAATGTGCACCAGTGGATTAAAATGCTAGTGCATATGCTAACAGCATACCTTTAGCATCCTTCTTCAATGCTATAGTTTATTGGCAAGGGAATACAGCTCAATATGCTCTGTATTTTTTTTACTTAATCATTAGTTTTCTTCAGTTTTCATGTTTCCTTGCTACACCTATATAAACTTCGAAAGATAAAACAAACGGGGAGAGAATAGAGAAGATGCACTTACTAAACTTAAAAGATAAAAAAGTCTATCCTTCAAACAAAAATAACAAAAGGAACAAAATGCATTCTTATATAATGAAATTTTAGTTCAAATTTAGAAAGATGACAACACCCAAACAATAGAACATACTGAAGACCAAAGAATAAAGCACGGCACCTCATTTTTTCTGCTCCATCGTTCAGCACCAGATCGACCAGCAAATGCATAAAATGCAAAGTGGCGTAAATCCACAGTTCCAGAGTTTTCAGAAGCCTACCCAAGGCAAGGATCATAACAAAAAGTCAAACTTCCACCACACAAGAATAAGAAAAGAACTAACATCTGATACATTTTTCAGAATAAAAGAGAAATTTAAAGAAAACCTTCTCCAAGTCCCTATGGAAAAGTTTGTTTCAGTTTTCCTTATTTTTTTCTATAAGAACATATAAAGAAGTTTATACAAACATACACTTAAAACTGTCTCCTATTTATTTAGGTGCCTGATTATGAAGGTCTAGAATCTTATGCAACTACCTGCAAAATGCAGAGTTTATTGGCTTAATTATATCGACTTAGCGAAATTTTAAGGACTACAACTACATACAGTGTTTTTTGTAGGTATACTTTAGTATGCTACAGGGTGGTAAACAAAACAGGCACAAAATATAGCATCCACTAGCAAACAGACTATACCTCCTTTTCAGTGGTACTTCTTCGTTGATGCTCCGAAAATCTGGCTCCCATTCCCATTTCTTCAAAAGGATCCATAAAAATCTAAAATTATAAAACAGTCAACATAGCTAGATTGAAACAATTGATTACAAAATTAACGGAAAAAGGACCCTGTTACCAATTTGAGCAAAGAAACAAGTTTAGATTAGAAGATAATACTGAATAGTAATAATTCTGAACATACCTCAGAGATGCATGAACCAAAAACATTACAATTATAAGAATCAAATAACAAATAGAAGTTTCTGAAATTCAAGAAGTAATGCAAAATATATATTACTAACATACTTCATCAAACAAAGATGCAGAGGAACTTTCACATTTGCCCTTGCAGAATGTAAAAGAATACGAGATGACCACAACGTTGTGTCACTCATAAGCTGTTCATGGTCTCTACTTTTTAAAAAGGATGATAAACACCATCAAGGATATATGGAAATTTTTGCTATTAGAACACAGAAAGGGGCCTGGTAGGAAAATATAGTAATGAACCAGGAAACAATGAGCAAAGTGACACGTACATGTGGCTGCATTTCCATCCTGCCACCAACAATTATCAATCCAGTATCTCCATGCTTCAGAGTATAATTGCTTATAGAGATAGAAACTTCCCTATGGTGAGCATTATGTGGAAAATCCTCCTATAACAACCACTAGAGGAATTAGTAAAACCCAACATAGAGTAATAAATAACGATATAACAGCACAGCTAAAACATTGTACCTGTAGATTATTTTCCCACAACTTTTGGAGGTTGGAATCAAAACACATTACGGACCAACCTGATGTTACTACAACCAAAACCTGTTTCTGCGGCTGCCCAATTTTATACCGGTCAATAATGCCGGTGGCCATAGCAACAGGCCGTCTACCAGACATGACACGTACTTTGTCAGGCAACAGAGACACTTCAGCCAACACACGCGCCTCACTGAACCCTTCATCGACACGCCTAGTATGGGGCTCCAAAACCTGAGAGACCCAGCATAATTACACAACCCAGTTACCAACAGTAGTGGTACCAATCTGAACAAAGCTATTACCCAGAAAAACCAACAATCAAGTATAAACTAGACGTTTCTTGTCCTATGCAAACACATATTGACACTAGAAATGAGAAGATGCCAAAACAAGCATGAAAGATTACAGGTGAACGAAAATTAGAGCAATAAAGAAGTGGAAACATTCCAAAATCGAAGCTACCTGAATTTTGGCGTCGTTAGTAGCTACAAGAACTTCCTTCTTACCGTCTCCATTGAGATCAGCAACCAGGGGCGGAGGAAGACGATCGGCCTCGTATTTGATTGGATACTCATCGGTCAGGTGCATCCATGCTTCTTTGAACGAAATACCACCATCTTGCTAAACAGCGATCAATGAAAGATACATAAACGTGAAATTGGATCGAGGCATAATGAATGACCAAATTAGGGTTTTAGAGTGAGAGAAAGTTGGATAACAGGGGAAGAGTAAAAGGGCACCTGAAGAGTGAAGAAAATAGCAAAAGCGGAGAGCATAAGAATGGCCAAATCCCGCTTCCTCATGGCTTAGGTGCGCAATTCAGCTAATCTCTCCTCTTCCTTTCTTTTCCTCTTCCTCTCCTAAACATTCAACATGCCTCCACCTCTTCACTTCTACACTATACCACTTAGGTCTTCTATGGCTGAAAAAAACCAAGTCAAAATTATTTTTATTTCATTCTCTTTCAGAAGCATGGTGGTTTTCATCTTTATATGTCCTAAAATTTTGATAAAATTATTTCATCTGTTTATAATAATATAATTTTAATAACTTTTAACTTATTTTAATAAATTATTTTTAATACTTTTTAAATAATTTACTCAAATAAAATTTATATTTGACCATATTATCTATTAAATAATAATAGAAAATTTCAGTGTCCATACCTTAATTGTAACCACTGTACATTTATACAATTTTGCATTATTATCTTAATGTCACTTGATTATTATTTATTTTTGTATTAAGCATCGGTGGCTATTTTAAATTATAATAAAAAACAAATTTTGAATAAATAATATTAGTTTAATGAGTGTATAATACTATCTTTTTCATCCTAAAAAAATTATAAACAATAAAAGTTTCAAACTTTATTGTACATAAATATCTATTATTTACACTATCAATATATAACCTTTTCTTTTAAAGCAATATACCCTACTAAAAAGTATTGATTGATTAGAAAAATGTTATAAATTATATTGTAAATGTATCATTTCTATAGGAACTATCATAGAAGTATGTCAAATAATATTTTCATTTAAAAATATAATTTATTATTAAAAATTTATAATTAAAATTTTGAAGAAGAAACAATTGTGTTGGAGTTATTTTCTCTTAAAAAAAATATCATTTTCATGTGTTCAATTAATTAATTTAAAATTGTTGATGTTTCATATTTAATCAAAAATCATTCATGAAACATTGTCTGTAATTATTTTGACTTTGAATAATGTCTTCAGGTAGAGAAATCTTCTTATAGGAGACTTAATTATCTGACATAATAACTAATGAATGGAGGATTAAGCTTAATTCAGTTTACCAAGCACTCAAGAGTCTACATTTAGACAAAGGAACACTCATCAACACTTATACAAATGCTACTGGTTCTTATTCCTGTGATTTAGTTTACAAAATCATTTCAACAATGTTGCTATGAAAATGTGAATATTACTCGTTTTAACTATTTTATTCAATTTATTTTATTAGTTTGTTTTTCATTCTTATTACTAAGTCAAAAACACTAAGATGGAGAGTTGGTATTTATTAGAGATGAAATATTTAGGTAGAATAAAATCATAACAAGTTATTAACAATCACATGCAAGCAAGTGATCTGATTCTAGATGTTATTATATATGAAAAAAACAAATGGGACTTATATTTTATTTTTTTATTTTTTGATTGTCCACAAGTTAGATCGATCTATCTTATACACTGATCTCTCTCCTCTCTTACCTGTGTTTTCCTGGTCAAACAGTTCTTACAAAATTGAACTCTCCATACTCCTAATCCTGTTCTGCTTCTCTAGAGCGAAAAGCATTATCACTATCAGCAAACAATACACAAAAGACCAAGAAACATGATGCCCCAACGAGCTAATCTGCACATAGCCTTAACGTTTCTACAACTTTGTTATGCAGGAAATCATATATTTCTGAGAATTGCACTTGATACAGGAGTAAGCAAGCTTATTTTTCCTGTCTATAGAAACATCACTGCCTTGGTTCTTCTGGGTCCACTCGCATATTTTTCAGAGAAGTATGCAGTTTAGCTCTATGGTAAATAGATATATAGGAACCCTTTACCTATTCCCAGTTAAACTATCTAACCTTTTATTTCATTTTTGTATCTGTTTTCTTCTCTGCAAGGAAAGACAGGCCAACAATAACCACTTGTTGTGTGGTACACTTTTTTCTACTTGGACTTGTTGGGTAGGATCCCTTCATGAAGCCATCCATTTATCATAAGATATATATGTTAGGCGTAATTGTTAAACTCCCCCCTTCTGATTCTGGCAGAATAACAATGAAAGAAGGATTCTACCTCTTAGGTTTGGAGAAAACTTCACCTACCTTTGCCGCTGCTATGCAGAATTCTGTTCCAGCCCTCACCTTTCTCATGGCTGCACTACTCAGGCAAGCTACAATCTTTAACCTCTAAAGAAATGTTAACAACACATCTCTAAGATGTTTGTCTAAAATGCAATCTCTTATGGTAAATTGTATTGAAAAGAACAATTTTTTATGAGTCTCACTTCTTATTTGACAAGTTTCTCTCATGATTTTGTAATTTTTGATAAACTTAAACAAGTAGTAGAGCGTATGTTAAAATAGGTATATTAGAAAATGTGTTGTTGACCCTCTTGTGTCAAAAGTCTAGAAAATAGGATACTGACATGACAAAATGGTCAAAATTTATTGAAAATGTTTCACTTCATACACATTGTATATGGATTAAGCTCACGAGTATAACTTATTTGTTCAATTATATATATAAGGGAAGTGCAGATATGAGAGCGTTCACTTCAATAGAATTGATGGTGTGGCTAAGGTCCTTGGTGTCCTTGCTTCTGTTGGTGGAGCTACTATCATTACCCTTTACAAGGGACCTGTTATTTATACTCCACATTTAACATTTCATCATGAACAATACTTGTCTATGTTGAGGGATACCCCAGAAAAGAATTGGAACTTGGGTGGCATCTATCTCTTCGGTCACTCCTTATGTTGGTCTGGTTGGATAGTGATGCAAGCATTCGTTCTGAACAAATACTCAGCCCCGCTCACAGTTTCTGCATTTACATGCTTCTTTGGTGTTGTGCAGTTTTTGACAATTGCAGCCTTTTTTGAGAAGGATTCCAAAGCCTGGCAGTTCAATTCAAGTGGAGAGATCTACAGTGTTTTGTTCTCGGTTTGTAAATTAAACTGGTTTCTCTGTTTACATTTTCATCAGCATGTTTGTTCACTTGGTGTTTCTACCTACACAAAAACTGATTTCTTTTTCATCTTGGCTAATGGTGGAAGTTAAAGTTCAAAGACAAAGCACCACTGTAGCAAGCTTAATTTGGATTTTCTTTTAACTTAATCAAGGATCATAATTGGTGACCTTGACATCAAGAAACTTCATTTAGTTGTTAGTGTTTATGGTGTGAGTTTGTTTTTATGTTAAAGGGAAGTGAAATATGACAACTGAGATGACAAAATAGGTTGGTTTGTATCAGGGACTGGTGACTTCAGGCCTGGCATCAGCAATACAGATATGGACCATTGGCAAAGGAGGGCCAGTGCTTGCTTCAATTTATCTACCTTTACAAACATTACTAGTAGCTGTGATGGCATCTATTATTTTCGGTGAAGAATTCTTCTTGGGAGGGTAGGTTTTGATAGTTCAAATAACTTTAATTTCATTGTTTTCTTAAACTTATTTCTAAAGCTAAATATGTCATCTGCTAGCTAAAGCCTCTAAAGTTTGAGTTGGACTATCATGGAATCAAACCAATTAGATAAGTTAAGTAAAGTAGATGTATTGAATCATAAGATTCGAATGGTAAATTACAAAATTATGTTAACTGTGGCTTGTACTACATAAAATTTTATTATTTTCTATTTTGAGGTGCAGGATTATTGGAGCATGCTTAATCATATTCGGTTTGTATCTTGTTGTATGGGGGAGAAGTCAAGAATCCAAGACAATCAAAGAGGTCATAGTCCCCATTGAGGCCAAGAATCACAGGGAAGAAAAAAGTGATGCTTTTTCCCTTAACCAACCATTGATTACTGCAGAAAGCTCTTAGAAGTAATGGGACAAGAAATTAATATGATTATAAAAATGTAAATGTCACTTGTGGTATGACCTAGTGGCACAACATTTCTTTGTTGTGGTGGGTTATTAGTTGTTTTGTTACTACTTTTGGCAACATGTGATATTGATGATAGGCATATATAGGGGAATTTGAATCCCTAAACATTTAGGTGACATTCCATTTCATTCTAAAAAAAAAATTACACTTATATTTTCTTTTGTGACTTTGCTCAATTGCTCACAATATATCTATGTTTTTAGGTTTATTCCAATTATTCATAATAAGCAGATAAAAAAATACATCAAATTAGAATAATGACATCGAGAATTTTTGTAACGTTGAAATTTTTTTTCACCTTTTCAACTTTAGAAATAAAAACCCACAGGACATAGTCCAGAAAATGTCTTCATTATGAAAGTAGGATTACAATATTTGTTTCTCTCACTATGTGAGAATAACACTCAATCTCACCTAACAAGAATAGAATACAACATCTCTCTAACATTTCATTGGATATCAACTCTCTATATTGCTCTTCTCACTTGTTTTCTTTTTTCTTCCTTACAAGTTCCATTTATATAGAGAATGGGAGAAAGATTTATCACATAAAGGAGATGGTGAATAATTAAAGCTTATCACATTTTCAAGAAAGAATTATAATTCCAAAACTTGTGAAATGACAATCAGAAAATATATTCAATGGACCAGTTATCAAGATTTATCGATCATTGTGCCCACTAAATTAAGAAGGGATTTCCAATATTATTTTTAGAGAAATTTGTAGTTAATATTTTTTAAATAATTAAGAGACTGATGAAATATATTTTACGGATACTTATAATAAAAAAAGTTGTTAAAATGAATTTTACATGTGTTTTATTTACACAACAAAAACAAACAGACAAATCAAACATGGATTAGGAGTTAACTAGTGTAATTTAGGGATTAGGAGTTAATCACAAACCAAACATGGAGTAGTTTCAATAAGATCACTTCAATCACTTCCACAAAGTTCTTCTACGTGCTCTCAAATTCAAAGCCATTGAAGGGTTCAATTAAATTGATACACTTTATTTCCAAATTTTTTTTTTCACATCCCGAATTTATTTCATAGTTTTATCTATTCCTTTTAACTCAAAACCACTAAGATTTCTCAGTTTGCCCCATATAAATAATACTGGGACAATTTGTTGATTAGAAAACGCAATTAAATTTAAAATTAAGATTAGACGGTAGAAGAGTGTGTGAATAATATTTGTTTCACACTCTAACAAATAGGTGATGAAAAAGTAGAGTTACGAAGATAATTAATTATACACATTGCGTTTACTAGGCTCTGAAATTGTGCGCAGTTGCACAGTGTGCGGGCAGAGTAGCGATCCTTCTTTGTCTGCTGTAAAAGGTGATTGGATCGGATCCCTTTCACTTTTTTATTTTCTATGTTATGTGTTGACTATAATTCAAGCGTATGCTAGTCTAGGGTTTCTTCTGCTTTGTAATTTCATCATGAATCGCGCATATTCCAGTTTAGGAATCATTGTCCCATCAATTCATTTCGCGAAACCGTACCTAAATCTCGAATTTTGAAACCCAAATCTGTCTAAGGAACGATGTAGTTGTCTGGTTGTTATTGGTCAAACTAGATTTAATGCTCTGCTTCATGGTTGTTCTTGAAACCAGAAATTGAGAACCTTAAAAGACATGTAACATTTGAATTCCATCGCTGCTTTACTTGAATCTTGGAATTGAAATATTAGACACTACACCTGCTTCTTAGTGATGTTTTGGTTTTAGGTTCAAATTATATATATATATATATATATATATAGTATGCGCCTTTGTTTATAAACATGTTTGATGTTATGACTTTCAGTTATGTAATTGCTTGTTGTGTATTGGGAAGTCCGTGATATAGTTCTACCGACTTTTGCAATGGGAGCAGAGTTGGATATTGAGCAACAGCAGCAGATGATGGAAGGAAGTTATTCGCAAACTACGCAAATTGATCCGAAAAGGGCTCGATTTCCATACTCCGTTGTGTGGTCACCACTTCCTGTGATCTCGTGGTTCATTCCTTGCATCGGGCACATTGGCATCTGCAGAGAGGATGGAGTAATATTGGATTTTGCGGGGCCTAATTTTGTGTGTGTGGATCATTTTACATTTGGAGCTGCCACTCGCTATTTTCAGGTTCCCAAAGAAAAGGTATATGCTATTGTTTAGTCTTTCTTTATGTGAAGAGAACATAGACAAGTTTGCTTCCCCTTAGTAAACAAATTGTCCTAAACTAAAGCTGGGACAAATCAAGAAGCGGAAGTAGGACTATATCATGAGACTCTTATTTCTTTGTCTAACCACTTTGACTCTAACTTCCTTTTGGGGTTTTATTTCTCCATAACGCTGTGATATACACTAAATGGAAGCTGTAAAAAGTTATATTTTGCAGGAACTTGATTCTAGCTTGTTGGTTTTCTGTTCTTCTATTGCTTCTCAAGTGTTTTTTAAAAAAATTGTTGGCAGTGTTGCATACCTCTGGGCCAGTCTGCATACAATGGTGTGGAACACAACACGGAAGGAGAAAATAGGGGAGATTTAAGGACTTGGGATGATGCACTAAGGAAAAGCACTCAAGAATTCCAACACCGATCTTACAATCTCTTTACCTGCAACTGCCACTCGTTTGTTGTCAATAATTTAAACAGGTTGGATTTCTTGTCTGGTGGATGGAATGTGGTGAACCTTGCAATTTTCATTTTATTCAATGGACGTTGGGTCAGCAAAGCATCTATGCTTCGATCCATCTTACCATTTGTGGTTGTATTTTTTCTTGGAGTCATATTCGGGGGCTTCACTTTCTTAAAGTTTTGGTTCTTTTTCACTTCCATTCTTATTGGCTGGTTCCTGCTTGGTACGTATTGTTTCAAGAATCTGATTCAATTGTAGTATCCGGTTCTGTGGCTCTACTTCGTTTACAACTGTAATACGCTATATTTTTTTATGAAACATGGCTAATTAATCATATACTCTGTGTTCAGATAAATTTTATTGTCGGCTTGTTGCTTCAGTAGGACTTGTTTTCTTGTGTGTATGATTTTGTTTTAAATAAAGTGACTTGCAGCATCCTGTCCCATGTCTTTTTGGTGCCAAGACATTGTGTGCTACGTCTCTGTTACAGATTGAGGTTGGTATAAATGGATTTCGATTGGTGTTGGTCACAAACTGCCTTTTACGTTTGGAAATAGGAAGGGTGCTGCCATCCTCTTCAATGAGTTTTGAATTGGACTTTGAATTTTGTTTTAAAATAATTAAATCATTGTGAATTTCACGAACATGAAAAAGCTCAGTACAAAAGTTTGCCGCATAAAAAAGACACACTTCACCATTTTTTGCAGGTATACAAGACCAGTAGCATGTTCACCCTTGATGCCAGCACCTACGGAGCTTTTTCTTATTGCTTCCATTTACACTTTTTTTTTAAATCACAATGTCAGTAGCAAAAACATTTTCTGTGTGCTGTGTGAAATAGAACTTTGCTATTTTAGTTTTTTTAAGTGGAATCCTTTTAAAGCAATGTGTAGTGAATAAGGAGAGACGAATTTTTGCATACAATTGTTCATGACCCAACTCTTGAAAAAAGATAACTGTTCTGGTAACGAGAAATATCCATGCGTCAAAATCAAATAGTGAAGAATTCAGAAAAGGGTGGCCAAAAATAAAAAGAATCAAATTATTCTCTTTTTAAACGCGTCCATTTTTCGTACAACTTGTGCATTATGCATGGCCATTTCTTAGAAAAAAATACAATAATTTTGGGAGATTGATATTGATTTTTGGGTATCAAGTAAACTTGGCCATAAATTATGATATGCTTAGTAGCATTGACTATATGTTTGATTAACCAATGGATACAGTATCAGTTTATTTATTGAGTTTATACTTTGAATTATTTTATTATACATTTGAAGATAGAAATGGTTCAATTGCATATAAGTTGAGAGTGTTCCAGTCTGCTATCATTCAAAAACGTTCTGTCCATTTTCCATTTTGTTGTTCTCTGCACGATCTACTATATGTCTTCATTCTAAGACTTAAAGAAAAGAATTAAAAAAAATCCAATCAAATCTACACTGCTAATTGGGATAAATCATATGATTTTTCCTTTGAAAATTGATATATTCAATCCAAAAACACATAAAGAAAAAGATACATGACTTCAGGATTGAAAAATGTATTATGTTTATTTTCTGAAGTCTTTCCAGATTTCTACTCTGTCCTCTAATTGTAGCTTTCTATAGTCTATACTATCTAATTAAATTGATTTACTTATTTATTTAGCAAACTAAGATTAAAAATTATTGCAATATCTCAATGTTATATGTTTATTAATATTATTTTTAACTATTTTATATAATATTTTTTAAACCAAATTTTAAATGAGTTCAATTTTTATTAAATGCATAAAAATTGGATCTTATGTTTACAAAATTTATGACCATTTAAGGTAGAAACGATGCATTTATTTATTTTTTTCATTTTGATTAAAATCCACAAAAAATATTTAGGAAAATATATAAAATTCGGATAAGATATGCCTATTTAAGGTAAAAACACCTACTTTTATTTATTTTTTATTAATTAAATAATACAAAAGGCCAAAATGATAGAGAAAATAAAACGCTTTAATTTTGTTATTCACCCAGATAAATCTAAAAAAATGCACGCGTGTTCCAAAGCAAAATATTGGGTTAAAAAAAACTTTCATATACATACGTATACGTGTATATATATATACCCATTTATTTTTAATACAAAGTATATTAACACATTTTTATTGTTAATATTATTACTTTAAAAAACAAAAGTTACAACTTGAAAAAATACTTGTAATAAAAAATAAGTGAATGTGCACAAACAAATATTTACAAAAAAAATCACTTTTTAAGATTTTTTTTATAAACTGTAATTATAATAATAATTTTTCTATAATATACTCAACGTGCAGCATCTAACGTAATATTAAGTTAAGAGATTTGAAAAAAATTACAACAAAATAAAAAATAAGCAAATTACATGATATAGTTATAGAACAAGCACGACTCAATTAATTGTTTATTTGGAAAATATTTTGTGACAAAAGAATTCAAAATTTCAAGAAGCTGTGCACTTAATTCGAAATCCAAACCGTGAAGGATGAATTTTTTTTTGTATCTGAGAAACGGAAAGCACCAATAAAATTAATTGGGCAATTTAATTTTTATTTCGTATGCACAGAAAAAACATAGTCGGTGGCAAAGTGGTAAATAATGAGAAAAGCGAACCCATTTTGGCGAGAGTGGATACCCATGCGCCTTGCTTATTTAAAGTTGTGACACAGCAGCGGCTATGTCTTTGTATTTTATTTGATATTCATATTGAAATTTGTAACCGTCGAAGGTTTCTTTCTGAGAAAATAAGGATTGAGAGAATGGCCGGCGCATCAGAAGAGGGACAAGTCATTGCCTGCCACACCGTTGAGGCATGGACCGAACAACTCCAAAAGGGCAATGATTCCAAGAAACTCGTATGTATCAATCAACTCATTAATCTTTTGCCAAAAAAAATAAAAATCAACTCATTAATCTTAATTACTTTTAATATATGCATGGATCCATCGATCTCAATTTTTGCTATGATTCTTAATTTGTTTTGTTTTTGTTGTCATCTTCACATCATGCATTGGACTCTATAGCTTACGTCTCATATATGGCTTTATTAATAAATTGTTTGAAGCGTCATCCTTGGATTTGATCTGAGCTTAACTTTGCTGTTATTTTATTGTTGTTATATTTTGATTCGGCCTTCATTGGTTTTGAAACTCGACTAAAAGAGTATTCTGGAAAAAAGTTCTGTTTTTTATTGCTTTGGGGAGAATATATATGTTTCTCTGAATCCAATGAGGACGAAAGAAACTGTGGAGGACTCTACTGATTTTATTTTTAATCATCAATTCTATATTAGTTTATTAATACATGCCCTTGTTAATCTTAGGTTTTTCATTGACTGTGTGAAATTGCACTTTTCTTACACTCTGTGTGTGCAGGATTATATAATGATTTGTTTTTACTGTTTTTGCACACTATACTCATGAGAATTATAACTTTTTTTGTAAACATGTGAGTTTGGATTTTAAAATTGATTTTGAATTAAATTAATTGGGTTTTCTGGATCTTGAGTGCTATGTATATCAGATTTACCAAAAAAGTCTTGTGGTAATCAAATTGAATCGTGTACCATTTATGTTAACCTTGCATTGTAAACACTACTAATCAAACGCTATGGATTAATTTGTTATCAACGGCTTGATATTATTAAGCTTTGAAATCAGTCTTCCTCACTTTGTCTTTTTGCAAGATCTGTGAGATATAAGAATTGTGGGGGAATTCCATTTATGTAAGAGTTACGATTTTTTCACAACCATAAGGTGATGAGATGTGTGGAGAAGAAAATAAGAAAGAGAGGAAACGTGGTGAGAGATGTTAAAAGAAGAAATGAAATGGCGACAAAACCTTAATAGTGAATATGAAAATACACTGAAATAAAATATTTCATGTTATATTAACTAATAAAATGTGAGAAACAAAATTCAATTTGAGAAGTTTTGATTTGTTCTGCCGTGGCGGTAGCAGATGACCAGCAATTGAAATTGTTGTCAGGATTTGAAAGAGTAATGAACTGTTCGGTTGTTGTTTTTCTGTTTATGAAGTAATCTGCAACAGTGCAATTAAGCAGCATGTATGTAATTTCTGCAGTAAACATGTTAATTACAGACTTGATATATACATATAAACATTATATCTAACTTTCATTCTTTATTTGGTTATTGAAATTTGTTAGTGTATATTATCTGTTAAAATAATTATTTCGTTATCATCTGATTCTTCTTGGATAGTCTATTTCAACAGGGTATGGTTCGCCTATACCCTTATATTTTAACATAATCATGCATTGCAAACTTCAATCTGCAGTACCCTACAAGCAGTTCTAATCATTTACATATGTAGCTATCATTATCATATAACTAATGACAGAACCTGTAAAAAGTTTCATAGATTCTCTAATTGGAATTGAAAATTTTCACCTTAACAGGTCCAAAATATGTGAGTTTTATCTTATAAAAATGTGTGATATTGTAGTTATATTTCACTGGTAATCATGCTATTACATTTGTAATTATGTCAGATTGTTGTGGATTTTACTGCTTCTTGGTGTGGACCATGCCGTTTCATTTCTCCATTCTTGGCTGAGCTGGCTAAGAAGTTTACAAATGTCGTATTTCTGAAGGTGGATGTAGACGAATTGAAGGTAAAAATAAAATAATCACACAGTTATGTTTATTCGTTTAGAGAATAATGATAAATAATTTGTTGATTGCAGAGTGTTGCTGAAGATTTTGCTGTTGAGGCAATGCCAACTTTTGTGTTTGTGAAAGAGGGAACTCTTCTGGGCAAAGTGGTGGGAGCAAAGAAGGAAGAATTGCAGCAGACAATAGAGAAACATGTGGCTGCATCTAGTGCTTAATCTTTTCTCATCTCAGTAGTTTACTTTGGTTCCAAGACATTTATGCTTTGGTCTTTATATTTTACAACCTTGTACTAGACTTTATTTTGGTATTTTTGCTATTGCACAATGTACCTTTTTACTCTGTCATCTATTTCTGAATAGCAACTGGTGCTTTGTTTCAGTCTTAAATAATAGTGGATGGTGTTATATCATGAATCATGATTACACAGGCTCTCCTGATTTTACATTGGCAATTCTATTGACTGAGATATATTTTTATTTAAAACTTAACATGATTCAATTATAATTGAGTTTGAGAAGAATAAATTATTAAAAAGTTATTTTCAACAAATTTAAAATAAGTATTTTCAATGTTTATTAATTTTTACATAAATTCTTAAATATTATAAGAATCTCATCTATTTTCGTATCAACATCTTTTACACTAATTAAGTATCATTAGATGGTGACAGTCCACCCACCCAATATAAACAACTAAGATGTGAAAAATCCAGTAGTAATGATGAGTCTAAGTTATGTGACGTAGAAATGTGATGATATATAAATAAGTTAATTATGATTAAGAGTGAGAATCAATAAAAATCTATATTATTATAGTAAACAAGATAATACAATACTAGAGGACTTAATATTTTAGAGGAAAATGAAAAATTTGATCCACTCATGAAATTGATTTGGAGTTATAAAAAGACGAAAACAATTTCATGATAAATGTGAAAACCCCAATTGTAGCATTGACGAGTTACCTTTTTATTCAATAAAAAAAGGTAAACTAAATATCTTATATATTTTTAATATTATGGTTTACTAGTTTCATAAACAATTTTTTTTATCGTATTCTATTTATTTAATTCATTATACTTCCCTCTAGATCATCTTTAACTATTATTATATAGTTGTATTGTTATACTACAATAGTTTTTTTATGCATTCACATGTGAAATTCGATTCTTTTATTTTTACTTAAAAAATTAAATAAAATGTTTTTCTAAGAAAAAAAATGTGTAGTTTTAGTTAAAAGTTTACTAAATTATCTATTTTCTCAACATACTCATCATCATCATTTTCTAACAAAATTACAATATTACGCATTCAATAAGTGCACTACATTCTAATTATTATTAATGCAGGGTGGAAAAAAAACTTTGCACAAGTAGAAATGCATAGTGGGATCAACGACTTTACACCAGAGTATGTGCATGGTGGGATCTTCACCATTCCACCATAAGAGAATGTTATGTAAAACCTTGTATTAATTGCATGCAGGAAAGAAGTGTTTTACAAAGAAAAGTAACATGTATAAATAGAGTTGCAGAAAGAAAATAGAGAGCATAAAGAGAAGAAAAAACATAAAACATAAAAGGTAAAACGTAAAACAATTATATTTACAATAGTTTCCCTCACCATGGATATCAAGGATACCAAGCTTGGATATTTTTTCAATTTTTTTGGTTTAGGGGACTTGTTAAATATATCAGCAAGTTGTTGAGCGAAATAAATGGGAAGAAGATGAAACAATTTGGCTTGAAGTTTCTCACGAACAACATGCAAATCGATTTCAATATGTTTCAATAATTTTCTGTTTTCTATTGTGTTCTCTTCATTCGATTTGGTGGAAATAATTATACAGGAACTAAATAAACAAACCAAAAAGTCATTTCTTGTCCTATTTTATATAAGAAATAGAATTAAATGGATGCGTCTTCTTTATCATAAACTCATTATTAAAAAATTAAGCATTGACTCGTTTTAAAATGTATTAATTCATTATTAATCTATTATGAAATATGAGCCAATATGCATATATTCATTAAGTCTATTGACAATAAAATTAAATTTATGACATTATTATTTAAAACCGGCTAACTTGGCATATTATTATTTTGTTTCTTACATGGTTTCTAATATAACAAATATTCTCCCAATAAATAAATAACTTACGTCTCTTTCAATGAATTTTTATAAAAAATATTTTTAGGAAAAATAAAGTTAAAAATTCCATAAATTCAAATTAATAATAGATATATATTAATTCATAAAAAATATTTAATTACTCTCAATTTATACTTTTAATAATTCATATATAAATTAGTTTTAACTTGAGGAGAGGTTTTTTTTTCTCATAAAAATGTTTAAACGCTCGTCCACGTGAGCCCTAATGCACGGCACTTACAAATCTATGTCTGACAGACATTGGTAGATGGTGCAACATAAAGGCAAAAAGAAAGAATAGGACACAAAGTGCAAAGAACAATAAACTATTAGTAAACGTGGTTGAGAGAATGGTTACAGTAGGATCCGCTCCTAACTTAAACCTGATTTGGAGTTTAATTTACCCACAAACTAAAACCAAAAAACTAACATCACACAAACCAAAGTGCCTATGGTTCCCCTGCCTATAGTTAAAACTTTGAAGGCAGGGAACTACTACTTAAAATTCACACACAAGTGTCCAAATTTTGGACTCTTGGTTTAAAACTCTCTCCTATCCAATAATCACTAATTTATACAATTCCGTTGTCACATCACTCCATAAAAATCATAACCCTTGTGCCTTCGGCACCAACACAGAATGTAGTTACTCTCCCCAAAACAACTATGGCACTTAACTTTACCTATACTATTACTGTTCTTGAGTTTTTCTTGTTAAGTCTCTGCAGATTGCACGTAAAATGTGCTTTTAACCATTCATCCCCTCCACTTGGTTGGAGCGCAAACAGCTTCAACTGTTAACCTCTTCAGCACATTTGGACAAGGGTCATGCCCAAAGTTACTGTTTGATACAGTGACCGTGCATCTGGGCTTTCCTATACATTTCTGAGATAAATAACAAAGAACATTAGTTGTGGAATCTATCGCCCATAGAAAAACTTATTACAAAGTTGATGAGTCGGATTAAGAAATGAAGTTGGGGAGTACCTTCTCTAAGATGGAATAGGAAGAAGGAGAATGACAAACTCCTTGCTCATAACTTCCACAGGTCCCCAAAGGAGTTCCAAAGCTTGCAAATTTAATGGAAGAGATGGTTTGGCCAGAACTGCAATGCAAGTGAACTTTGGGGGGATGGAACTCTTCTGATTTCCCATAGCTCTCAATGTGCCAATTCCTAACATTAGACTGGAACTCAGACACATCAGCGCAGACACTGCTCACTGATCTCTTTGCAAGTGAAATCTTTGAAGGATCTCCCCCAAGTTCCTCAAAAACAACTAGCAGATTATGATTTGGCTTCAACCAAGATCGAGGTACATGGTACCTGAAATATTTAGTGCCAAATATAAGGGACTCTGGCCTGACAGAGCCACGCATTACCTACAATGTCGACAAAAAATAATACTTACCACCGCTGGGTTGGTTGGCCACAACCAACCTGGCACTTTGGAGGTCTGAAGGTGCCTGCATAGCTGCAACCCTTGCAATCACCAGCAGCTAGAGCAGTCCAGTATCTTCCAATGCTCAGTCCATTAATCCATATTTGACCTTTACCCATACCCTCCATGTCCAATGCCAACGGCTCATCTCCATCTGGAGCATCAAAATAAGTCTGCAAATATACCAATAAATTTTATCATTTTCTATGGCCAAGAATTGGTTTCCACGAACCTTAAGCACATTTCTGTTTATTTTTACCTTGTGCCATGTCAGTGGTTGATTTTTGTCTGAAACTAATGCCGACTGCATCCACTCTACAGAAGTGATACCATTTGGAGATGCAAGATTCATGGCCTCTCCTTTCAGCCCAACCTGTTTAAAAAGTGGGCATGTCTTGATAAAAAAAAAATCCTTTGTAACCAAGACAACTCAATAAACTGAAGTAAGACTAACCAACCTGATAATTCCATTTCTGCCAAGATAAATCCCACTTTCCTTGGTCAAGTCCCCGCAGTACAACTGGACCAAGGATTCCTGTGTTCCAAGTCTCAAAATGTCCTCCCACGTTCTATTACAACACATCCGAAAATAATGATTTAATCATTAACACACAAAAGAATAAAGCCTTTATAATCAAAGCTGAGACAACTATAGGAGAACGAGTGGACACGGTGACAACTCGCTCGATTAAAAGAAGGTTAGAAGATCTTTCATAAGAAAACTCAAGGAGAAACCATACAAAATAAACAAAAGTAAACCTTAAACGTTTTTTCTGAAATATTAGCTTTTGACATTGGATTGCATCGATCGATACTTGGATGTTGTAGGATTTTTTCTGGAAAGTAAAGGTGGAAAAAAAGAGACTTACAGGAAGTCCAACAGCAACACTGAGCAGAGCTATTCTGTTTGTTCCAGCACGGAGGTTTACTGGGCCAATATATCTGAATCTCCTATCCTCCCGTGTTCCAAAGGCAGAACCTGTTTTCAATCATATTTATCATGCCTCCTTTGATTTGACTATTAACATGGAAAGAAGATCTAGTTAAGAAGGAAGCAGACTACACACCTGAAAGTTGACCATTGATAAAAACATGCACGGCATGGCCCGTGGATTGAACAACGAGAGAGGGTAGTTCGCCTCCTCGGAGAAAAGATTCCGATGAACCTATATCAACACTAGAAAAATAGACATGAAATAATTAGTAGGGTAAAAATGGTTTCTAAACATTTAGTAGCAGGATCCTATGAGAGATTCCATTAAATGTCAAAGTCATCCCATAATGTCAATTCCGTACTAAGTATCTACAAAATTAACCATTTTTTTTTAATTGCCAATGCAAGTAACCTGCTAATTGAAAAATGAACATAGAGAATTGTTAAGCAAGAGGACTACATACTGGTCACAATGTCAATATGTGGTGGGTGGAATTAAAACACAAGATTGGCAAAGTGGCTTAATTAAGAAGCAAGCCTAATCAAATTTAGAAAATCAAGCTTACCTAGTTATATACCAAAGATAATCACTTGTATCCCGTGTTACATTTAGCTGTTCCAGGAGACCAGAAGCAGTGATTGCAATTGCAGAGCTGTCATCAAGAGAAGAAACGTCTTCATCAAATCTCTCCCATGATAACATATGAGTATTTGTCGGCAGCATTTGCATCTGAGATGTTTGTACTCCAACCTAACAGAGGAGAAGATGAATTTAGTGGCTTTATACAATTTAAAATTGTTGAATACCATTGATGACGATATTGAAGGGGAATAAATTGTGTGCTAGGAAGCATAACGGTGACCCCAGAGTACCAAAGGAATATGATTTTAAATCCCAGACTTTTGTTACATACTTTGGCTGTATTGAAAACAGCATTTCTGCAATCAGGAAGGATGCTGATGGACCACGGAGGTAAGTTATAGTGCATATTGTTGAACATCACTCTAACAGAAGATTTTGTATCATAGTTTGAGAGGAATGCGGCACAGTCTCCAGATTTTGTTGAGTATACATAAGCCTGGGAAAAAGAGAATATTCACTAGGGTCGGTAAAGGAAGCTGTGGCACAGTGAAGAGAGAGAGAGAGAGAGAGAGAGAGAGAGAGAGAGAGAGAGTATGTTAAACCTGTTGATAGTTCCCCAATGAAGTAACAGCTGGGTCAGTTGAAATTAAAGCCGGCTCACACATCTTCATAGCCTTATGAAGATCCTTCAGATGACCATACTTGGGTTGCCTAATCAAACCTATCATTTTTGTTTAACAAATGTATTCAGTAAAATAATCAGTAATATAGTATGGGGGTAATGTTGGAACTACGAATGAATGCAGTTAGAGAGTGATACTTCAGACCAGTGAACAAGTGTTTCGGACGTAAAATTGTTGATATAGATGTAATTGAAGCAGCTAAATAAAAAGGCAGCCATAGCCAGCAGTTACATAAATTACAAAAGTTTCAGTTCTCACCATATTCATCCAGTGGAGCATCATAATCATAACTTGTAGTGATGAAAGGGCCTCCAGCTGTTCGGCCAAAATTGGTTCCCCCATGATACTACACGAGCAAAGGAAAGTTACCAGAGTAAATGCTGTTGTCCCATCTTCATTATCAATTTCTAAATTGAGTTAGTGGATAAGAAAACCAACCATGTAGTAGTTTACAAAAGATCCTCCTTTCTGTATGAATCGGGCAACTGCAAATGCCAAATCCTGAACAGGTCTTTCATGAATTGAACCTCCAAATTCAGAAAACCTTCATATTTGAGAGTAAAAATTATACAAGCTCGTTTCTTTAATTCCAAACTTAGAGAGTAACAATAAAAATGATTACCAGCCACTCCAAGCCTCAGTCCAAATTGAAGGCTTATAGGGTTTATTAGGAGTAAAATAATCACAGTAAAAGCCATTGCATGTGTTTATCTGCCATTAAAAGGAAACAAACAGATATATGAATCACATTCCTGAACATGCAAGGTTCTTGAATAGAAAAGGTTGGGGCTACAAAGCGTTGGATGCTCATTTTTTATATAATAATAATAGCAACAATAATAATAACAACAACAATAGAATCAATAGAATCAAAGTACAAAAATGTGTTGATGGTACATTTTGACCTCAGCATGTTATACTACCGTACATAACTTTCAAGAAGAAGGAGGAATGAGAATGCTCACCACAGGATCTGGTGCGTCATCTTCCTTGCACATCACCCAGGGGACCCCCGTTCCCGTTTCAATAGCCATTTTTGCAGCCCAGTTCACATAATTTTGGCCAGCAGGTCCAAGTAATTTACTCTGTGCCCCATACTCATTCTCAATCTGAAATAGCATAATGTACATATTTCACTATTATTATAGCCACTTGGTCAGATCTAAACTGAAAAGTCTACAGCCAGTAGTGGCTGAAGATAAATACACAAAAAGCAAGTAAGGAATGGAGGCTAAACAACACCTGAGAGAGTATGATAGGGCCACCCTGAGATTCATAGAGACGTTCACTCTTCATCATTCCCACAATCTTCTCGGTGAACCCTTGCATTGCCCTCTGCAACGCCGTTCACGGGTCATCAACAAAACCATTTCAGTTGAAAGAAATTCCATACTTTCCTTTAGTTAGTTAAAGTAATGAAAATCGATTTTGGTGTGTGTACATGCGGGCGCACGCGCTAGAGAGACTTACCTTGAAAGGTTCATTGTCTGTTCTAAAGCTGATGCCCGGAACATACTTGAGCCAAACAGGAAATCCTCTGCACATTACGAGAGAAAATCATTAAAGGTATCGAACACGCCCCCACAAGGCCAAAACCTCGGGTTAGAAACAAACAACACAAAAGGGTGTGAAATTTTTTTCAAGGTACCCGAAGTTCCATTCTGCACAGACATAAGGTCCAATGCGAAGATGAGCATATAGCCCCGCTTTCTGTATTGTCTTCACGAACCTCACCAGATCGTACCTTCCTTCAAAGTTGAACTGAAACAAATTGCGTTAATAGAGAACAGAGATAATAAACCTCAATTGCAACAAGAAAAAAAAAATTAAAGAACTGAAAGAGTGTTAGTGAAATACATTGCCAGGAGAAGGCTCGTGAACATTCCAAAAGACGTAGGTTTCAATGACGTCTAGACCTCCTTCTTTAGCCTTGTAAATCAGATCTTCCCACATCTACACAGGAAAAAAAAAACAGTAAACAAGGCAAAGTTTGTTTGGCCAAACAAGAAAACAAAATTATAGGAAATGGAAGAAGAAAACTACATCTGGGGTACTTCTGGGGTAATGTATAGAGCCAGAAAAAAGGAGTCTCCTTTGGCCATTGATGAGAATGGCCTTTCTGTCGTAGGTAACAGTACAGTGAACCCACTCCAGCTGAACACCCAACCACAACGCCAAACAAAACAATGCAAACTGCATTTTGGAAACTGAGGTGGTTTCCATGCTTTCCCCACCACTGACGAAGACAATGGAGAAAGGAGAATGCTAAGAGAGAGAGAGAAGAAAGAAAAGGTGGAGTGGGTGTGTTGGTTTGAGTGTATGGTTTTGGTATCCAAGGAGAAAGAGAAAGAGAGAGAGAGTAGTGAGGTTAATAAACTCACTCTGCCCAGTGTTAAGTGCTGAGTATACCATTTTATACAAGACGTAACACAAAACAGCTTTTTTTCACAGACTCATTCGTAGCCACAGGTGTCAAGGACACCGCTGCGAGCGTGGTTCCGTGCGACCAACCAATGCTCGAAAGTAATAATAATAATTATGTAATAATAATGTACCTATCCGTATGTCTATTCTCTATGCCAAACAACCATAACACAGAGAATGTGATCTAAATAAATACCGCTACGGCAACAACTCTGTAATTAAATGCACGAAATATTCAATATTTACAGTTTATTTTAAATTAAACCACTCAACTAAATAAATGTAAGAAATTACCTTTATTATCCAACAAGACTGATTGTAGTAATCTTATTTTCAGTTGATAAGCAGCAAACCCTGAAGTTCGTTTGGCGCATAAAAAGTGGTGCTGGTTCGTTACCAAATATTAACATCGTGCCGCAATACATGAAACCGTTATTTCTCATACTATGTTTATCGTGTAGAGCTTAACATAGAATTAGTAATAGTAATACAATAATAGAATACAGCAACAGTGGGTTTGGTTTGATGAGTGAGTGGATGAATGCGACATTTATGAGCAATCATGACCCATACATGAGTGGCGATTTCATGTGAACCCAAACCCTTTTTCCTTTACCTTCTTGGTCCTTTTAATTGGTGATTTCATTTCATGTGAACCAACTGTGAGCCAACCCTTTACCCTATTGTCTTCAGAACAGCTATTTACCACTGTCACAGCTTCACAATGTTGTTGGCCAAAGCTATATACAACAAAATAAGGAATTACTATAACCATAACACACACAACCCTCTCGCCTTGGATACCATAGAAAAACAAAATCAAGCCTCGCCTTTTTTGTCAATTTCTTTACACTCTCCACTCATGCCAAATTCCTACTACCTTTACTTTTTTTGTCTCAACTTTTCCGCTAATGACCGAACCCTAAGGAAAAATTAAGTGAACGACACCACACGAGGACAACCTAACATTGTACTATGAGACATATCATGTAACATATTTCAACTGTAGATTACACAAACTGATACCATGTTCACACTTATTTTAATTTCAGTCCACTTTCAATATTTATATTCATATTTTATTTATTAACCTCTTATTCACTTGCTTGATAAATAATTTCTTATAAATATGAATTTCTATTATGTAATTTTCCCAACAATTTCTATCAAAGATTTTTTAATCTCTAATAATAAATAGTTCACTACTTAATATAAGAGGTTCAAGTATGTATTAAATAATTTTGTCCATCAAGTCACCATAACCAACCTTAACAAAAAGCAAAAGGCATGTACTAAAGAAATAAAGTAGTCCATTTTTATACGTGAAACGGGGTCGTATGGCCAAAAGGGAAAATTAAGCTAAATATAAAAAGGCATAAAATATTCCTTCGTTAATAATTTTGACAAAGTGGTAGTTCTAAGTGAATAAAGAAGTGTGAAGTCAAAATTTGACTATAATATTCTGTGTTCATGTTGTGAGTCAGTGCACATATTTTAGCAATTCTCTGGTGCTGGGTTACAAAGTGATTCAGAAACATCATATGCATCTCTATTAATAAAACAAGAGAAAAGATACAAGTTGATTGAACAGTAACTCAACTTTATGGTATTGAACAAGTTTTATCCACATATTACAAGAAAATATAATATCCTGCATAACAAAAAAAAAATCCAGCAAAATATGAATATCACCCTATCAACTGGGAACAATTCCTTAAACAGCTATATAAAACACTTACACTTTGCTAAATTATTAGATGAACCTAAAAATTATTAACTACTAAATTTTATGATACATATTAAAAAAGAATTATTAAAAAAAATTAATTTTAAAAACAAAAAATAATTAGTTATTATATTGACTAAATTAAATATTATTTTAAAATTTTAAAAATTATTAGTATTTAAAATAGTTTCTATTATTAGCTACTAAAGTTTTATGATACTAATTTATAAACAAGTTTATAAATTTTATTAATAATATAAATTATTTTATATACCAATAATTTTTTTTAAATTTTTAAAATAATATTTAATTTAATATAATGATTAATTATTTTTAAAATTGGTTCCTATTTAATGAGTTTTTATAGTGTTATTTTTTTTTGTTTTAAAATATTTTTTTACAGGTTTTGAAATCAAATTTAAAAATAAGTTACCCTGGGTAATAAATAAATAAAAATAAACTTATACAAATTAATTTAAATTTAAGAGATCAAGGTTCACTTGGTGATAAAAATGGAAGGGAGAAAGTGTTAAATTGTGAGTTTATATCTCTCCAGCAGATAAAAACTAGATGTTAATATAATTTTGAGTTCAACATTTGATCTTTTAATAAAATAGAAAATGATTGATGTTCATGATCTCATTCTAATGAAGCCAAATAGGGATGGTGTTGAGTTATTCTCTCACTGGGGGGACCTTGTTATTTATTTTGTACAGGTTTGGTTTGGGTGAATATCTTGGTCGCAGATAAAGAATTAAAGTTCGTTATTCGTTGATAGAATATTCACCTTTTTTTGCAAAAAGATAGAGAAAGCAAAAGTAACCTTTCAGCACTTGTGTTGTGCGGGTAGATGATCCCTTAAAATACTTTGTTTTAACCCATTATTTAAGCCATAAAAAAGTATTCTACCATGCATGTGCTCCTTAAATTAGGTTTAAGGTGTTGCGACCAACCCAAAGTGAGAGGTTACGAATGAGTAAATGTGGTTTATAAATATGGTTGGTTCTTCATGATATATGTCCCTGAAGCTGAAGCACCCACGTGGCCATGTTTTGTTCTCAACCCTCCCATAATCTCGTTTCACACTGTCGTTTACGATGTCCTAAATTCTTATTAATTACATTTGATGTTTCTCTAGTTTTTACTTGCTTTGGTGTTCATGTACAACGTTTAACGCCGAAAAGAACGGATTGAGATTGGAACTTTGTACGCTGATTTGGTCCACCCACTTCATAGCGCATAACTTGGACTTTCAAGTATACTCACACCATAATCCCACACTAATATACCATAATTAAGTTGAGTCTATGAGTCATACTTCATAGTATATAAATAGTCTCATTTGTGTGCATTATGAATGAAAACGAATAAAAAAACATGTTCTTCTGTTGATACTATAAAATAAATCATGCTTTTGTGTTATTCCTCCATAAATCTCGCTCCACCCACTTTGCTCCTGTGAAATATTCAATGATCACATTAAGATGCTCTCTAAAATCATAAAGTAACAACATTTTAAATGGTCTCCCACCCGTATACACTTTCATTTATCTTAAAATATTTTCAGATTTCTTTATATGCATCTTTAACACTTTCATAGAGCAAGATTATCTGTTGACATAATTATGTAAGCCATTTATTTTTAATAATAACATCAATTTCAAGTTTCAATAAGACTACAATTAGGGTTCCTCATGGAATCGTGGTAGTGTTTGCTTCAACTTTTTCATTTATTTTAGGTAAAAATTAATAAACTTATTTCTAATGTAAACAGGGTAAATGTAGTTTAAAAAATACTAAATTAACTTACGAAATTGAATGCTCTAGTTTCTCTTTGTGTATGGATTAATTGATGCGACGCTATTAATAGGGAATGAAATCAGTACAAACTCATAAGGTGAGTTAAAATCTTATAACGTGGTGAACTAAGATTTGAGTCTATGCTTGAAGATAAATAAACATTTAATATTTGATTATGTTTCAAACTAAATTATTTATATTTCAAGAAAGATATAAACTACTAAAGAATGAAGCGACTGTAAAATTAAACTAAAGTTATGATATAGTTTTATAAATATTTGAAATTAACCTTAAAGTAGCTCCTCATTATCCCCTATGGATGATGTAATTTATATTTAAAAGTGAGTATCCTTCATTATCTTGTAAAAAAACAGTATATCATTGTCAATGTTATGAATTATATGTTAATAGATTCAACCTTTACTGCATCCTAAATTATAGAAATTTCATTTCATTGTTTAATTATGTCCTGTGGATTTTATTATATATGGTAATTCAGTTATTTTATCTGGCCTTGAAATTTGTTTACTTATTTATCAACTTTTTTATAAGTAAGCAGAATATATATCATCACATTTTGAGAATAAGCAAGTTTTTACCACCAAATATATCTTGTCATGGAATTAAACAAATAGATTAGGTCCACTATTTCAGTCATATAAAGTGAGACATTCTATCCTTATGCTCCTTTGCTTGCCAAATACAATTAAAAACATGAAAAGATTCCTCACTTCATTCAATTAAATTTCAACATTAATTTAATATTTAATTCATTATACATTGCTTGCATAGGGTCATGAGTTCATTGCGTGGGGAAGTAAATCAAAGTAGAAAAAGAGATAAAATAAATACATGTAACCATATTTATGTGAATTAAAAAACATGTTTTACTAAGAATGATTTTTAAATAACTTAATTCTAACTTCACTACTATTAGTATTTAGTAAGTAGGTGGTTACTTAGCTTTTAGTATATTGAGGAAAGAGGGGAAAGTAACAGGAAGAAGAAGATCCAACAAAACCTGATTCAGTCTCGCTGCTGCGTTGGAACCTGTTTATGCTCATGGGACCCTGTCGCCGTTAATATAATCAATAATTAATTATGATTGGGCATTAGTCAAAACTCACAACTAACCTTATCTCTAATTTTTTTTCTAAAACTAAAATTCCAAGTATACATTTAAGTTATTAGCTAATGTTAATGGAGTATTAAAACACTTTGCACTTAGAAACGATAAAAGAAAAGTTTATCAATTAAGGATAAACAAAATCATTATTAACTAAGAATGACAGAGAATTTGAATAAAATCATTTTGGCACTCCACTGAGCAGTGAAATAGAGACCACAAAAATCATGTTGTTATTGTGTGTCGTAGAAAAGGATAACACAACTATGAGACAACAACCCGCATAGTCCTCCCCTAACCAAAGCAAGGAATCATTTTGGATTTCAAATGCTAAAACGAAGTACACATTCATAAAAGGGATTGAGAGCTTGAAACAATGATTGGTTCGTTTCATGCTTAGTTTAGTTTCTTCATTTTGATAGCAGAGCAGCACATTAGGTAGAGTTTGGTTCCAATCATTCGTATAAATATAGAGAAGCTGAGAGCTTGCAGTGATACCAAAGACAAGAAGATGACTCCAATGTTGTTGCATTATCAGCTCAAATACAAAGCCATCTGTGTCCCACAATACGCGTATGCAATGATGTATGGGACACATTCAGAAATCATATTTCCAAGCTTTTCATACGTGGCCCTTTGACCAGAGAAAGGACTAGGAGAATCATAATTGCTATCAAATCTGGTTCCACACCACACCTCAGTTTGACCTTCCAGAAACTATTAAGTAAGTAATTTATACACCTATTACATATTGGGCTTAGGTTGGTGAGGATCGAAGTGGATTTGCCCCTAAATCCAGAGACAGAAGAAATTTCACCTCCACAATTTCTAATTACACTCTCATATTAAAATCACCTTTTCTAGAAATCTTTTGGAAATAAACTTTTCATAATTTTAGGAACATGATTTCTAGAAAAGGATTTCCATAATAAGCTTTTCAGAACGAGTCAGAATATATGAGATGTTTTTCAGAATAAACTTTCTTTAATAGGATTTTTAGATCTTACGAAATACATTCTTGTTCCAGTACCAAAATACGTCCACATTGTTCAGAAGTCAAAGTCAATAACAGTTTATATACTATTTCTTCCTTTAATCTACCAAGACACCGTCTTTTAAAGATAAAACCATAACATAACATCGACCTCCAAAACAAATAATATCTTAAATACATATATTGAGCTTGGTGATGATGTTATATCTCATAGCTAAAGTCGAAACAATAAAACAAACTTCTAACCGAAACCCATCATTTTACTCTCTCTCTTCTTCTTACTTCTAAAAGAGTAAGCGGCAATGACAGCCGCAATGGTGGCATGGTGCAGTGAGGAAGTGTATTTTAGTAATTTTCTTCTTGTGGTATGGGGTGCAGAAGGAATAGGCCCAGAAGGAAATAGCGTTGATGGGCCTATGTAAGAAAGGAGCAAAGTAAGTTTGTATTTTACGTTGATGTTGGGAGATTAATGAAGGGAAAATGATACTTTTTTACAAGGTGTATATATATTTCACGGTTTAAAAATAAATATATATAATAAAAATTAAATGATAAAAATATAAAAATAATAATATTAAGAGTTATAATGTAATTTTACGAAAAATGTGAATTATTATCAATCTATTATTACCTTAATGAAGCATGTTGATGAGGGCGTACCATGTTTGGCGCCACCAGACGCGTAGTTGGGTTCATTCCTAGGAGGTTACGACCAGTGCGGCAAGTGCATGGAGATGGGGATGGCGAAGAGCGTTTACACTTTCACAAGAGCAAAGGTCAACACATTCTCATCAACCCTAGAGTTCTTGATACCATCGTTCGCAAATCCGCCATAAATCCAGCAGACACTGTCCTCGAAATCGGACCTGGCACAGGCAACCTCACCCTCAAGCTTCTCGAAGCCGCGCACAAGGTAGTAGCCTTCGAGATTGACCACCGCCTGGTCCAGGTTCTCGAGAAGCGTGTTCTTCAAAGTGGTCTCAAAGATAAGCTCAGGGTAAGCGTTGACTGACTCGACCACATATGATACCTTACACCTCACCCGTTTGATGAAATGCCTGAGCCAAAAAGTATAGAGTTAAGGAAGAAGGCGTAACACGTGGGTTTTGGTTTTGCAGGTTATTGAAAGAGATGCAATGAAAGCCCCGTTTCCGCGGTTTGATCTTGTTGTGGCCAACATTCCTTATCAGATATCGTCCCCTCTCGTGATCAAACTGGTGTATGGGTCGACGCCGTTTCGGAGTGCCACGCTTCTTCTTCAGAAAGAGTTCGCTCGAAGGTTAGTGGCTAATCCCGGTGACTCTGACTTTAGCCGGTTGTCGGTGAATGTGAAGCTTCTGGCTGATGTGGAGCATGTGATGGATGTAAGCAAGAGGGACTTTCTCCCTTCCCCCAAAGTTGATTCTTCTGTGGTCATAATCCGCCCTAAGCCTCAGGTTCCCAATGTGGATCTCCGTGAGTGGAGGGCTTTCACCTCGAGTTGTTTCAATAACCGTAACAAGACACTAGGGGCATCTTTTAAGAACAAGAGGAAAGTCTTTGAGTTGCTCAAAATCTCCAATGAAAACGATAAAGCTTCTTCCCACAAGGGTGATGATGCTGAAGATGATGGAGGCTTTACCTCGTTCAAGGAAAAGATTATTGGGGTGCTTAGAACGGGAGAGTTTGAAGATAAAAGGCCTGCAAAACTTTCTATCGAGGAGCTTCTGCATTTGCTCTCTTTGTTCAATCAAGCTGGCATTTATTTTGCATACCGTGGACATTTCAAGAGGGAAGATAGGTTTGATGCCGATGATGAATAGTGCACACTGCTGATATGTTTATCAACGGCTGTGTATAACATTATCATTGTTTCTTCTTTTTTACTAGAATGCAAGCCTTCTTCATTTGATAATATTTTTGAGAAAAAAATAATGCACGAGGGAGCTAGAAAGAGTATGGGAAGGGAGAAGAGTTAACACTAACCATTAAATCTGGCTTGATTGATCCAGACTGGTTTTACTTAGATAAAACATCAATATAGCATTGAAGGACCGAGATCAGCTCTTTGTATGCCTTCTCATGGTACTCCTAAAATATAAATGTATTTTAAAGATTGGGGTGCATTGGCCAAAGCCAGAAGCTGCAAATCAAACTTGTAGTACAGTTTATGGTAGTGAACAAGGGCAGTGCTTGTGTCTAAATGGGATTCAATTGAAGTTTTATAGCACAAGTTGAAACTAACTTCTGGCATCCTGGTGTTTAAGAAAGCTGTTGTACCTATAGGATCATGATAGAAAATGTGCATGTTTGTTTTCTGGTTTAAAATATTTGATCGCAAATAAACCTTTCTTTAGTGCATCTTATAATCTATCATACTGTCTTGTTTTTTTGACGACATTGCATATTTAACAAGAAGATTTGGTTTAATATGGTTAGGATCTTTCTGTTTGGTTTATTTGTTGCTAATGAAGAAAATTTGGATTGGTATGCTGCAGTCGTGGCTCATTGGTCAAAATCTTAGCTTGTAAATCTAAAATGCACTTTTCTTTTGATTTAGCAATCTTATGATCGTGTACATTATTGCATTCAAAACTGGATTGCAACATATGTATATATATTAATAGAACAAACTTTGGGCTCTTCACACATCAATACCACAATAAACAAATATTTGCCAGACTCCTTGGCTCCTTGCATGTCTCTCTACAATGATCACTTCCAAGACTACAAAACTCAGCGATTACAAGTGATAGACTAGGAAGTTACTTTCCCTCTTTAATTGTTCTTTATTTTTTTTCCCTTTCATTTTTCTTCCAAACTTAATCTTCTCTTTCATTTTTTGGTTGCTTCTCTTTATTCCCATTTTTCATGTTGATCAAGAGCTCATCTAACAATTTGTTTAAACTCGGCCTCTATAAAATGCATTTTAGAATAAGTTTTTTAAAATAAACTTCCAACCAAACTTGTTAGAGGACAATTTAGTATTTTTACTTATAATATGGGATGCATTTAGCACTCATTGGGTGCAAGAAGAGAAAATCACATATATGGACTTTTTGGATAAAGGCGAATCTTGACAACTGAAGTAGTTATCATTGGTAGTCTTTTTCTTCATCTATATCTATATAAAGGGAATTCTCTATTATCACCGTTTTTTGGTATACACAATTTTTTTCTGATTCTATCCTTATTTAATATATCTCATCTTATTAATACAATGTAGTATTTTGTCATTTCATATGAATTGTTTAAAAAATAAAATTATTTTTAAATTTTTTAAATTATGTTATGTGACAGTTTTTATGTATAAACTAACTCTCTACTCTTCCCTTACTCTCACTCCTCCATTCCCACACGCAATTAATCAGTTTTGTACATTATTTTTTGTTTTTTAATTTCGACCAATCCAAAATTATTTTTATATATACGTTAAATTTTTATCATCATATAACTTAAACCGAAGAAGGAAATGCGGATATAAAGGCGCTACAGCGTTTTTGCTATTGCTAGTATGTTTTCACTAGTATTTATAATGGTATTTTTACATATGTTTATTTTATTGAAATGTAAAGATGAGTGCTGATTCCAATATGTTCATGAACCTAGATGACGTAAGCACCAATTTATGTATCTTTTCCAAGATTACTGTATTTTTCAAAGGTGAGCACCGATTTTGTTATCTTTCTTTTAAAGAATACTTTAGGATTTTATATACTATTTTCATTAATCATGGGTAACCGGGCTATATTTAGTTTATCACTGTTTTATTTTAAAGATATGTGTCTTTTTCAAAAGTGAATGTCAATTTTGTTGTTTTCATTTTGAACAAGATTTGTAAGGTTTTAAAAAATTTGTATGATTTTGTTGTTTTTTTAATACCAAAAGACTTTTTTTCTCATATAACACTATTTTTATTTTTATTTCTCTATCTAACACTCTTTTGTTTTTTATTTTCTTATCTAATACTCTTTTATTTTTATTTTCCTATCTAGCACCGTTTTTTCCATTTCCCATGTTTTCATTTTGTATTTTAAAAAAAAAGCTCTCTTAGAATTTGGTTTTTAAGGCGGGTGTTTTTAGAATTTTTATTTTATTTTATTTCTTTATCTATAGTGAATGAAAAAGAAAAAAAAAGAAATATAAAATAGAATAAAAATAAATTTAAGAACCAATAAAATAAAATAAAATAAATTTTAAAAACTTAAATGTCTTGAAAATTTCAATTAAAAATGGGGAGAATAAATTTAAAATATTTATAAAATTGTAGTGAATTTAAATATTTATAAAATTAAAATAGAAGAAAATTTGAAATTTGAAATTTAAAAATTTAAAATGAAATATATAAAAATTTATGAAGAAATATTAATACAAAGAGAATGAAATAAAATATTTTGTAGATATTTGGATGTAAGTAAATATTATGGGTAAAATAAATGTAAAATTGTAACATTATTTTGCTTTTTTGTATTTTTATAGTAAACTTGAATTGTGGAGAATAAATTATAATACATTTGTAAATATATTTTTATAATAAAATTCGGATTAAAAAATTATAATAAATTATAATGTTGTTACCAAATTAAATGTTGGTATTTTTCGTTTGTTAAAAAGATATCAAAATAAGTAGTAGTAAAAATTAAATAAAATTGTTTGGATATTTTATAAATAAAAATATTAACTGAATGGTTTAAAAAATTATAAATAAAAATTAAGTTATTCATTGATTTTGTATATAATAATAATAATAAAATTAAGTGAATACATTTATTATTAGGTTTAATAAAAAATAAATGTATAAATTATAATTTTAAAATAAAAGTTAAGAAAAAAAATTATATTTAAATTGAAAAATTATGTAAATAACGAGTTATACATAAATATATGTCATAAATTATAATAACAAATATTATATAATCATATTTAATTATAAAAAAATATAAAAAAAAATATAAAAAAAAATATAAAAAAAATGAAATATGTGGTGAACACTCATTAAAGTACAATTTATATATTAGTTAAAGATGGAAAAAGATAATACATGAGATTTAAATAACATAAATGTGAATTGTTTTAAAAAAATTCATGTTTATTAGTTATGAATTGTTGTTAATTATAGAAATGATGTAGTATATGTTGAACATAAAAAAAAAATTAAATTAGAGATAGTCATTCATTTAATATTTTCTTCAATGGTACATTAAATAGTTTGTGTCAATACTCTTCATTTTTTGAGTTTACCAAATAGTCCTTCGTAAACATGAAAGACATGTTGCAATGTGTACAGAGTGAGATGTAGCTAGCAAAATCATATTTGCATGCAGCAAGCACATGGGGAGCATGATAGGTGTAGTTTTTGGAATTTCCCACAGTCACACCATAATTCATCCAAGCGAATTGCAAATCAGCCTGGTGGCCGCACTTCTCTTCGATTTTGTCTTTCTTCTACCAAAAATTTGGTGTTCCTCCTATTAAAGGAAAGCATTGTATGAGTGTTTGCCTTTGACTGTGCATCTTCCAATGCTTTCATGTGCGCTATTATGGTTGACCATGGTGTGGAAGGGTCAATCTGGATGATTTCATGAATGCTTTGTGCAATCATTTGATACCCAACTTATTGTGGTCTTGTGAGATACACAGGTGTGAACACCTTCCAACTTCATAATTTCCCACAATTGATCTTGGTTCGCAAAATCACTCTACACCTCCATGCGCAATCATCATGAACACATTGAACTAAGAGCCTTGATTGATTTGATGATGACACCTTGTACGTACAATGATTGATAATGTGGAAACGATTGATGGAATTTTGAGCTTCTTCCTTAGTGTTGAAACCTTTTCCCGACAAAAAGTGTCCCTAAAGGATACACTACTGTGTCGCGATCAAAGGCATTACCAAATGTTGGGTCATACATAGGTGGTTCAGGTGGAAATTGCAAAAAATGCTCCGATGGGACATAAGATGAGTTATGTTCATGTTGTTGATTGTTTGTATGGTGTGGATATGGTTCTTCTGGCTCCTCATCATCAGCAGCTGTAAGTATTTAGTTTTCATCCTCACTAAAAGGATCGAAGACTTCATCGGGAAGACCAACAACCCCATGCTCTTATGGTGGTTCTTGAGGGAGGTGTTGGTTTTCGTGTTCGCCTAGGCTATGGACCTCTTAATAGTTGGGTATATGACTACATGTCTTTTTTCCATTCCCCAAGATGTTGATGGGTGGGTTCATTTAGATCTAATGAGAAAAGGTGTGGTGTTTCATGGGACAATAGTTGTGATAGGTGGTGGTATGAAGGTTGAAGTTCTTGTGATTGTTCAAAATGAATGTTTAGTGAAGGAGAGGAGTGTGTGGGTTGACATTGTGTTGATGAAGATGCAAACCTCTCAAATGTACACTTCAGGTTCAGTTTATAGTTGAATGGAGTCACGGTTTGTAGTTGAATGGAGTCGTAGATGACAAAGAACGCCTTAACATCATCATCCTCATCTCGATGGCGTTGCCATCAAGTCTAGTCGGGTAGCGGAAGTGAATTGTTGCGACCCTTTCTTCTGCTTCCCTATGCAGTTTTCTGAGGATGACTTCTTTCATTCTTTGTAGGCTCATTTCCCTTTTGATAGCAATAACTATTGGTGTCATAGAATTGAATGTACATCCTTCAATCATACATTCTTTCGTTGCTCCATCATAGTGAACAATGACATATAATTAAGTCATTTGTTGACAAAAAACAAAATGTTGGGTGTGAAATAGAAAAGGAAAGATGGAGAAATGAAAGATGTTGGGTGTGACATACTTTATTTTATCACCTTATATCTCTTATCTTTATCTTGTTTTGATTTTTTTATATATTTTATCTTTATCTTTTTTTATTTTGCCTTTATTTTATATCCTTTTTGTTTTTGGTTATGATTTTTTTCTGTCATTCTTTATTTATTTTTGTTTTTGTTTTTATTTTTGTTGCTGTTGTTTTTATTTTCAATATTTATTTATTTTTTGCATTTTTTTTCTTGTCATTTTTAAGCATTAAGTGTAGCATTTGCATTAGTTTTTTTTTTAGGATTTTGTGTTTAGGGTAGACACTTCAATTGCTACTCTTTGATTTTCTTTTTAAATTGAAAGTAATTCAGGGAACACTCTGACTAGGAAATACTTGGTTTTTAAGTTTGTCCACATGTGATTCACCTCTCTTTCCTGGGAGTTTACATGGAATGGTACATGGTGAGGACTTTCTACGACAAATGCATCGCGTTGTCATAAGTAATAATTGTCCCTAAGGACGAATATCGACCCACAAAGAACAATGAATTATCGAGTACAATAATCGCTAAATATAAAATTGAATAGAACAATAAAAATAGTGTTGAATTGATTGCATGGGCACTAATCAATAAGAAAACATACAAAGAATTAGTTGCTTCAAGTTGGAAAAATAGGGTTTAGGTTTCATCTCTCTCACTTTCATATATTTTGATTAGCATGTCAATATTAAGTTCTTTGATTGAAATTGATGCCCGTGAATTTTTTTTTATATCGATCTCTCGCATATAAAATCCTTAAGAATGTTTCTGAAATATCGGTCTCTCGCATACTTATAAAAACAACTTAGAATCATATTCAGACGTTAATGACAATTAACATTAATTCAAGTCTATCTCTAGCACTCAAATATGTTATATGTTAAGTATTGTTGTTTAGGTCCGAACCCTAAAAATACCTCTCGGTCAGATTTAAGATTCTCAATTTGTCATGGAAATTTAGAAGTAAAACAACAATACCAATAATCAATCAAGAACTGAATATTTTAATATAAGATATCACCTTAATACATAAGAGTTCGAGCAGGTTACTCACAATCCTAAAGGTAGAATTAGTCACGCATACTTCTAGCACCTTCCATCCTTTCAATTGGGTTACAATTCACTCAATGGTGTTTTTCTCTCAATCTGGCACACTAGGGTTGAGTCTCTAGCCCACTATTTAATCTAATTTTCTAGAGTTAGGTCGCTTCATGTGTCGTGTTGATGGGCTAAGTGATAAAACATAAAAAAGTTCAATCTGTCTGACGCATTATCGCTCAAACGAGGAATTCTTGCTTGAGCGAGATAGGCGTCGATTTCCGAAAACTGTCCTGTAGCATTGTCGCTTGAGTGAGAATCTCTTGTTGCAAAATTGACTTTTTCGACACTTTTCTCCATTTTGGGACCTTCCAGCTTTCTCTTTTTTAGCTTAAATCATTCTTCTTTACTCCAAATCTTCAATCCTCCATATAAACATGCAATTAACACAAAATTTGGAATAAAATGCTCTTATTCAAATAAAGATCATAAAAAATGTAAAAAAGTATAAATTCATAAATTAGAGATTATTTTTATATGTAAATTAGTAATAAATCCTCATAAGTGTTTATATTTTAATATGAAATATTACTAAAATTAGACACTTATCACATGGCCAATTCAATATATTTTTGGTCAGTGCCATAATTACTATATACGCACAAAAAAGGTCACCATCAGAGCCCACATTTCCAGCTGCAACTAATTACAACAATGAACAACATGATCCTTATCGACATTCATTTGTAGCTGCAACAAATTATTATCAGTAACAACAAGAACCTTACCGACATTTGTTATTAATAAGCAACTTCAATTTCTCATTTCAATATTATCTGTGTGTCCATTACTAATTAATATTAATTGACTTTGTTTTTTTTTTATAATTATGTATTGTATTTTTACTTGAAATTAACATGATTACATCATCAATAATAATAATAATAAATAATAATTTATGTTTATAGATTCAACTTTTATGTTGTTGTAGGGTTTAATATTTTATTTTTCTCCATTCACAAATTTTTTTTTTAAACTAAACATTTTTAATTTATTACTTTTTATGTTTATTTTATAAAAACTCATTTCTTTTTTAATAATTATATTTCTAACTATTTTAAACATTAAAAATATTTATTTTTTACAATCAAATACATTTATTTTTTTATGCATCCAAAATTAAAATTATCAATTCTTTTTAATTTATTAATTCCTTTTTAAAAATTATTTTATTTTATTAGTTCTTAAATTTATTTTTATTCTATTTTAGATTTTTTTTCCATTTACTCTAGACAAAGAAATAAAAAATTATAAAAATATCATCCTCAAAAACCAAATTCTAAGAGGTTTTTTTTTTTCGAAAATACAATATGAAACCATGGGAAAAAATGGTGCTAGATGGAAAAATAAAAGTTAAAATAGTGCTATATGAGGTATGAGATATGAGATGTGATATGAGAAATAAGATATGAGATGAGATGTGATGTGAGAAATGAGATATGAGATGAAATGAGAGATGAGATGAGATGAGATATGAAATTTACTTTTATAAATGAATAATTAGAATATAAATATTCAAAGTTAATGAAATAAAATAAAATAAACATAATTTTTTGTTTATATATGTTTTATATTCAAATAATAATTAATTAAAATAAAATATCAAAATAATAAATAAAAGAAACATGATTTGTTTATATTTTTATATTTTATTTTAGTATATTTTTATGGTAAACTATATTTTTTTTATTTATTAAAATTTTGCAATTTTTTTTATTTTAATTTAAATTTGATTTTAAATTTTAAAATATATTTTCTAGATATATTAATATATAAATTTTTGTAATATTTTTTCTTTAATAAAAATAATTTAACTTTTCATTTTTTTCCCTTTTCTTTCCTTTACTTCCTTTCTTGTTTGATTAGAAGAAGAATGAAAAAGAAAAAAAAAGTAAGTGAGATTGTTTAACTTAAGGATAAAAGAGTCTAGAGTGAATAAAAAATTAGTAGTAAATATGATTAATGTAATAAAATAGTTTGTTGGTGTATATAGTAAAAAAAATTAAATTCAAGTAAAAAATTACTATCTAATCTTAGTAACTAAAAAATGTATATATACTAAAATAATAATATGTGAAAATAATTACTTTATAAAATATTAAAAATTTAGATTAATTAATTAAATTTTAATTATTACTTAGATGATTTATTTTATTATAATATAAAAGCATATATATTAATAAAATATTAAATTTATTTATTTTATTTTATTTATTTTTAACTATTTATTTTTTCCTAAAAAACATATATTAATAAATAAGTTAATATATTAAATTATTTTGCTTTATTTATAACTAATTATTTATTTGATCATAATATAAAAATATATATTAATAAAATAATAATAGTATAATTATTAAAAAAACTATCAATTATATTTATAATTTAATTTAACGTTCATGTAGTAAAATATTTAAAAGTATAATGAATCATATATATTTTTAATATGAAAGAAAACAATTACTATTCACTTTCTTCGTAAATACTTTCTAAATAGTGCAAAAAGTTGTCATCGTTTTCCCGTAATTTATGTTTCGTTTTTCTAACTTTCACTCCTCCTTCTATCTGAATAAAGAGTGTATCTATATACACAAAAACAGGCTTAATCCAAACCGTAACAATCATCAGGCATGGCAGAGGTCACACGTACTTTGTAGGGTTGGCATATTTATAGTGTTTACAATGCATGTTTCTAAAATATTAGCGTGGGTGATATAATGTGAAGTATAAACCTAATTATTTGTGCAGTAATACTAGTTAAGTAGACGGTAATGTTGAGAGTTTGATGATGGTGATTGCAGAATGATTGTGCTGGTACTAGAGTTGTACTAGGAGTCCACTATTTGATGAGATAGTAACAGGGGGTAGTGGAGCACGAGGTAGTGTCATGGTATGGGACCAAATGTACCGCAAAACCCACATGCAGAACAAACCCACCACAACCCTTGCATTGGCATGAAACACAAATCAATTAACTCACGATGTGAGAGTTAGCTTCAGTCATCCCCACTTGCATTCTCTTTTCCAAAATGGATTCAGGTACCTTTCTCCTCTCAAAACAGATGTGACATAACAGCTAACAGCTAACACAATAATACATTATCCCATTTTCTTCATGACCACCATCTTGGTCTCTTCTCTTCACTTTAAGTTATGTTATTACATATCTATGATTGTGTGATAGAGTTATACAAGAACACTTATGAATGCTTATGGATGTGAGTCTCATTTAAGAAAAATATTATTTCAAGTCTCTTTTTATTCATTCTGCTCTCCTTCTGTGGCTACAACCCCTTTATTTGCAATAATTTACCCTATAGGTTAAGATATAAGCAAGTACAGTTACGTCTCTCCCCAGTTTTTTGATGTTGTAATCCAATCCAGTCAAGCGTTAATGGGTTCCAAGCTAATTGGGAGCTTCCTCTTCATCTTGACAGTTGGAAAGTAGATGATTTCATCCCTCTCAGCCACCCACCTGCATGGTAATTAAAACCAATTACTCACTAAAATAATCGATCATGAATAAAGCAATTATACACATGTAATATTTGTCTGACCTGTAAGTAGTGACAAGATGGTGAAGGAAAATAGAGAGCTCTAGCCTGGAGAGTTCTAATCCAGGACATAATCTATGTCCACCGCCAAATGGGGTGAAGCTGTTGTTACCAGTCACAGCTCCAATTTTCTGCAACCAAATTGAGTGTTAGAATAGCTGCAGTAATTATGAACTAGTTAGTATTCCTTAATAAACATGATGAGATATGGCATTGGAAGTTCACCTCCCATCTCCATGGATCAAATTTAAAAGGGTTTTCATAGTTCTTCTCATCCATGTGAACCGAGGTAAGAGATGCCATGACACACCAGTGCTTCGGAATTAGGTACCCTGGATATGCAGAATGGCGAAACTGCATGCATCAGAATTTTTTTTTCTCTATATGCATTATAGGAGGCCAACAATACCATTACCTCTTGTAAAGAACTCACCTTTAATTTCTATGTCATTGACCGATTTCCTCCAAATGCCATTGACAATATTGGCCATTCTGAGAGTTTCGCTGATAACCTTTTAGAAAGGAAATAAAAGAAAAACAATGAACAAAAATGTCATACGAAAAATCGTTATGCATTATTATCAGCTGATTTTGCATGTGGTAGCTAAACATTAGAGGCTCACATTTTGAGTAAATGGCAGTGACATGTATTCAGTCCATGAATAATCTTCTGAGCAATTAGTCTTCAGCCTCTTCAGTTCCATGTTCTCCTCCTGATAAGAAAATGGAATAAAATTAGCTTAACCAAATATAAAACTTCCTTCCAAACATTAGCAAAATACTTTAGCCAATTTACTAACTTCAGGGTTCGCTGGTGAATGTTGTCAGAATAGACTTGTTTGAGTTACCTCATGTGAAATATGGAAATACTATTTAATAATTAATTCTGTGAAAATACCATAAATGAAAAATACCAGCTTTCAATTTTTGAAACGTCGGTTCGTTCTCAGTACCCTCCCAAAAGTGAAGGGTACGTGCAGGGAATTCATAAACAGAAAAAAAAAAAAATTATTCATGGGCACTCATACGCTAGTATAGACCCAGAGAGAAAGGTACAAAAAGCCGTAGGGAAATGATAAGTAAGTTGACAAAAAGAAGGATAAAAAAATGTGAATGAAGTACTATAGTACTACAATTTATATGTGGCAATTGGCAACGCTGGGGATGGAGTACTCAACAAGGGTTCACATGTCGGCATCGAAGAAAAGGAGAGAATAAGTATTCATGAATTTAATTAAAATGGATTAACAGTGTAAATTTGTACAGTGTCATTCAATACCTGATATGATTCTCAACTTTAGAATAATTGTTTTAGAAACTATATTTCATATTTCATTTTAGAAACTAAGTACAATATGTCAATCACTTTTAAGTTTTTTCGTTGAAACTGTGTTAATGTGACATGCAGTAGATGGGTCCTTTGCGGCAGAAATTCAATTAATGGAGCTATTTTTCAGCCGTTGATGCACTCTCACACTATGTGAGGCCCACACTCCCTCGTGTGCGTTTTATAGGGCTGATTTGGAAAGCGACTTCTTAGTCAAGTTAAAAACCATTCTAGGGCATAGCTCTCACAAAACCAAAAAACTTCCCAATGTAACATCCTATGTCAATTATTTAAGAGAGAAGATAATATAGCTTACTATAGCAGATCACACCCAAAACTTTTATTTGTCGTTCACCATAAAACTGGCTGGAATTTTGTTTCAGAAATCGATGTTTTAATCGTGATGGGATCAAACAGATACTAATATAGGATGAAACATATAAAAAAAGGTAGAATCTGAATCTGGTTGAAATTTAACAAATTTTTTACCTACAGAAACCTTGCTAGCTTCCTAAATAATTGTCATGGTATGTTAAATGGGAATTTGGTTTTTGGTTTAACCAGAAAATCCGGGTCCACACCAAAGTGGACCACCCTTGGTAGGGACTCAAACCAATCTTCAGTCGCAACTACCAACTGTTTCCGTTCCGTTCGACAAGTAAAATAAAATGTTTCATTTTATCATAGTATCATAGCTTTCCCTTGCTATAGCATCATAGTAAAATTTTATTTACGTATATATTATTGATTTTGAAGGAACCTGAAGTTTAGATAGAGCGAGAGGGGAGTCAGTGAGGAACTTGATGGCCATGGTCATAGCTGTAGGAAGTGTTTCCTCCCCTGGTATCATCATCTCTATGATGTTTTGGCTAATCATTTCAGGACTCAAGCCTGCGCTTGAGCTGGAGTCACCCTTATCCCGTAATAGTGCGTCCAATACATCATTCACTGCATTACCTTCCTCATCTCCATTGTTATCTCTCATCAGCTTCTTCCTCTCCTCTACTATCTTCCTCACCATCTTCACCATCCTATCTTTCGACTGCACAATTCACACACATAAGTACATAACAAAAGTAAAACTTTATTATAAATTTTTTCTTATATAGATTACAGATAAGACGTATTCCCTTTATAACTTAATGACATACTAGGTTAATAATATAAAAAATGAGTTTTTTAGACGTATGCTGTCAAGATAAAAGTCTTACACAATTAGCCAATCAAAAACAACTTTTTTATGACTTTTGAGATAAATATTACAACATTCTGATAGGTTAAAAACATAGTATAAAAAGCTTTTGAGCCGTCATGTATATATGTATTAATTTATTCTATAAACATAGAACAATAACAGAAGTAATATAGTTAGGTATAGTTTATGGGACCTGCAAGGATTTATATAGTCTTGTTCCCGGAAATTTGAGGGGTAAACAAATCAACCCTTTAATGAATTCTGCAAATTCTCTATACAGGAAGTCCAATTCTTCACCGGGACCAACGCTCATCAGAACTTTGACCAAAACAGGAAATGTAATCTGATATACACGCACAAAGGAAAAGGTTGAAGCGAGAGAAAAGTAAGGGATAAGGAAAGAAGGGCTAGAGAAAATAATGAAAAAGAAAAAAAACCCTTTTGAGTTGATCTTGAACGTATATTGGTTGGTGGGGCGTCCAAGAAGCGAAGCACTGTTTGACAGTGTGTTCAATGTCTCTGGTGATTCGAGCTTTGAATTGTGGGGATCGGAGAAACCCTGCGATGAGTGTGTGCACTTTCTTATGCATGGTCCCGTTCATTTTGAGTATGGATTGTTCTCCCATCAATTCTCTAATCGATTTTGGATAAGCAGGGACGAAGTTGGCCTGGTGGTTCTGCAGAACCACCTTGTTCACGTCCTGGTCAGTCGATATTATGACATTGCTTCCCAAAATGCATGTCTTGAACACATTCCCGTACCTATACACACAAAAGAAAATGATTATATAATATAAACACCTTGTTACTTTTTCTGAGTTTTGTTGCAGTATTTATTAAGGGAAGGCTAAGAATGTATATGTATAGTTGCTGCTCATAGATACAGTGGCAGGGAGGGATCAAAATATATCACATTCCCTTCCACACAGTTCAAGAGGCAATCTACTCTAGCTAGTTGTAGTTACTGCAGAAGCAGGCTTTTTCTGCTCTTTCTTCTTCCAAAATGTGTGCCCTTATCTCTTAAGAATGAGGCTATGTGAGCGCAAGCAGGACCACAAGGGGGTAGACATTTATTATTAGATCACGGGGGTGCATTGATAACGCTAATTCAATTGATTTTTAGAAGTTAGCATAAACAAGGAGCACTATTTTCAATCTCGTTCTTCTTTAAAACTCACCTTTCTCCAGTCACTTATAGCAGTTAAATTTACATAAAAATATGAGTGTGTTTCCTCTCCATCGTTCAAAAATTCTAGTACGAGAAAGACAAGCAAAATGATTGATAAATGTGTCAAAATTTTGAACTCAATGTGCTTTTTTTTTTCCTGAAAACTTGTAATACTAGAGAAGGTATACAAACACAACAACGATACTGTGGAGTATTATTTTTTACTAACTCATTTTCCAAATTTAAAGGAAACCAAATCCTGTTTCGTTCCTTCGTTTCATGATCCATTCCAAACTAAGTAATGGACCCAATACACTCTTTTCCGTCCCCTCTTGTTCTTTCTTCTCTCACCCGTAACGAACAAAGCTAAATATAGATACATTTCTCAGTAAAAACACAAAGCTTAGTCCAAGTGAGCCCGTATTCCCAAGTATCACTCATTTGTTGAATTTAATACAAGAGGGTGCCAATAAAAAACATAAAACATAAGAACTTAACTTTTAAAAACTAAAAACTGCAAAGTAAATCAATTAGATACAAGTTGCTTAAATTTTTCACTAAATGGATGTTTGAAAACCAAATTTTCTAAAAAGTTTACTTATTTTCTTCAAAAAAAAGTTTCTGTCAAAGCCTCAAACAATAATTTTTTATTTATGTAATTTTATGAATATTTTTATAGTATTTTAAAATTTTAAATTTAACCCTTAACATTTATCTATATTATTATTATTTTAAGATAAAAGTATTTACTTTTCTGTTAAAAAAAAGGTTGTTCAATTAAAAAAAACTAAAACCAGGAAAAAAAATTGAAATAGAGAAAGATCATTTGCCCTCCTAAAAAATGCTAAAGTTAGGGAGAATTTTATTTTTTTTTAAATGAGAAAAAACATCTATCCAATCTCTCACCTATTTCTATCTTTTGTAAAGCACATATTATGAAAACATTCTGAAAATCTAATATTTTTGAATAAGAAATTGACAGAAAATAGTACGAAATCATTTTATATCTTTTAAAAAAATGGAACAGATTAGGGGAGAAAATTGTGTAAAGCAACTGAAATCGAAAATGTTAATTAAGGGAAACAATAGTCCATCACCATCACTTGAACTAATAGTCCTTAACTAACATGTGGGCCAGGAGGACAAAATTGTGAGCAACACATGCGAACATCGTAAAGGAGCTTAGACATCTTAAAAAATTGGGCCTTCACAAGGAATAGACAACTAGAGAGGAACATCATATGGTTCCGGTGGACAAAAAAAACTTGTGCGGCTTCGATTCATTTTTTTCGTTATTTCATATGTGTGTGTGTACGCAATAACATTCCAAAGAACATTCACTTTGGAAAATTGACAAATGGATGAGGATGCATGCTAGATAGGCATGCACAGAAGAAGAAAAAAGCATTGGAATTTTGAAAGCATATTAGATAGACATGCATGTCACTGGTGTCGTGGAAAATGAAAGGATGAAAATGGAAAAAGCAAAAGAAAGTTAGCAGAAATAAAATTGATCCACATATATGTATATAGCCATGTGTGGTGGGGATAGAAGCTTACAAAGACTTGCGTTTTTCCAAGAAGGTGACAGGGTTTGAGGTGTAGCCAGAAGCAATGAAATCAAGGGTCTCTCCGAGTAAAGGCCAACCTGAGTTCCCTTTTGGGATTTTCCCTTTTCCCACCGTCTTCTCATCATTCTTCTTCCCATATAGTAGAATCCACCAACTCATCACCAACATCCCCATCACAACACACACCCCTATCATCCATTCCATACTCTCTTTAACTTCTCCTCACAACTCTTAACCAGATACACTTCTCTGATGCAGCTAGATGCTTTGTTGCACTTGCTCAAAAAGAGAGGGAGAAAGAAAGGTTAAATGGTTGGGTGAAGGAGAAACTTGTTTTTGTCCTTCCCTTGGGAGAGAGAGAGAAGAGAGAAGAGAAGAGAAGAGAAGAGAAGAAAAGAGAAGAAAAGGGAAATGGATAGTGAAAAGTGAAAATTTAGGGCTGAAAAACAATCATTTATTGAGATGGCCATATTGGGTTCACCTAATGCACCACGCTAGTGTATTCTGTCTTCACTCAATTGAGACGGATATTACCCTCATGTTCCACCCACCCATGCCATTACTACCTTACTCTCTCACTCCCTAATTATTTCTTTTAAGGAAACATTAATTATTCTTCAAAACTTAAACCCAATTATCTATTTTTTAACTAATTTATTAAATAATAAAAGGACTGAGACTATGCACATCTGGCAAACTTAGAACTTTCGATATCATGTATTTAATGTTTGACGTAAAATGAGGAAAACGGAATAAATATGGTATTATTAAGTTTTTACAGGATTTAACGTTCTTGTTAATTTTTTAATTAGTAATGTTTTTTAATCATTCTTCATCATTATCTTTTTGTTCTGCTTCATCGAGTAATATCGTGTCAGAGACGGACGTAGGCTAGTAGGAGTTGGGGCCAAGGTCCACCTCAACCTTTAATTAACTTTTTAATACAAAATTATTTGTATTTAATGAATTATAATTCTGTAGTAATAATATTTAAATTAATATATTTTCTGATTTTAAAAAGTATTATTTTTCATTATTAAATAAAAATTAATTTTAAACATATAAAAATTAGTTAATATATTAACTAATAATTTGATATTAAAAAATTAAAAAAATATTAATATCTAAAATATTTTTTATTAATAAAAATTTATAAATTAATATTTAATTAACTAGATCTAATTATTAATTAATTTAAATTTAAATTTTTAAACTTAATAATTAAAACGTTGGTATTGGTAGTTAATTAATATTAATTTATATTTTTTTATTAATAACGGATCTACTTTAAATATTATATTATTTTTTTTATTTTTTAAATAATATTTAATTTAATTAATATAATAATTAATTATATTTTTAAAAAAATTAATTTTCATTTAATAATATTTTTGAACTATTTATTTTATATTTCTCTTTATTTATTTGAGCAAATCCATGACATTGACATTATTATCTTACTTCTCTCTTTAAGACTTTTTATTCTGTGTAATGTGTAATAATGATCAATTAATGTATCTATCATGCATATTTAAACAAGTTTAGCAAAGTAATTAAAATATTTAATGCTTTATTTGAAATAAGGAAATTGATAGTTAATATCAAATTAAAGATAAAATTAAAATTATATATATTTTACAAACATTACAATAAAATCATGAAATAGAAATCGATTTTAGAGACCAAAAATAATTAGTTATCATAGTGATTAAATTAAATATCATTTTAGTGATTATATAAATTTTTAATTTTTAAATTAGTTTTTATTATTATTAAATGGTTTCTAAATTGATATCTAATTAGCAACTAAGGTTTTTTCTACCAAATTTAGAATCTAAATAATTGTTAGTTAAAACCTTGGTAGCTAATTAGATACTAATTTAAAAACTATTTAACAATAAAAGAAATTAATTTAAATTTTTTTTTAATTTTTAAAATTGTCTCTAATTTAATTACTATTACAATTTATTATTTTTTATAATTTGATAATTTTTTTTCGAGAAAAGTTATTGAAATACTAAAACGGCTTATATATCTTTCTCAATCAGTTTTAAACTATAAAATGATTTTTAATTTATTTTACTCTCTCAAGTGTTCTGTAATTAAAATCTGGATAAACTATATTTTCATTTATTTGTTAAAAAACTTTAAAAACCACTTTTAAATTTTAAATAATTTTTTAATTAATTTTACTAATTTACTATTTGTAATTATTGTTTTTATACGATAGACGTTACTTTGAAAACTTCAAATTAACCCTATGCAGTTTGTAATCAAATTGGTCACTCAACTATTGTTCACCATTGTTTTTGTTACTCGCATATATATTATTAGAATGTTTGCTCAACCCTCTCAACCTTTTTTAACCCAACAACTTCACTCAATGTTAGTATTTTTTAAACAATATTTTATTTTTAATAGAATGCAAATATTAATACTTACACAAAAACTAATTTTTGGAAGGAGCTAGAAAATAACTTTAGAATACAAGTGATATATTTTAAATAACACCTGAATATTTTATTATTAAATAAAAAGATCATATAATAGAAAATTTAGTTATTTAGGTTTCATTTTAAAATAATCACCATCTTTCTATAAGTTTTTTTTTTTCTTCTCCATTCTCTCTAAGATTATAATCTTCTCTAATAAGTTTGACGATCGGAGTTCACCATTAGACTTGTGACAATGAGGTCTAAAAGACTATTTGATCAGAATCTCTGATAGAGTAAGTTCATTTTTGTTCTTCTCTTTAAGTCAAATTTTGAACTTTTTAGGTTGTATCTGTCTATACTTTGCATGTGACTCTTTTAGCTTCAGGGTGAATCTCTGTTAGCTTAGGGTCCTAGTGATATAATTATATTTTTTATCAGGACTCTGTGGTGCAGGTTAATTACCTTTAATCTTTTAGTAGATTTGGAGCTCTTAGTGACACTACTACAAAAAAGTTCTTTAACAACGATTAAAAAGACATATAAAAATGGTTGTGGAAGCGTCGTTATTGCGGGTGTCATTATAAATCAGTTGTTTATAACGATAGTTCTAGAATAGTCGTTACAAAACTACATTAACGACACATGTAAAAATTGTCATTCTATCAAATAAATGAAAAAAAAAAACACTTATAATGACGGTTCTAGTATGGAACTGTTGTTGTAAGTGCTTTTGGCTGGCTTTTAAAGACAGTTCCAATGGGAACTGTCGTTATAAGTGTATTTTTTAAAAAAATGTTTTATTATTATATACTCACTCTAATCCTACATAAAATATCAAATTTCCATAACAATTGTAAGGATCGAGAAAAATAGTCTTAGAGTAGAAGTGGTAAAATTAAAATGACACCTGAATATTTTATTATTAAATTTAAAAGAGCATATAAATAGAAATTATGTTATTCAAGTCTCATTTTAAAAAGAACTACCATCTCTCTAGAAATTTCTTTTCCTTTCCTCTCTCTTCTCTCTAAGATTCTGACTTCCTCGTTTATCAGTTCGACGATCAGAGTCCACCATCAGACTCCTGGCAGTGAGTACTACAAGACTGCCCGATCAGAATCTCTGATAGAGTAAGTTCATTTTTGCTTTTCTCTTTGAGTCAAATTTTGAATTTGTTAGGTTGTTTTTGTCTTTGCTTTGCATGTGACCTTTTTAACTTCAGGGTGGTTAATCTCTGTTAGCTCAGGGGCCTAATGATATAATTAGATTTTTTATTAGGACTTTGTGGTGCAGATTATGTTACCTTTAAGTTCCTGGTGGATTTGGAGCTCTTAGCGAGTATATGCTAAATTTCAGGTAAGGGAAGCTAACCTTAACTTCTAATAGAACACTAGTCTAGAAGATCTAGATGTGGGGGGTGACGTGGTCACCAGTCTCAAACTTTCTTCCAGGATTGTTTGTTTTAAATATATTAGAAATTGACTGAGATTTAAATGTGAAATTTGATATATGGTTGTTGTTATACAATTTTAATGTTGTTGAGTATTGGATTGTTTGATGTGGATTGAGAGAAATTTTCAGCTATAGCATGGACTTTGTTATTTCTGGGTGCTCTCTGGTGTTATTTAGATCAAATTAAACTCTTTTCGATCAATCCAAATTTCTTGGATGCTCTCTGGTGTGATTTAGATCAAACAAAACTCTTTTCAATCAATCCAAATTTCCTGGGTGCTCTCTAGTGTGATTTAGATCAAACTAAACTCTTTTCGATCAATCCAAATTTCCTAGGTGCTCTCTGGTGTGATTTAGATCAAACTAAACTCTTTTCGATCAATCCAAATTTCTTGGGTGCTCTTTGGTGTGATTTAGATCAAACTAAACTCTTTTCGATCAATCCAAATTTCCTGGGTGCTCTCTGGTGTGATTTAGATCAAACTAAACTGTTTTTGATCAATCCAAATTTACTGGGTACTCTCTGGTGTCATTTAGATCAAACTAAACTATTTTCGTTCAATCCAAATTTCCTGGGTGCTCTCTGGTGTAATTTAGATCAAACTAAAATATTTTCGATCAATCCAAAAGTACTAGATGCACTTTGGTGTCATTTAGCTCACACTAAAATATTTTCAATCAATCCAATTATGTATACACATATAGATATTACTATTATTATTATTTTAGCATAGTTTATTTTGGATTATTATTGTTAAATAACTTTTTGGATATATTTGGATTGTTAGAAAGTTTAAATTATATGTTATGATTGAATGGTGTATTGATGTGTTAAATGAAGTGTACAATGATGTGAAAGTAAGATCAAGACATAGTATTTTCAGAAAAGGAAATACCATGGTGAGATTGTTGTTAGGGTGTATTGATCTGTCAAGCCCGTAATGAGACATCCTGACTCTACTGATATAATGGAATCACATAGATGAAGTTATTCAGTTGTGAGAGTTGATGTAGGTTCATTTGACTTTGTTTGGGGTTTGAAATATAATCTAGTCTTTCAGGTCATATGAATTTACCCTGTCATATGAGTGAATGAGATGATGAGATACTAAGATAATTATGCGCATGGCTGTGTGGATTTCACAGCAGTAGTATGACAGGTGCAGGTCTCAGGATTCTAAATTCAATACATGAGTCTTCCGGAAGTAGAGTCAAGTGTCTATGTGAGATGAGTCAGTGGAAGTCTGACATGTGAAAGATGAATATTGAATTTTAATAGACACTTGATGATTTGAGAATTTGTATGAGACTTGAGGATTTGAGAATTTATATGAGACTTGATGATTTATGTTTTAAAAATTTCAAATTGAAATTTTATAGAATTTTGTTTTATATAGCTAGCTTACCCTGTTATTTGTTTGTGTTGTTTCTTTATCTGTGATGATCGTGTATTTACACGGGAGCAGATGATGTTACAGGTGATAGAGCTCCTTAGTGAGAAGCTGGATGATGAAATTAGTTTATTTGAAATTTGACTATTTGTTTTAGATTTATGTAGATATTTAAAAGTCTTATGAAGAGAAATATGTCTTGAAATATTTTAAGAAAGGGTTGTGGACATATTTGTATTATGTTTATATATTCATTTTAATATTTTATATAGATTATAGTTTTTTTTAGATGTGGAAAAATATAGGGATGTTACAACAATAATGCATGTAATATCATAATTTAAATATGAAAGTCTACAAAAAGTTTTATAAATATATGAAAAAGTTTTATGTCATTTTAAAGTGTTATACATGATTACCTTAAGGTGCATCCAAGTGAGTTTCTTTGCATTTGCACTTGCACTTCTCCCACTCGACATGTTATATCCAGAATAAGCACTGAAATAATAAGATTTCATGTTATAACACACACATAACTTTATGTAATGTAATGTATGAGTAATAAATTTGTGAATGTAATGTAATCATAATAGTTTGATAAATCTCTAATTTATATTAGGAAACATCATGCAAAATTTCAAAATTTTCTTGAAGTGTAAGTATGAGAACTAAAACCTCAAAATACTTGAAAAATACTTAAATAATACTAAAAAATAAAAAATAATAGTAAACGAGAGATTTTTGGAATTTTGGTGGACCTTTTGGTTATTGGCCACGTGATTCGTTACCTCGTTTCGAGCATCTTTTATTTTTTACGCGTCTCCATTCGAGTTCTCTATCAAAAGTTATGGCCGTTTGAAGTTTCTTCATGCTAATTTTTGTCAACTCCAAATCTATCACTCTTCTTTTCAATGTCAGGACTGCATCAAATATCCACTAAATGAACTTCCAACAAACCCTAAACTATTAACTAATCAACACATACATTCAAATATTTATTAAAAAATTTAAAACCCTAAACCTTAAAAATACTAACCTTCTAGACCCAAGTCCGTGGTGGCAGCGTGTGGTAGAGGTGCTAGCGGTGTGCAGAAGGAAGGTGTTGTCGACGTGCGAAAGGTGTTGCCGACATGCATAGGTGAAGGGTTGGCATAAGGAATCGAAGGTAGTTGTTTGCTTGTGCACACAGAGAAGAGAAGACATTTGGCGACGACGCGAGGGTGTGTGGTGAACCGGAGGCTTTGCGTGGATAGAGGAGAGCTTGAGGAACGGTGTTGGCGGCAATGGAGAGCTTAGTGGCGGCGGCTATGGAGTCGCAAGCAACGCTCAATGGAGAAGAAGAAAGTGAGTGCAAGCGCGGGCTGGGAGGGTTTTCAATTATATTAAGTTTTATAACGACGATTCAATAGAATAATTGTCGTTATTTGTTCCCAAATTCTATTATTAACGACAGTTCAGTGTATCAACTGTCGTTAATTATGCTCAGCTTCATTTTTAACAACGGTTGTAGTGATAACTGTCGTTATTTTTCACCGAAAATTTAAAATAGTTATAGAAATGCCATCACGCTTTTTCTTGAAACTAGTTTTAAATTTCCAATAGAACCTTATGCTTGAAGATCTGGATGTGGTGGTGACGTGGTCATCAGTCTCAAATTTTCTTGCAGGATTGTCTCTTTTAAGAGTAAAGTATTATATTAACTGAAATGGTTGATTTTGAATATTGTATATTGATTTAAAGGTGAATAAGTTATTGAAAGTGTTGTAATTGAGAATTGAAAGTGTTTGAATGGTAATATAAATGAGTTTAATTGTATTTGAATAGTTTTTTGAATTACTTGAAATGTGATATTTGATTAGAATTGGTTGTTTGATTTTAGATGATGTTTGATTTAGAAAGTATATATAAGTAAGGACTGTCATTTTCAGTGTGTAGCCACTACTTAAATACTCGGTCAACCAGATTAAGATATAGGAGCAAATCAAGATTAACAAACAAGTTAGATACTGTCTTGACTGATCGACTAGTAAGAGCATATATTCAAATACGTAATTACAAAATATTGAATCAATCATTAAATAAGTTTAAACATTGTTTCAAGCCCACAACCCGGGTCCAGGATAAAATCATTTAAAGAGGTTCTATAATATCCTCAAATGATGGTTCTAGCTCGATATGATTGTTGATAGGGTTCTCCCTCTCCTTAGTTTCCTCCATGGTGAAATCGACATCCCCACCAATATACACTATACGCCATTATGCCACTTGCAGCAGGGGATTCAACATGGAGGGCTGTCGAGAGGAAAATGACCTTGCCTCTCCACCCACTTGAGTTGTCTTGGTCAGTCGACCCCTCTTTTGGCTGACTGAGGGGGCAACAGGAGCACTGGCGGGAATCACATCAATAGGAACAATTGGGTTGCCCTTTCCAATCACCTCAAAGCTTCTTATCTTCCTGTTGACCGCCTAACGCCTCAGATTATTCATAAAGCTTCCCAAAGAGGATTCATCTGAGTAATGATAGTTGCAAAACACAAACGAAATTAAACAACATCAACATAACGAATACAAACTCAAACATAAGAAATCTGCATACCATTAAAATCCACCCATTTCTTGGACGACCCGTATAATGCTATCAGCTCTCGAGTAGGTAACTTATACGGAAGTTGATCAAATACAACCAGGATCGATTGGTCTAGCGGTGACATGGATGACCTCGACTAGGTACCAAGCTGGGTCAGATTTTGGGTCTAATGAAAAGGGAATTTTGTTTGCCTTTCTGTATTATAAAAGTAATCTTGGTCATCTGACTCTACGAAGATTTTGAAGTATTTTCTTTAACGTTTTTGTATGAAGTAGTGAAAGCTACAAAACGAACATTCCTCGGTCGGCTCGATAAAGATAGCCAACTCACAGGATTGCTCGAATGAGTACTATAATAAAACAAGAATGAATGTGGTGTGGGAATAAGAATGAAAATGTCACAAAGAACTCGGAACACCTGAAAGGCCGCTTAAGAGTTGGGGTGTAGTTGGGTATGAGCAACATTGAGGATCCGAAGAACCCTCATGGTAAAATCATCAAAAGGTAGGGTCATATGCAGGTCTGAAAAGAAGGTATTATAAACAAAAAAAAAAGTATTGGGGTGCGTTTTCTGGACCGTGACAAACCCGGTCGGTGTGACCACAAATATCAGCCATCACCACATCCGAAGAACAATCGAGTTTTATGAAGGAATTCTTGGATAAATATTTATCTAAACTATTGGAATCCCTTAAGTTAGTAGGGATTTTTAAAACAAAAGAGTCGACTCACTTATAACTCGGACCCTCGAACGATCAATCGACTGAGTGGTATGAACCACTCACTTTCCTTGCACTGCCAGATGCAGCACGAGTGACAGAAGACTTGACATTAACAACACTATCAGAGGAATAGGAAGAAGAAGAAGAAGACATTACTAACCTGAGTAAAGTACAAAGAGTGAAAGAAAGATTGAAAGGGTCGGCACTTGGAGCATTCAATAAATCCTTTGAAAGCAAAGCGTAAACCCTACTCTATTCAAATGCACAAATATTTATAGGAAACTATGGAGGAGAGAAGTAAGTGTGTCCTCCATTCGAAACCGTTAGATTCATATCCATCCAATGGTTAACATTACTCGACATATGAAACAACACTGCATCTCAACCGTCCAAGATATTTAATTGTACAGTACCCATTCAAGCGGCGGCTCTTTCTTAAAAAACAAACGCCACATCCCTGCCAAACATTTAATGCACCTGATCATCACATTCCACCTCGAGAAGTGTAATGATCATATTTGGCTCTTCAGAAATTAATTTCTTCGAGCCTAGAGGGCAAGTGTACCGGTCAATATCGGACGGACCAGTCTCGGTCCCTATGACTTACCGCCCGAGTTAAAGGATATAAACATGGTAAGTAACAACGGTTACGATGGTGTTGAATGAGTAAACCCACACTCCGAAATATACAAAAAAATATCTCTAACATAACAAATAAAACCGATTAAACTAAAAGATACACCTCGTATATTATTAAGGAACCGCTATACACATCAGTTAACAACCGATATTCGGTCGATAAGGGTCAAGGTCCATAAACCAAGTACTATAAATAGAGCATTCTGAGAAGAAGCAAGGTACATTTTTGACATTCTATAATAATACATCTAAATCAAAGCACTGACTTGAGCATTGGAGTGCAATCATAGGTACCGCCGACCGAGCGAACATCAACATGGAAGGAAGGAGACTTGAAGGAATTTGTAGATCACCGACACGTCAGCAATTGTGCAACCAGTTCAAGTACTATTTGGGCCCCTCTTTGTCCATACTGTACATACTCTGTGATTTGTTTTGTGTTTGTTTTCTGTAATTTGTGGTGATCATGTTATTTTACACGGGAGCAGATAAAATTGCACGTGATAAAGCTCCTCAGTGAGCAGTCAGATGATGAAATATTTTTATTTTAAATGTTTTACTTCTAATATTTTGTATATATATTAAAATTCCTACTAAAAAATATATATTTTAAGAAAAAATATAAAATATTTATATAAATTTATATGTTAATTAGATATTATATACATAATATATTATTAAATATAGATAAAATTAAGGATGTTACTATTTTAATTAATTATTGACTTGAAATAGAAAGGATTATTAAGATGAAATAATAAAAGTACAATTAGGATAAAATTAAAAATAAAGTGAAAATTGGATGTATTTTTAAAATATCAGGGTTGAAGTTTATGAAAGGATTCAACATAGTGCTCGGATTTTATTTTTTTTCTGCAATTCACTTTTTTTAAACTTTAAATTTGAATCATTCATATAAAGTATTATTAAAATAATCATTATTATTTCAATATTTTTGTATATATAATATTATCGTTAAATAATTACGTGATCTATATTTTCTATGTAAACTATTAATTTAACATGACAAGTACATATAATAATTTTAGTTAAATTATATTTTTAATTCATGTCTTCAGAAAAAAATTATAGTCCCTTAACAAATTTTTAGTATTTAATTATTGTTCATAATTACATATAATCAGTCGTAAATACATTAATTTATATATACTCCTCTTTCTCGTCCTTATAATTTTCGATCATAGAACATTACTTGATGTAGATTTATTTGAAAACATTATTTTTTTAATCATTTATTACTTTTGTACGATGAAAATATATACATTTTAAAAAAAAATATTCAATTTAAATAAAAATTGCTGCTTAAAGTGTAAATTTTTGTAATTTATTCTTACAAGAAATTTTCAATCAGATTCCATTAGTCATTCAACTACTCTGTGATTTATGTTGGGTCATTTCCGTTAATTGTATCTTTATTTCAATGTTTGAGTTTATTTTTCTCATCTACTCACGGAAATGCAGAAAAAAGAAAAGGGGGAATTGTTTGTACCGAGGCCTGAAAATGGCACGAGAGAAACATGACAATGAAAGTTGAAAAAATGTTTGGAAAACGAAAAGTAAAATATTAAAAAGTAAAAAAATAATATTTTTTTCATGAGTTTAAACTTTTTTTTTAGGTTTGCAAAGAAATTTAATTATATATATATTAATATATATATATAAATTATCATTTCAATTTTTTTATTAAGTATTAATATTTTTTTTATATTATAATAAAATAAATAATGAAAATAAAAAATAAATTTTAATTTTAATTATTAATATGAATTTTATTAATATTAATATTCATTTTTAAAAATTTATTTTAGTTATAATTTATATTTCTTACTTTTTTATATTAAATTATTTAATAATTTTTCTAAAATTTATCACATCTATTAAATCATTCATCAAGTTGTTTCTACACTTTCTACTTTCCTTTCAAATTCACTTTTCAAATCCAAATAATAAAAAGAGGAAAAAGCAATAAATTTTAGTTCCTTATTTTTTTATTTGGTTTGGTTTGTAACCTACAATGTGGTACCATTTCATGTTCTTAAAAAGTAAATGTTTAAGTATAAAGAAAATCTATTCTACCAATTTTTAGTATATTATTTTAATTTTATAAATTAAATACTTCATAATTAATTATCTTTTAATGCTAATGTATATTTATTTTATTAAAATTAAATCAAGACTTTTATTTACTTGATTATACTATTTAATTAATTTAGTTTTTAAATTTTTATAAATTTTGTATTTTTATATAAAAAAATTATCCCATCCTAATTCAAACAAATAATCAATAATGAGTGTGATAGTCACTTTGATAAGGTAGAAATTATAATTATACTTTAAAAAAGTAGAAGTGAAACATTAAGGTCAAGACCTAGCATGCACACATAACTAGTTTGTAATGGTTTGGAATGGAGGGAGTAACAGGAGTTGAAAGAATGTAAAAAGGAGTGGAACTGAAACGTCTTATCGTATATCAGTTGGTGCTGGCATATGCACATTATGACACCGCCAGAAAAGAATAATGCACCATGCATTTCATTGCAGTGTTCCATTTCTTCTTTTTATCTGTTAAAGCATCACAATGTATGCACACAAAAATAATCGCCATGAACTTACAAAATTGTTAGTGTGTTGTGTACACAAAATAACACTGTTTGTGAAGGTGTAAAAGCAGCAGTGAAAGAAAACAGTAAAAAAATGAAGTGTTGTAATGATGAGTTAAATTTAGATTCATGTTATGTGGAGAAATATCTTAATGAGGATTAAAAATTGAAAATGAGGGAGTGAATTTAAGATGACTTGAAGATAAAGTGAAGAAAGTTAGGATGTTTGGATTAAGATAAATAGAGTGGAAAGTGTGAGAAAAGTTTATGAAAGTTTGTGAGTGATGCGATTGAAATTGTATTTTTTTAAATTAATAAAAATGTAACTTTATATATTTGCCTGTTTTTAAATTATTAAAAATTAATTTTATTTATTTATTTATAAATTATAATTATTTTTTATTTAAAATCGTATTATAAATATTTGATAAAAACTTATTTTTATTATAAATAACATTATTATTTTTAATTTTAATTTTTTAAATTAATATAATTATTATATAAATTTATTTTTTTATTATTAAAAATTATATTTTATTATTATTATTATTTATGTTTATAATTTATTATATATATAATATGATTAATTATGTTATTTTATTTTATAATTTTAATTATATTTTTTATATTTAAATTATAATTCTGTTTTAAATAAAAATAAAAATAATTTTAATTTAAAATATATGGATAAAACAGTAAATTAATATTAATTAATTAAATATATATATACATACAACTTTCTTCACACATTTGCGAAAAAAGTTTTGAGGGAGAAAACATTTTCAATTTCCGTACACTGAATAAGCGTTTTTCTCCTTCCAGAAACAAACGGAGCCTAAGAGTTGGCCTCTGCACAAGAGACACATTTGACCCTGCAAATGTGACAATGACGTAACAGAGTGAGATTGCGGTCGAATGAGCAACGCGAGCTTCAAAATAGGATAAAAAAGAATATATTACATCGGTTCTTAGAAACAACCGATGTAATATATATTTTTACTTAGAATGATCCATATTACATCGGTTAAGTCATCTAACCGATGTAATATATGACCCATATTAAAAAAATTGATTTTTTTTCATAAAGAGTGAGTGGGTCATAAACGTCACATAAGTAACCACTTATATACACACGGGGTAACCATTTTTGTGTGTGACACTATATGTGGAGAAACCTACATCGGTAAAGTCATTTAACTGATGTAATATATGATTTTTACATTGGTAACCGATATAATATATGGTTTTTATTATAAAAAAAATGATTTTTTTTCATGAAGAGTGGGTGACCATAAACATCACATAGTTAACCACTTACAGACACACGGGTTATCAGTTTTGTGTGTGTTAGTATATGTGGAGAAACCTATATCGGTTAAGTCATCTAACCGATGTAATATATGATTTTTATTAAAAAATGATTTTTTTTCATGAAGAATGGATAACCATAAACGTCACATAAGTAACCACTTATATACACACAGATAACCAGTTTTACGTGTATTACGAATCATATATTATAATATAGAGTCACTGTCACATCCTCACCAAATATCACGTCTGCAGCATCAATTAATACCACTCAAGTGATCTCAAATCTTAAAGGGTGTTAATAAAATATTTTTGATATCAGTCTGATATATTAACTAGGATAAAACTAATCTTAAACTGTTTTAATGAAAAGCTGTGCTGGTTACTATAGCAGAAGACTGCATTTGAAAGAAAGAAAAAAGGGTGGCGAAGTCGTTAACGTCTTTTCGTTCTTCCACTGTTTTCCATTATGGAGTAAAAGTGCAGGTGCTTTCGTCTAGTCTGCATCATCCTGAGTGCTACACAGTCTTCAGCAGCACCACTCTCCCATCTTCTGATGCACAATTATTAAACAAAACTATACTATCTTTCCACTCTCTTCCTCCAAACACTTTTGACCAAACAACATGAATTTTCAAAACATCCTCTCAGAACTCAACACCCTCTCTGTTGGTTTCCACATAAACAAGATAAAAAACTAAAAACATAAACAAAACCAAGACAAAATCTACATTTAACCACAAAAATTTAAAATAATTCAAAAGATAACATTAAAAAACACATTCGATTATATTATAAATACTAATAAATATTTATAACATAAATTATTTAAATACATCTATATTATATTTAGATAAGCATACTTATTATCTTTTAAAGATAATAAATTATGATTAGTAAATATAATTAGATATTTATCCTTTTTATTATAATACAATAAATAATTAAAATAAATAATATTATGATAATGAATAAAATATTTTAAATTTTATTCTTTTGTAAATTAAATTATCTTAATATTTTGTAACTAATTTTATAAGAAAACTTAAATTCAATTAATTAAATTAGAAATGAACTTTATTATATTTTAACTTTTAAATTGATAGGTAGAAAACAAATAGTATATAATTTATAATTAATAATTTGAATAAATTTAAATATAGTTTTTAAATAGTTTTTTATAACTTTTTCAACTTAATTAAATAATACTTCATAATTAATTATCTTTTAGTTTTAATTTCTAAATTATTTTTATTAAACTTTAACTAAAAATATTTTTGATATTTATTATATTTATCAATTAATTTAATTTTTTTTATTTTATCACATCACCCAATTCAATAAATTTTCTACTCATCTTTCTTCACTTTCTCTTAATTAAAACAATATTATTTTTTTTTTTCTTTTCTCATCTTTCCCCAATCCAAAGAAAGTAATGTTTATAAGTGGTTCCTTTATTGCATGTGAATGGAGGGGGGAAGTTAGGTTTTTCTACCAATTAGTTTGCTGTAATTGACTTTGTTGTTATTATTGGACTCAATTTCAATGCTTCTGCTATTCCAATCACTACACTGTGTTTAATACAGTGACTACATGTTGTAATGTGTATCACTTCTACCAATATTTATAGAGTTATTGCTTTGCTGACAAAAATAAATAAATAATAATAAATGATGAAGGTGGGGCGAATGCCATCCTATAAAAGAAAGGATGAACTTGGGTTAGATTAATTTTTAAATTTGGATTAGAAATTATAAACCAACTCCATTTGTAAGTCAGATTAAGTTAACCAACAAAAAATTTAAAAGATAAAAAAAACATAAATATAAAGCATTCATAAATTGACCGACTTAAGTAATAAATAAAAAACAATCTGAACATGACTTCACAATCATAAAATGTTATCTTGAATTATTCTAGCACTAATTCTTTTTAAATGCTTTCATCATGAGCTGAAGAAAAAAATATAAAATAAAACAAAAATAACATAAATTTCATATTACATTTGGTCCATGTTCATCCAACAATGATTAACTAAAAAATTTATTAAAAAAAATGAAGGAGATACAATGTAAAATTCACTTAAATCACTTTCCCAATGCCGCTCCAAAACATTACACAAAAGCCAGGTAGCTAGAGAGCAATAAACAAAACCGCCATGCTAAATAGGATAATTGGGCCATTATGATGTTCTATTTAACTATATAAATGTATTGGACAAAAAGTCATTCTTCTGCGTGACTCATTAAAGTAGATGGTGCGTTGCAGGTTGTGAATGCCATAGATTTCTCAGTAATCCATAGTGTATATTTTAATGCAGACTCCAACCTTTTTAATGTGAAGAGAGGATGAACAAAGAATACAGAATCGTGATCCAGCTGATATGTCGCTAGTGAATGTAAAACCTCACTCCCTTGTAGTGTCTTCTCCCATAAAATGTGTTGCCATGTTGTGCAGTGAGTGAAACAAGGTTCTACATGCTGCATGCAACAGCTTCTTTATTCAGATTATAGTAAAATGAGGTTAGTTTAGTTATAGCAAGTGCTTCACCAAAGAGTGATGCCCTGGTAGATCTTGTTATGTGAACTTCAACATAATCACCAACCACAGGATTTCGCTTTGTACCAACATCTTCCCTATCTACGATTGGCATATTGACGAACAACACCCGATGACCCTTGTCACTCTTGCCCATAAGCTCAGTATCTGGAGCTCTTCTATTGGGTCCTTCCACTAATACAAGCTGTGTGGTTCCAATCTGAGAGTCAAAACACTTCCCCGTACTCTCGCGGAAAGTCTCAATAAGTTCAGCCAGCCTCCTCTGTTTAATTTCCTCAGGAACATCGTCAACATAATTTCTGTGGGCATGAGTTTTCTCCCTCATGCTATAAGCAAACATGAATGCCATATCATAACTAACAGCATTTACCAGAGTCAACGTCTCAGAATGGTCCTCCTCTGTTTCTCCACAAAATCCTGTTTAAATTGCAAAAGTATCACAATCAGAGGCTAGTTTCTTATGCGGTAAAATATAAGTGGTAAAGAAAAAAGTACAGGATAATAACTAGGTTTTGAGAACTACAACTACATAGTTAAACAATCTATGAGTACATCGTTCGTATACCACGAGTATTACAACGCAACATCAGTCGTATTTTATAGAGTAATGTCGGCTATATGGATCACACAACACCATAGGCACAATTATAAACCCATAAATTCCTTTCAATAATTTCCTGCAGTATCCTTTTAACAATTTCATAGGCCAAACAACCATGCGATACACCATCAACAATTCCAAAAAGAAATATATACCATATACTGGTGGTATGATATTCCTAAATAACACAAACAAAGAATTTGGTCGTGATGTTTGAAAATATTGATTTTACCTGTCCCATTTATTTTGTTGAGAAAAATTATTTAATAAGTGTTCAATAATTAGTTAGACCTACTTGAATAAATAAGATGGAGGAAAAACAGTATATTCAACCTACACTGTTGTGCTTTTTATAGATGTATATATATAGGAGTTACAAAATAAGGCAACGAACCTACCTTAAAACCTAACTCTAAAGCTGGGTAAATACAAAAAAAATAATAATAAATTAACATTTCATTTCAACACTTTCCCTAAAGCTGGATCATACAGGTCATATGCACCATGATTGGAACATATAAATGGAATCCTAGGTCCTCTTAGATATTTAGTTACAATGTATGCAAGTTGTTCATTCAAACTAACAAACTCGGTAACAAGATCCTTGACAACAACTTCTCTCTAACAAAATGACAATCAATTTCTATATGTTTAGTTCTCTCACAAAACACTTGATTGGATCGGGCAACAACACTTTGTTTCTTATTTTTCCAAGATAGAAGATTCTCTCTAACGAATACACAATATACTATGGTAGATCTCCTGTCAATGGGAGACACCCAGACCAATCTGCATCACAATACCTAAGATTTGAGTATTTCTCTTGTTCTCATACAACAATCCTTGTCCTAGGGTTCCTTTTACATATATGAGAATGTGAATCACAACATTCTAGTGATTACTGTGAAGATTCTGCATAAATTGACTCACAACTCCTGCTGAACAAAAAATATTAGGTCTTGTTATAGTGAGATAAATGAGTTTTCCCACCAACCTCCTATATCTCTCTAGGTTTGAGAAAATTTCACCTTGGTTTCTCATTAGCTTCTCATTTGAGTCCATAGAACTATAAATGGGCTTGCAACTTGTGAGGCCTGTCTCTTCCAAAATATCAAGAGCATATATTCTTTGTGAAATGATAACACCTCTTGATTGTGCCACTTCAATACCAAGAAAATATTTTAGACAACCCAGGTCTTTGGTTGAAAAGTGGTTGAATAAATGCTTTTTTAATTGACCAATTCTAATGATATCATTTCCTGTAATAACAATATTACTAACATAGACCATAAGATAAACACACTTTAGAGGAGAAGTATTACAATAAAACATTGAATGATTTTCTCTCACTCCGTTTCAATCCAAAAATCTACGCAATATGACTAAATTTACCAAACCAAGCTCGGGGGTGATTACTCTAAGCCATAGAAAGACCAATTTAATTTACAAAACTAAACCAAACTTTCACCAAGCAACAAATCTAGGAGGTTGTTCCATGTAAATCTCCTCCTTCAGCTCACTATGAAGAATGGCATTTTAGGCTAGTGAAGAGGTTAGTGGCGAATGGCACCCATGGCCAAGGAAAGATTACTTTTAGCCACAGGAGAAAAGGTATCACAATAGTCAAGACAATAAATCCGAGTGTATCCCTTGACTATTAATCAAGCTTTGAGATGATCTACTTCACATGTAGAACCAACCTTAACAAGAGGAAGGGGGACAAGCTCCCAAGTACTAGTTGTGTTCAAATACAGGCATTTCATCAATCATGGTTTGTCACCCTCCAAGGTGACCAAGATCCTTATGAACATTTTAGAAAAAGTATTGGTGGACAAGGAGAAAACAAAAGGGGGATATATAGAAGACAAACGATGATAACTTAAAAAAATATAAATAGGGTATGGATTGCAAGTAGATTGAATGTTTCTTCTAAGAGCAATAGGCCAAGCATGATCAAAGTTAATAAAAGTGAGGAGGATGAAGGATCCATGGTATGGGAACAGTGGTGGAGGATTTGAATGACAAGGATCTTCAAGCAAGGATGAAGGAGTTATTTGTACCCAACACTAGTACGTGAGAAGAGGTGGTGGAAGAATGTCATTTCTAAGTTTGAGTTTGAGAGGAAGCAGGAATAATCAATGGATAACAAAAATGGTACAGGAAAGACTTGTTGAATAGATGAAGAATGTTCCATGGAAGACAGGACAAAATGTGTATCCTCTAAGAAAGTAACATTAGCATAGATATAATACCTTTTAGTTGGGGGAGAATAACATTTATACCTTTTCCAAAGGCGAGAATATCCTAAAGAGACACACTTAACTAATATAGCCTTTGCAGAAAGTTTGTCAATACTTGGAGAGATGTTATGAACAAAACAAGTACACCCAAACACACATGGAGAGACATGATATAAAGGGTCATTTGGAAAAATTATAGAGAGACGAACTTTATTTCCAAGAGAGGAGGAAGACATCTTATTGACTAGGAAAGAGGTAGTGAGCACTGCATTCCCCAGTGATGAATAAAACATTAGTATTCAACATTAGAGAATATGCAATTTCAATAAGACATCTATTCCTCCTCTTTGCTATACCATTTTGTAGTGGATTGTCGTAAAATTCTTTGGGAAGATAAGAATGAAGAAAGCATGGTAGAAAAATATTTGTTAACATTATCACTTCTAAGAATTTTAATTATTATCCCAAATCGGTTCTTAATTTCATTGAAGAAAGACAAATATGTATAAAAATTCAGATTCGTCTTTCATTAAATAAACCTAAGTACATTGAGAGAATTCATCAATGAAGATTACAAAATAATTAAAACCAAAAGAAGTGACATGACTTAGTCACCAAATATCCAAATGAATGTTGGAAAAAAAAAAACAGAATTACACTGTGTTTTAGACTTTTTAGGAAAGGAAGATCTAAAATGATTTCCTAACTGATAAAACTCACAATCTAAAGCTTGAATTTGTTTGAGACTAGGAACCATCATCTTCAATTTGATAAACTTGGGTGGCCCAATCAATAATGCAAATGTTTTGGGTCCGGAGTTGTAAAATAGGATATAAAGCAACTCAGTTTCAGATGATAAAGACCTCATGACTCACATCCTTCGCCAATTAGACAACCTTATACCATGTTCCAAATTACCAGTGAAGGCCACAATTTAAAGAACGAGTCAATTGATTCAGATAGATTAAATTGAAAGGACAATGAGGAATTAACAAGACAAAATGTATACCATCCATATAAAGTATTTGATAACGATGAGGAATGACCCATTCTCTAGCAATATGAACATTGAGGACATCCACTTCTACCATCACGTCCTTCTCGTATGTTCTGACCTTCTTTCAATAACTTGAATTTGATTGCCATCTCTCATCAAGTTTGGCACATGGACGTGTCTAGTAACTAAATTATCCATAAAAGGGATTTGATCACCAAACTAAAATATGATGATGAACATGATCAAAATCTAAATGTAGGCTTCTCAAAATCAAGACCATATAATATCTATCAATATTCATGTTAAGTTCCTCTAATGAGTCCACCACTAGAAATCTCTTAACTTCTTCTGTTGTAGCCCTAGCCTTTACCATATGTGAGACCATATCAAGATTCATCACGCGATCATCGGGGTTGAGTGGGATTCCAAAAGGCGCACCTAACCTTGGCTTTGTCCAACGAAATGACAAAGGTGGTGACAACGGAGAGCAGTGGCGATGTCAATGGTGATGCCTGTGACAACGACAGACATTGCCAGAGACAATGAAGGAGAAGATACAGTGGGACCCACTCTAACACCAATTTGAATAAATAAGATGGAGGAAGAGCAGTGTATTCAACCTACACTATTTGCTTTTTATTGATGTATATATAGTTGTTAGAAATAAGGCAAGGCAATTACCTCAAACCCTAACCCTAAAGTTGGGTACATACAAAAGAAATAATAATAAAATAAAATTACACTTTAACACACCACTAGGACATGTACATCAAATGGGTATTCTAACACAAGCAAAGCTACTTCCCAGTTTAACAAAATATTGTGGCAAATAGAGCAAGTTCTCAATCAATACACAATTGGAAAAAAGTTTAAAATAAATAAATTTAACAAAAATGCTACTCCTCTCAATAACAAACAAAAAAATTGGCAATGAGTATGTAAAAAAAGATTTTATTCGCTCCTTTCATTTTGTTGAGAACAAACTATTGAAGGAATGCTCAATTATTTCAGAAATGCAAATTTTACAGCTCCCGAAGATGTACACCAGATGGGTTTATAAAATATGAGTAAATTGTGTATTGTGAATCTGAATTGCTAGAGAAAATAAACCAGGTTCCCTAAGAATAAAATATCATCAGATACCACATGATTATAAAATGAAAGGAAATATAAATGAGAAACTCCAGCACTCATCTGCTGAAATTAAGGTTCTCCAGTTGTAAAAGGTCAAATTAATGAATAACAAAAGAAAGTGAAAAAAAGGCAGGGAGAATAAATTTTAAAAGAAACATTACCACAAATGAAATCACTGCTCAAAGCCACATCAGGAATAATACTCCGGATTTTTTGCACAAGTTCCAAGTAAGCCTCTCGGGTATATCCTCTTCTCATTCTCTCCAGAACTTTGCTACTTCCAGTTTGTGCAGGTAAATGTATCAGCTTGCATATATTATGTCTGTCTCGCATTAGATAAAGCAACTCATCTGGAAAATCCTTAGGGTGTGGAGAAGTGAATCTGAATCGCATCTCAGGAAATTCTGAGGATAATCGATCCAGTAGATCAGAAAATCTCAAGCCCATTTTTTTTACCTTAGCCATACTAGAAAACCCTTCACTAAGTTGCCAATTGGACCCTGATTCAACCTCACTCTCACTCCCAGCTGCATCGTTGTAGCTGTTTACATTCTGGCCAAGAAGCGTTACCTCCTTAACACCCTCTTTCCAAAGCTCAGCTACCTCTCTCACAATTGACTCCACCGGACGTGATCGCTCTCTACCTCTGGTGAAAGGAACAATACAAAACGAACACATATTATTGCAACCTCTCATCACTGAGACAAATGCAGTAACCGAGTTCTTGGAGATTCTAACAGGGTTAATATCAGCATAAGTCTCCTCAAGTGAAAGGAGAGTATTGATCCCTTTTTGACCATAGTCAACCTCCTCCAGTAAGCGTGGCAAATCCCTATAAGCATCAGGCCCGCATACTACGTCAACCATTTTGTCTGAATCAAGTATCTTCTCCTTTAACCTCTCAGCCATACATCCCAAAACCACTACTTTGGGAGGGTACAGAGACTCTGCTCTTCCAGTAGCAACATTGCTCTTCCAATGCCTCTTAAGAAACCAAAAGTAATTAAGCCTCTGCCATACTTTCTGTTCAGCGTTTTCTCTAATGGCACAGGTATTGATGAATATTATTTCTGCACTCTCGGGAGCACTCACAACTTCACTGTAACCGGCTTTTTTCATTATAGAAAGAACGATCTCCATATCATTAACATTCATTTGACATCCATAAGTCTCATGATATATTCGACGAGTGGGAGGAACTTCAGCATCTGGCACAAGGCTACCCACACAAATAAACAAAGAACAAGTAAATAGATTTCAACCCTAAACCCCAATCCATCCTATCTAAAATTTACAATTCTGAACAGATGATACAGGGGGGAAATTGCGTCTTTCCTATGAACATTCTCATGTCATTCTTCCACAAGTGACGAGTAATAATATTAAAAATGCAAAAAAAAAGGTCGTCTTTTCATTCAATTCACCGAAACTGAAGTGAATCGGAAATACCCACCAAGCAAAATAAAATAAAATTTCTGTAATAAAGAAAAACCCAAAACAAAGAGGAGGTGGTGTTTGCAATTGCAACAAAAACTCACCGGGGTTGAGCTTCGGAAGCAGTGAGCGTGGCTTGAGGGATGAAATGGTGGCGGAGAGTGTTGGAATGAGAGAAGGTTCTGGAAGCGATGATAAGATTGAGAGAGCGAGAGCGTGGCGATGAGGTATAAGGGTGTGGAGAAAACACATTGTATTGGTGTTTGTGTTTGCGTTTGTGGTGGAAGATTGTGAAAGTGGCAAAAGAAGATGGACGGTGAAGTTTGAAGCGTTGAGCAATGTGAGGTTGGTTGATGACGGAGGACAGTGAGGAAGCCATGTCTCTCTCTCTCACTCTCAGTTGGGTTCTGAATTATGGTGGCGGATAGGGTCCTTGCGGTCACAAAAACACTTCAATTTGTTTTCCTGGTTCAAAGAGGTTGAGTGAGAAAGAATTCATGAAATAATTTTTTCATATCATGTATGAACGCTTAGGAATACACATGTTTAATTACGTTTTACAAGTTCACCATAAACATTCTTAATAATTGGAAATTATTGCAAACCTTTTTAAATATTAATTCGTGAACTACATTGTTAAAGAATACTTCAAATTTTGTATATCGATAAATTTTTTTTAAGATAAGATTCGAAATAAATTGAAATCACATAATCTCGTGTGTTAATGATTTTATTTACATGATGAAAGTTAAAAAGTTGTATTCCACTTCTTTTGTGTTTATTTTTCCTTTATTTCTAAGAAGTCATTTATTATTTAATTTTTTAAAAATATTTAAAGTAGGACATTGGTTTTTCTTTAACACCTAACACGATAATGTCATGAGAGAATAAGCTTTTGAAAGGATAAGATCCTTCGGTTTTTTTCTTAATGAACTTGAGTTAGATTAGAAGACTTATTGTTTTAGAAGGCAGGGAGGTTATTTGAAATATTTTTCAATATTCTTTTTATTACATATTTATTTATTTTCAAGAAAACGTCATACTTTTTACTTTATTTTGTTTATAATATTTTCATTGTAACATCTATAATTACATCACAAAATTATATCATGCAATTAAATATATACATATAATTTATAAAGTATTACAAAATATATTCATCCACATAGAGTATACATATATAAAAAACAAAATAACAAAAAATAAATGCAAAATATTTCATCAGCTTAGTATGAAGTTCTCCTACTTCCATTATCATTTATTTTCGTGTAACACACTACTATCATAAACTTTACAACAACATATCCAACATGGAAGATAGGGTAACCTAATTTTTTAAAACTTTCAATATAACTGTAACTTTAAATAAATGCAATCACAAATAAATATATATATATATATATATAAAATTCATTTTTCATATCTCACAATTTGAATAAGGAGTCATATCTATTTTTTTTTATCGGCAATAAAAAATAAATAAATGTGAACCACTTCAGTGGTGGTTCAACCCTTATACAAACATAAAATACCTAAGACACTCCATCTCAACACTCACACCACCAAACGCCTAGAATTACTAAACAATCCTAACTCAACCCATACAAACTGAGCTAAAAAATAATTCAAGAAACCATCGTCATACAGACCAAAGGTTCGAGACACCACTCGGAAAAGGAGAACAAACCAGAGAGAGACTTTGACGTAATCCAAGACCAAGTCTTCACTTGAACCAAAGTCTTCACTTGAACCAAAGCAACCACTTCTAAACCATCGACAACTCCCCCATTAAAGATTACCTTGTTTCTATGCTTCCACAACTCACTTACCACTGCAATCCAGATCATTCCCCACATCTCACTTGCTAAAGCAGACGCATTACACAATCTAAACTGAGAAAAATTTAGCAGTGGATCATTATGGGACACAAACTGCACTCCAAGCCATGCAAAACAACGACTCCACACTAGCCAAGCAAATCTGCACTCAAAAAACAAATGGTTATTTGATTCCACCTCCACTCTACAAAGACTACATAAAGGACTTTCAACTGCAATCCCGCACTTTTCCAAGTTAACCCTAGTAGCTAGCTTATTTTCCAGAAAGGAGTCATGTCTATAATTAACTCATAATCAATACCACTCATGTTAGAAAAATATATTAACCAACGTACATAAATATTTGACTTACTTCCAGAAAACTCATGCATTGGTTTAGATTCAGATATTTGCATATGTCATATTATTTCATTGTGAAATTCACACAGTTGTGTGCATAGTTATATCATTGGTTTAGACTGGAGATTTACATTTTTCATACTATACAACTATGCACATATTTATATCAATTCCAAATCATCTCATATGACATGGTTAATCCATATGACCTATCTGTTGACTTTATGGGAGTCTAAGTTCAAGAGGGGGAATGAATTATACTTAGGCTAATTTTTGCAAAGATCAAAGGAACTTATTGAAACAAAAAAAAACAACTGGTTGTTTTATGAAATAACTTATTGAAATTTCCTTAACGGAATACTATCATAGGAAAAACAACAAATTGTTTACAAAAACAACATACTAATATTTTCACTTAAGCAAACTCAGAACCAGTTTTGAGATATTCACTTAAAAAGGGAATTTTATCAAATTATTCTTGAACAAGAGTTCTTGATATCAATAAAAGACACCCAGATTTAACAGAATAAAACTCAAGAATAGATTGAAACTTTTATTCAAGTTCAAACAAAATTTTTTAATAGATTAACTGTCAAACAAATTAACTTTTTATGACAAAACCAACAAATGAAAAAACAATTGATTAATTTGTAAAATAACAAATTGAATTTCACACCAGTAAGCACATTTTATGCAGAAAATAGACCACCACACTCATGGAGTAATCTCAACTGATCTTTTTTTTAACTCTTAAGGGCATATTACACCGGTTGGATTAACCAACCGATGTAATATGTCTAACGCAAAAATAAGTTTTTTAAAAACTTTATTTTTAACTTTGAAAAGAACATATTACACTGGTTGGTTCTTACAACCGGTGTAATATATCCTAAATATTTACAAAAATGTCACTACGTTTTTATTTACATCAGTTATCAATTAAGTACAAAGTCTTTCCTTGTCATTGTAGTATACGTTTTCTTAAGTACCAAGCTTTTCCTTGTCAGATACTATTTCACAACACTTTCACATATCTTTCTCTAAGCAATTTACTTAAAGCACAAACAAGGATGAAAACATTTTTTTATGCAAGAAAAATATGCAAAGCAATAAAAACAATTGAAAAATGCTATCTGGAAAGCTTGAAAACTAGGCGATGTCCTAGGTAAGACTTTTTGACACTTTAAACCTTGAAGAGACACTCGCCGAACTAAAAACGAAATTAACTCACGGAGTAATCAAAGTTTAACAAGTTACTACTCAAAGAAATACAATGAAAATTAGGTCAACAAATTTTTTTGCACTAAAATTTTAAATGATCTCTTTTGTGCATTCCACAACTTGTAGCTCTTTTTGCTTTGTGTTTTGTGTAAATTTTTGTGAAGTTGCTGCTATTCCTTGCTTTCCCTTTTTAGGATATTTAACCTAAGGTACTCGATTTTACCTCTTTAATAATGTGCCTCACACAAAAAAAAATTCAGCTCCACAACTTACCAAGGCAAATTGGTCACTTCCACCAAGAGAGGTCAAATAATTTTAAAAGCAACAAAACTCAAATTTAAAAATAAGAACTACTGCAAATGGAGTTGGTAATTGACATGACTTGAAAGAGTCATCAAGAAATTGGCAAGAAAAAAATTAATGTTGACAAGAAAAAGTAACACACAAATGAAATCTTAATGAATAGTACAAGAATAGATGAATAAAACTAAAATTGTACTACAATTTATTTTTTTATTTTTTTTAACTTTTCTCAACTTGTCGAATTTATGTTGGAGAGATTACTTTAAATTAGAACTTGAAATTTGAACCACAGAAACTTAAATGTTTAAGCTCAATGTGTTTAAGCTCAATATTGGCACTGAATCTCACAAAAACAATATGCCAATTCATTGCACTAATTTTTTCAAATTCGCTGCCAATTCAAATTTTCAGATTCATATTTTTTACACTCTCTTCGTTTTTCATTTGTCATTTTTTTTTCTATTTTGAATTTTGATCAATACAAGAAAAAATAGTTTTAACAAGAGTTTATTTTTACATTAACAAGGATTAAAACTTCCATTAAGTTATTTACTCATAGTTGTAGTTTCTTCCGCTAAACCATCTGTTAAAATATCATGGGTTTCAAAACTTTCGTAAAATACCTTGGGTTTTAAGACCTCTATAAAGTACAATGGGTTTCAAAACATCCCTAAAATACCATAGGTTTAGAACCTCCATAAAATATCATGGATTTCAAAACTTCCATAAAACACCATAGGTTTTAGAATCTCTGTAAAATATCATAAATTTCAAAATATCCGTAAAGTAAATAAAATATCATGGATTTCAAAACTTCCATAAAATACCATAGGTTTTAGCATCTCTGTAAAATATCATAGGTTTCGAACCTCTGAAAAATATCATAGGTTTCAAAACCTCTATAAAATATCATAGATTTCAAAATATCCGTAAAGAACCATAATTTCAAAATAAACATTTTTGTATCATTTAAGCATTCATGTATTTTTTTCAACCACAATTGATTACATCCATTTTGGATGATTGAACTTTAAATTCTTCGTTCATATGCACTCATTCATAATATTGACTTATACTCTAAGAAGTAAGAGTGAAAAAATTATTAAAAAAATAATAAAATTGAGTTATATATGGTGATATTGGTCACATAGACGCATAAATAAATAAGTTAAAGATAGATCGTTTGGAAAATATTGCTATTAGTACAACGCATCTACCACTTTTAAGGAAAACTAAGCACATTAGTGATTTCACTTAATATTGATTTTATTAAAATTTCATTAACTCCACAAACCTCTATGGTCTTCACATGTGCAATAACTTTTTCTACAAATCAAATTAAAATTCCTACTTTTTTATTTATTTTCATTAATTAATTAGGCACAAACTTTACCATTAAATAAATATTATTTTCTTGATTATCATCGAATAGCTGAATTTGTTGGTTGAAAAATTAGGAATTATCTATAATTACATATACACCAAACTTTTTGGCATTGCAATTGAGCGAAGGAAATATGCACTAATATGATAACTAAGTAGATTCAATTATGAATAACTAAGGGAAAAGTTAGGATTATAGATTGGCAAGAATGATAAATATTAAGAAAAATTAAAATACAAATACCAAAATATAAACTTAAAAGTCCAACTTTCCATTCTGATATCCTACACGACTTGGTGTGAGCATGTAAAAGATTTTCACGATTTGCTTTACAAATCCTAAAGAGCATCCCTTGAAAAGAGAAACCTTTTGAATGAACTGTTCATACAAGCTTATTGAAAAACTGCAAGCAGACATCAAGATTCACATAAATATCCGAAAAATGATAAACAAAATTGACATTTGAATACCGTGGCAGACCAACTAAGAGTTCTTTGCTTCTATGAAGTATATTTGAGCATTAGAATCTTGCAAATTCTATTATACTTAGAATGGAACTATCTGTAACAAAAATCCTTTTTACTTTTTAAAGTATGGAGATAATGAAGTGCAACATGCAGAGTATGGACCCGAATTAAAACATGATGAGATAATTAATTCTGTAAACATATCTAAGGTAAATAAAACTGAAAAAAAGAGAATATGATAACACTAATATGATATCTTACCAACGTTGCCATGGTAACAACTGCAAAAGTAGAGGGAGGTGACAACGCTTCCAGAGATGGATGTGTCTCAGAATATGCATAGTCACCCATCTTCATGTATGGACTGTTTCTTCCCACACCTCCATATATTCTTCTCCCACCTAGATAAATTTTCGTATTTCCAAAAATATCCCTCTGTAATATTCTGGACCAGATTACATAATTTGAAAGTCTTTTTTCAATTTCATAATTAGCTTCCGGATTATATAATCTGGAAGTCTTTTTCAAATGCATGATTAGTTTTCAGATTACATAATCCGAAAGTCTTTTTTAGCTTCCAGATTATGTAATCTGGAAGTCTTTTTTCAAATGCGTGTCCGGATTACATAATCCGAAAGCTACTCTATGGAGATGGCACAAGAAGGATAAAAAAGTATTTTTACGTTTTGTATGGTTTTGTATGGGGTGGCAGAAGAACATATGGAGGTGCAGAAGAAACACTCTCATGTATGTTGTTCCAATATGCACTTTTTCCCATTATCTCTGCAGTTGCACACAAAATATCATCAACAGTAAACACAAAAGGCCCATCAAAGTGAACTATATTCAAGATACCCAAGTACAAACTTGGACAAAGATCTTGGAAATTTAGAAAAACTGAGCACACTTTAAACTCCCTTATATTAAGATCAAGAAAGAAAGTGATACTGAGTGTTGCTGCAGAAATAATTAGCAAGAATCCAAAGCAATAACCAAATGTTATCCCAGCAATAATAACTGGAAATGATTAGCCAAGTAAAAAATAGCCAAAAACATCTGATTATCAATTAATGCTTGCTTTATTTATCTTTATTTTTCTTATACTTGTTATAATAATTTGAGTGATCTATCTGTACATTTAACTTGAGTTTCTCCTAGTGTGTTTATCCTTTAATAGATATAATTAACAAGGTGATTATTTATCTACATGTTCATCCTCCTAAACACCAAACTCTAAAAAAAACACATTTTTCTGTTCATCTTTTGCTTTTGATCTTTTAGTTTCGCTTTTAATTTTATTTATATATTTTGAATAACTTTATTTATCAGAAGGTTTTTCTTAGTTTAAATTATAATAATTAATAACTTAAATATATTATATCCCACCCCAAATATTACAACTGAACTAGCTTGGGATTATACGGAACGTTTTGTCCTCTGATTTAGATATTTTATATCATGATGTGTGTATAACCAAGCAATGAACATAACACATGCAAAAAAACTCACACTTAAATATTTAGTACCAGTTGAAACCCATGATTCACATTGAATATCTATAACTTTATTGTAAACATATCATTGTCCTCAATAGGATTTATGGCAATTTAAGAACTAACGGGCGCAGACTCATTCTAGCTAAGTACGGAATCATATTGGCTTGACTAGGTTTTCTTCTTTTATGTTACTTTGTTCTCCTAAAATTTTTCCTTCTCCTAAAGAAAAGTTTTAAAATGTTAGATACATCGATAAAAAAAAAGCATAGTTAAGCTCTCTTTTCTTATAATTAAAAACTAAAGAAAAACTATAAAAATAATCTTAGCAAGTGTTTAAAAGAAATGAAATAAGTGGATATTATGCTTAAGCATAAAGAACACTTTTAAATTAACTAGCATATCAGTAATAAAAGGATGCAAATGCCTACCAGCAGCAGTGCATGCATATCTATCTATCTATATATATAGATAGATAAATAGATATATACACACACGTAACAGTCAGAAAAAACAAGATGAATTTAGCTAGCTGGTTGTTGAATCTACACACAAATAATAATTCTGGTTAAGACAACAAAATTAGTACATGGATTATCTCAACATCCTAAAAACTTTAAACTAGCCTTGTCTCAGACACAATACTCTTCTAATGAACTGTACTGAGCTTTTGGTTAGTTTAATTAATTCCTTCATAGTTGCTCCAGTTAGGGGGAAACTACTTATCAAAATTCACAATCCTTCTCTTTTGGGCGGCTTCTCTCTCTTGGTTAGCTGATTTATCTACTTCTAGTCCTCTATATCTGTCCAAATACCTTCTCGATGGCTCTGTATAGTCATCAAAACCAAGCGACTCTAAGGCCAAACATATGTCATCTCTGTTCGTCAAAGTAACAAGAAGGGCTAATGAGAATCAATATCATTATTACCTGCAAAGGCTTTCTACAACGAAAAAACTTTTTGCTCTCCTGTATCTATCACCTATAAAATATCAAACTAATGCTATAAATAAAAATTGACTTAATTTGAAAATGTTCATGCTGAAAAACCAAAACATTACAATAGTCGAAGAGATACCTGTTACAGATGACTTACAACAAAATCTGTATGTACATACATGAGTTAAATCTCAACAACTAGATGCTGGCATGTTCCCTGTCCCTCCTGATATAGGTCTAGTAACCTGGGCGTTTCCTGCTAGAAAGTTCTCTCATGCTTTTGCAGAAACACCACATCAGACATTCCAAACGGTTTGAACAAGTTAGCATCCTTCCTCACTAATTCTTTCGAGAGAAGATCCTGCACACCCAAAGCCCTCGGAACAACCCTTTTCTCCAAACTGTACAAAAACAACTATGGGTACGCAATAAGCGTGGACCGATCCCAACCAAGCCGACCCACCCAAAACCCTGTCACCGCATTAAGTTTCTCCGTGGAGCAAAGCATCATTGCAGGGTGGTTCCTAAACGCAACGAACAACAATTTCTTTTTCATTGAAGCAATTTCTCAAACACATTATCTACTTCAAACCAAATTCAAGTGACATCAATCTCCATCAAATGCTTCAAATCACATATTTAAAATAATGCTAAATCAGCTATAATGTATTGAAAAGGACGGGGGGGGGTGGGAGTCAATTTATGTATTCAAACAAAAAACGAATAAATAAACAAAGGAACAAAAAAAAAACAGAGAAAAACAGTAGATAGCATACTTCCTGGAAGGTGCAACTCTTCTTAGTTCATTCAACCCTGCTTTCGCAGATTGTCTATGAGGAGCTAAATGACCATCAAAACTTACATTAAGTAGATCGATTTCATCTGTCAATCCAAAATAGATTAAAAATCAGCTTAACAGAACGTTCCCAAAAGAACATGTCAACCCAACCAGTTATCCTACTTTATACATCTCAAAACCAAACAAGAAACTAATTAAGTTTGTATCATATAAATTATAATCAACATCGGAATTGGCAAATTAAGTCAATTTAGAAGCACTCACAATGGGGATCCAAGCATTTATCCAACGATGCTGCAAGTATCATGGAGTCCGGACCACCAGAGAAAAGAATTGCAACAGGAACAAATTCCTCTTGTCTGATACCAGATATCACTGCCTATGCAAACAAATCCAAAGAGTTATATCATGTGTACCAATAACACTATCAAGTTTCCCACATGTTGCGCAAGCACATTTAAATTTAAATTGGATGAGAGAGCAAAGGTAGAGAAGAACTCACCGATTGAAGGGAGAACGAGAAGAAGAAGCCGGTGAGGAAAAGGTAACAATGAATAGAACCGAATACAAAAAGGTCCAAGACGACGACGACGTTGAAGAAGAATTAGAATTGGAAGAAGGTTAAGAAGGAGGAGCAGGTTCCATGGTAGAAACAGACACGCGCGATGGTGAGAAGTGAGAGGGAGACGAAACGGTGAGATTTTCAGTTCATACCTTTTTTTCAGTCCACCACAGAGAGAGAAGGAAGAAGCAATAATAAAGAAGAAGAAGAAAGGAATGAAAATGAGAGAAAAATTTGAAATAAATGTAGGTTTTTACTGAGGTTTTGAAATCAACCTTTGATAGTTGGCTGTTTCTCCCTCATCCCAACAAATGACTTCCTACACTTCATATTTTTTGAAAAAAAAAATTATTTTACTCCTTTTAAAAATAACTTGTAGATTATTTTTTCTATAATATTTCTATAACATATTTTATGAATTTCAAATTTACTATTTCAGAAAATAAAGAATGTATTTTATAAAGGATATTCTGAAATGATTTTTTACCTTTTTGATTTTTTATTTTGGAAACACTTTTTACTTACAGAACTCCTACATTTTGCTTATGGAACCCTTATTCCAAAATCACCCAAAATTATCAAGATACTCTGGTATTGCACAAAATGTATGGGTGCAGGAATAAATACTCTTGATAGTTTGTGAAAGTTTTGAAAAAAATATTTGCTATTTAATTTAATGGAGATTAAAAAAATTATTAATTAAATCTATTTTTGAAGTTATATTAATCTTTTGTTAAAATCATTATTTTTTTAGTGTATTAAAAATATAATTAATAATATTTATAGTTTATGATAATTTTTAATAAAGTTATTTATATAAAATAAAATAAAATAAACTTGTTAATTTGTTGAGGTTTTAAAATAAATCTTGATAACCTAATGAAGGTTAAATAAAAAATCTCAGTTATTCTGCAAAGTTTTTAAAATAAACTTTTGGAAATTAACAAAGGTTAAAAAAAATTCGTTATTTTGCGGAAATTTTAAAATAAATTTTTGAAAATTAATGAAGGTTAAAAAAAACTTCTGTTATTTTGTGAAGGTTTTAAAATAAACCTTTGGAAATTAACGAATGTTAAAAACCTTCGTTATTTTGCGGAAGTTTTAAAATAAACTTTTGAAAATTAACGAAGGTTAAAAAAACCTCTGTTATTTTGCAGAGGTTTTAAAATAAACCTTTGGAAATTAACGAAGGTTAAAATAATCTTCGTTGTTTTGTTAAGGTTTTAGAATAAACCTTTGAAAATTAACGAAGGTTAAAATAATCTCTGTTATTTTGATGAAGTTTTAGAATAAACCTTGTGAATTTAACTAAGATTATAAAACCTTCGTTATTTTGCTGAGATTTTAGAAAAAAACCTCACTAATTAAATCAATTCTCAATGTTATATTAACATCCGCTAAATAACCTATATTAAAACATTTTTTTCTTGTAGTGGATTTTTTTTTTCACTTTTTCTTGACACATCAATGTACTCAAATCCAGGATTTCACAATTTTTCACCAGCACAATCAATTGTAATAAACATTTTCAATCAACACAGAAACTGTAAAACAGAGGAATCCTGAACTGGAATTAAATACAAAATTGAAAACTTGAAAAACACAATGGAATAAAATGGAAATTGAACTTGAATGGAACTAACAACAAGTATGAACTCAAATATGGAAAAAAATAAAATGCACCAAAACTCAAATTCATAATTAAACTTGTACTCAAATTAAATCAAACAACCAAAATTAACAACAAAAGTACTACATAGAATTGATGACAATTTGGATGAACATGACTTAGACAATACTTGAATTGATTAAAAAATTAAAATGACTCAACCAAATTAATTTGCACTGATTGAAAACACAATAAGACTCAATTAAAATAAAAAACAGAAGAACTTGCTCAATAAAACATAAAATGAAGGCAAACGAAATGTTCAAAACAATTGAACACAAATACATCGAACATAATTTTCTAAACAACATTATGAACTAAAATTGAAATTAAAACAACAAGACAATTCAAAATTCAAATGAACAACACGGAATTAAAAACACAAAAAAAATTAAAAGAAGAGAAGACACTTAGCTCTTGAAGAGCTAGCAATTTGACAAGGGAGTGTAAGAGCTAGCAATTTGACAGTATAACACTAAAAAATGATTTTATTAAAATGTGAGTCAAGCACCTCATTATATAGTGAAGAGGTCCAGCCATTGCTTAAACAAAAAAGAGGGAAAATTCAAATGGCAAAGGTTTGAAAGTGGCGCCTATAATGAAGTCACATTGCAAGCAAGACCTAGGTGTGCTTCATGTGACTAATTTAGGCCTAAATAACTAATCTAGGTTAATTAGGAGTCTTAATGAAACCCTAATTTAACCTAGGTTGGTTTTTATGTGCCTAATTTCAACCTTAATTCCAAATAAGAAAAAATACAACTAAATTTCCTACTTTACTGGTGTCTCTGCCATCGGTAGTAGAGTCTCAATCTTCTGAAATCTTCCCTGCCATTGACTTAGTGGTTGGTGGGCCTTCTACCATCAATTCAAGCCCAAGGGCATGGTGAGGAGGAACTTGACCAAGACATAATTCCAGACTTAGGTGGACCCATGACAAGAGGAATGCTTAGAAAGGCCCAAGAGTTGCAGCAAAAGGTGGCTAATCTTTTGGAGGCCCAATTGTTAAATGACCCACACTTTAAAAAGACTAAGTTGATTACATGCACAATATGTTTGGAGTATTAGAATTAGAATATTAGTAAAATATTATTATTATTTTGCTTTGAGTTAGGAATTGAACCAGAACCAATTAGAAGGTATCGACTTAACCATTGGGTCAAATGATCCTTTCTGAAAATATATGGATTGTATTTTTATTTTATTTACTTACAAACAAGTCTACCTATAACTAAATTTGTATTTATACACTTTTGGAATTCAAAATGGTGATGAATGTTTTGGAAAATTAATAGAGAGAATATATGTCTGTTATGGTTCTTCCTTGCATCTTGTGATTTTATCAAGAATTCACTAATTCTTGTGGCAATCATTCTTAGGCTTATCAAACCTTGTTTGTGGCATCTCCCTCTTTCTAGACTTTCATTGTTACTATTTTTAATTGATTTCATATCGTAATCCTAAATTCCTAATTCTACTATTAATTTTATTTGGAATCATATCACATTCAATATTCATAGATTTTGAGTTGCAAAAGTTAGCATGTAAAGGCTTGAAACGGTAATTTTTGTGTGGGTAGGTGTATGTATTTATTGTATATTTGATAGATGAGTTTTTATATATCTTAAAAATAATGATAGATTTTGAGTTGAAAAATATTAACATGAAAAGACTTGAAACTTGATTTTTTTTTTTAGCCACGTGCAATTATTTTATATTTGATAGATGAGTCTTTAGATAATATCAAATAGTCATACATTTTGAGTAGTAAAAATTAGCATGAAAAAACTTGAAAGAGTAATTTTTTATAGACTTTACATATAAAGAAATGTAAATTTCAACCAAACTCTCATTGGCTTTTTTTTTTTTTTTCCTTCTTTAAAATATGTAGCTATTATTCATTCCTTAATGTCCCTGTATTAGCACAAGTTTATGACTCTTTCCCTTCTCTTCTTTCATCTCCTCTCTTGTTTTCATTCATTTTGATTTAGTATGTTTCAAGGGAGACAAACGACCAACAAACAACAAATGTATATTTCTGTAACAGTAGAATTAACGAACCAAAAAAAAACAAAAAAAACTAATTAATTGAAATTTGTTATCATTTATTTTGAACCAAAATTGCATCTTCGCTACATTATCATTTATGAGATTAAAAACCTTCAAAACGATGAGTTCAAAGCGAAGAGTCGTGCGAATTTTTCTCAAATAACATTATTTTTACTTTTATTTTCATATCTAACGTCCTTTTATTTTTATTTTTTTATTTAACACTATTTCTGACTTTTTGTCATCACATAAACCATTTTCACTTTTAAATATTTATTATGGATAAAATAAATGTAAATTTGTAACATTTTTTTTTTGTATTTTTATAGTAAATTTGAATTGTGAAGAATAAATTATAATACATTTGTAAATATGTTTTTATAAATAAAATCGGATGAAAAAATTATAATAAATTATAATGTTGGTACCAAATTAAATGTTTTTTTTTTAAAAAAAGATACCAAAATAAGTAATAGTAAAAATTAAATAATTTTTTTTGGATATTTTATAAAAAAAAATATTAACCGAATGGTTTAAAAAATTATAAATAAAAATTAAGTTATTCATTTGATGATATGTATGTAATAATAACAAAAATTAAGTTAATAAATTTAAGATTTAGGGTTTAAGGTCTACATTTATTTTACCTATAATATTTACTTACATCAAAATACCTATAAAATATTTTATTTCATTCTCTTTGTATTGATATTTCTTCATAAATTTTTATATACTTAATTTTTAATTTCAAATTTTCTTTTATTTCAATTTTATAAATATTTAAATTCACTATAATTTTATAAAAATAGTGTTATCTGATAAAAAAAGTCAGAAACGGTGCTAGATAGATAAATAAAAATAAAAAGATGTTGGATAGAGAAATAAAAGTGAAAATAATATTATTTGAGAAAAAAAAAGTAGTATATATACCCTTTCTAATACATCTGATTACATTTTTTTATAACACTAGAGGTATTCAAATCCATTAAAAAAAAATCTTAAAAAGGGAAATCAACTTGACTCTAATTATATTTATTATTATTGTGATATAAATAGTTTTAGTTCAGCTAAACTTGTTTTTAACATGATTTCTGAATAATCTATCGATTAGAACTGAAAGAATATTTTCTGTTTTATTCAATCTGCCTTTCATCTCTAGCAATGATACATATATATATATATAACCATAGCATTAGAACCGTACAGAACCGTACAGATTCTTTTCCTAACATAACATCTGTAATTAAGACTAATTATAGACTCATTAATAGTGATTATATTCCTGTAATTAAGTCTAATTAAGTCTAATAATGATTTTGTCCGGTAATATCCCTCAAGTTGGAGCATGTAAGTCTTGAATGCCCAACTTGACCAAGATGGCTCCAAACTTTTTAGCACCGAGAGCTTTGGTGAAAAGGTCAGCTAGTTGTGTATGTGTGGGCACATAGGATGGAAGAAGGCGTTTGTGAATGATTTCATCTCGAACAAAGTGGCAGTCAACTTCAATGTGTTTGGTGCGTTCGTGGAAGACCGGGTTTTTAGCAATGTGAAGTGCTGCTTGACTATCACAATAAAGACGAATTGGGTCAGGATGAGGAACATGTAGAGAAGCGAGAATGTCTTTAATCCACTTTAATTCTCGGGTGGTCTTAGCCATTGATCGATATTCAGCCTCAGAGGAGGCAGAAACCGTTTGTTGTTTCTGGGTTTTCCAAGAGATTTGGGAAGTGCTGAGTTGAATAAACCATCCGGTGAGAGATTTCCGTGTCAGTGGACAACTTGCCCAATCAGAATCACACCACCCAAAGAGTTGTAAGTTGTTCTCTCGAGGTAGGAGTATTCCTTGTCCAGGATGCCCCTTTAAATATCGAACAACACGAAGAGCAGCTTGCCAATGCTCGGAGCGTGGATTTTGCATAAATTGAGATAAAGCTTGGACACTGTAGGCAAGGTCAGGTCGAGTGAAACACAGATAAATTAACCTCCCAACAAGTCTACGATAAGTAGCCGGGTCAGAAAGAAAAGAACCAGTAGCGGAGCTCAATTTGTGATTTTCTTCACATGGTGTAGTGGCGGGCTTCGCACCCAACAATCCGACTTCAGTAATGATATCTAAGGCATATTTCCTCTGACAAAGGAAGATTCCGTTGGGGGAGCGAGCAACTTCAACCCCCAGGAAGTACTTGAGGCGGCCTAAATCTTTCATATGAAAGCATTGATTTAAGTAGCCTTTAAAACATTGGATGGCAGTACCATTATTCCCTGCAATCACAAGATCTAGACTAGCACAACCAACTGTATGTCATTATTATTGAGAGTAAACAGGGAATGATCCTTCGGGGATTGTTGGAAGCCGTAACGAGTGAGAGAAGAAGATAGTTTAGCAAACCAACACCTGGGGGCCTGTCGGAGGCCATATAGAGACTTTTGAAGCTTGCATACTGCCCCTGGTTGAGATTCTTGGAAGCCAGGAGGGAGTTTCATATAAACCTCATCATCAAGATCACCATGGAGAAACACATTGTGAACGTCCATCTGATGAAGCTCCCAATCTTTTGCGGCTGCTACTGCTAGAGTTGTGCGAATAGTTACCGTCTTTACGACAGGAGAAAACGTCTCGTTGTAATCCAAACCCTCCACTTGATGATTGCCAAGAATTACCAATCGAGCCTTGAATCTTTCAATTGTTCCATCCGAGTTGTATTTGATTTTGTAGATCCATTTACACCCAAGTGCCTTCTTTCCAGGAGGGAGAGCGGTGAGTTTCCAGGTGTCATTGAGTTCGAGAGCATGAATCTCCTGTGCCATAGCATCACGCCACCGGGGTTCTCGGACCGCTTGAGAAAAGAACAGGGGTTCCTGCTCGGTGTGTAAAGAGGCAAGAAAACTTTGATGATGTTTAGAAAAGGAATCACAATTCACAAAATCATGTATAGGATACGAAACACCTGAGGATTCTGTTGAAGGAGGTGACGGAACAGAGGGGCTTGACGGTATCGTGGTGGCTGCGACAAAATCGCGTAACCGTATGGAAGGCAGCTTCGCGCGATGCCCTCGCCCAAGGGGAACCGCGGCCGTCAGCGGTGGTGAAGAAACCGACGGCGCCGTCTCCGTCGGACGCGGCGGTGGATTTGCGGGTAGCGTCGAGGCTTCTATACACGGATCGGAGTCGTTGATAGTGTGGTCGAAGTCATCTGTGAGGGTAGCATCCTCCTTGGCTGGGATGGGAGATGCAATGGGTTGGTTGACGATGCATTCATCTAGGTTTGAGGAGGCAACTTCATGAAGAAAATGTGGGTCCGTTCCAGTTTCTAAAGAGTTGGCAATAATTGGGTTTTGCAATGGTGGTGCAGTGTCCATCTTTGTGGTTTCAAAATATGAAAATTTATTTTCGAAAAAATGTACATCACGAGAGACAAAGAAAGTTTCTGTTTCCAAATCAAATAATTTCCATCCTTTTTGGCCATATGGATACCCGACAAACACACATTTTCGGCTACGACTATCAAATTTATCCCGCGGTCTATTTTGATTATGAGCATAACATAATGAACCAAATACTCGTAAGTGCGCGTAACTGGGTACACATCCATGGATCACTTCATAAGGGTTTTTCCTTTTAGAATGGAGGATGGTGTGAGATTGATTAAGTAGCCTGCAGTCAAAACGCATTTCCCCCAAAATTTAATTGGAAGATTGCCTTGAAACCGTAATGACCGAGCAACATTCAGAATATGTCGATGCTTGCGTTCGACGCGTCCATTTTGTTGCGGGGTCCCGACACAGGAAGTTTGGTGAAGGATACCTTGTTGAATGAAATATTGTTTTAGACACATGAATTCGGTTCCATTGTCAGAGCGAACCATTTTAACACATTTGTTGTATTGCCTCTCAACGAGTGTGAATTTTTTTTTCAAAGTCACTGATACCTCTGTTTTTTCTTTTAACAAATAGATCCAAACTGCCCGTGAACAATCATCCACAATTGTCAAAAAATATGAAGCACCACAGGATGAAGGAGTTTTATAAGGACCCCATAAGTCACAATGAATTAAATCAAAAATATTCAAAGCTTGATGCGCACTTAAGAAAAACTTATCTCTCGTTTGTTTCGATTTTTCACAAACTTCACAAACTGTATTCAACTCATCACGAGTACATTTCCCACTTATATCAGGAAGCATTTGCACAATCTTAAATGACGAATGTCCTAATCTTTGGTGCCAAAGTGCTAGTTGATTTTCCATCTTGACATGACATGCTTGAGTCTTCCGTACCCCACGATACCAATAAAGCCCATCTTTCCGTTCACCTGCTCCAATCAACGTCCTCGAAGTGCGGTCCTGTATAATACACAATTTATCAGTGAATGTTACAACACAATTTTCTTCATCCGTCAATTGAGGTACTGAAAGTAAATTGCATTTTAATTTGGGAACATAAAGGACATTTTTCAATTCAAGTTCTTCTTCAAGAGTCACTGTTCCCTGTTCGCAAGCTAGAACACGTTCACCATCGGGTAACCCTACGGGGCACCTTCTCCTCCTCCCTTCGTTTTTCCAACTGAGCACCAATCCCACACTTGCATCCACCACACGTACAAGATGGAATTTTTGTCATTGTTAGCAAGCTCATCCCAAAGGACCTTCAATTTTCCAAAGTAAGTTGCCACCACCATTCCCTCCTGCTTGCATCTTGACAAGTCCGACCTTAGTTGTTGAATTCTAGGTCCATTCACGACCGAGAATCTTTCTTTAATGTCTTCCCACAAGTTATGTGCAGTCTCAGCATATGCTACTGTGGATTGTAAGCTTGGTTCAATGGTGTTTAGAATCCAAGATACAATCATGGACTGCACGGTCCACCAATCTTCAAGGTCGGGTGCCTCATCCTCTGGTTGGACATGTGTTCCATCAATGAAGCCCCATTTTCTCCGGGCACGAAGCGAGATCTTTACTGCTCTTGCCCATTCGTCGTAATTTTCTCCGCGCAATTGGACTTGCGTGATTATGTTTCCGGGATTGTCACTCGCGTTGAGATCATATGACGAGTAGGTCTTCTTAGCACCTCCTCCTTCGTGCTCTGCTTTGTTGGCATTATTCTTTTCTGGTGCATCTGCCATGGTTGTGCACCGTTGCCTTTGCTTTGTGTTTGTCGGGTATCAGAGTTTTGTGCTCTGATACCATGAAAGAATATTTTCTGTTTTATTCAATCTGCCTTTCATCTCTAGCAATGATACATATATATATATATAATCATAGCATTAGAACATTAGAACCGTACAGATTCTTTTCCTAACATAACATCTGTAATTAAGACTAATTATAAACCCATTAATAGTGATTATATTCCTATAATTAAGTCTAATTATAGACTCATTAATAGTGATTATATTCCTGTAATTAAGTCTAATTAAGTCTAATTAAGTCTAATAATGATTTTGTCCGGTAATAAGAACCAAGAAAAGTGTATGGATGTGAATGTGAATGAATAAGACAAAAATTGCTGTAAAAAATAAAGGATTAATTGAGTTGAATTGCAAGATAAATTGAAATCACGCAAATACAAAGTTACATTTTAAAATAAGTACCATATTTTCAATGTCATTATTACCTATTCAATAAACTAACAACTACTTAATTAAACCACTTAGTCCTTCTACTATGTAAAATATAAAGATGTTAAGAGATTGTCTTGCTCCAAACTTTTAAATATTTTTAATTCTTTTATTGACTTCATTTATTTATTACGATAAATAGAGAATTGGATATCAATCACCTGTGAATAAAGAATCCATTTTTGACAAAACCCTAATCTTCAAAGCATTGTATATAAAGAAAATCTCATTTTACAAAATTGGTCTTATAATATACTTTGAACACCAAACACTTTAATCCCTCTTTAAAGCTTTATTTGATCTTTCTCACTTTAGTCCGAATCAACTTTCATCTGGCATAAGGTAAATATATTAAACGTGATCAAGAGTTTCATTTTCTAAATTAAATATATTTTTGTCTTTTAAATTTTGAATTAATTTAATAAGTTCTCTAAATTTAAATTAACCTCTTTAATTTATGTATTTTAAAAATGTTTAAATTTTTTTATTTAAGTACCACTAAATATTTGGCTTGCACGATTAATAAATTATAAATTCTAATTTGATTTTGTATCTCTATTATTAAATTTTTAAAATATTCAATCTGATGATAATTAGGTAAAAAAATATTTAGACAGAAGGATTAAAACCTTTTATTTCAAATTAAAAAAAATATTAATTTTAAATATAAAAACAAAAATAACTTATCATAAATTCGGAGGAACAAAAAAGTTAAGACTAGTTATCTCATTTTTAGACTCTTTTTGTTTTCATAAATGTACTGTTCACAAGGAAAGAAGTAAGAGGATATCATTGGTTTGGATCTAAGATTTTGTAGGAAAGAGAAGGAGAGGATATACCTGTGAACAGTAAATATCTTCTCCCCTCACAATGAATAGATGTAAAAGGAAAGTCACATCAACATGTGTTATTTACGTATTTACCCTCATTCATTTACAAGGATTTTTAATATTAAAAAATAGTATTTTATTTATTTATATAAGATGTGATTTTTTTCTAATTTTATAGTATATATTTAATATTTAAAGAAATTATTTAAAGTTCTCTTTTTATTTAATTTTTTGTTGCGTTTATATTAATATATTTTTTATAATTATTATATTTATGAGTTTGTAATTTATTTGATAATAGTTTTTTATGAAATTATTTTCTATTGTTAATTACGCTATATTTTTTTAGTATTTTTTTTATTTTTTATTATTATATGGTTTTTAATAATAAAAAATATTATCTTTATTTATATAACATCTATTTTTTTTTTCTAATTTTATAAAACATGTTTAATATTTTAAGAAATTATTTGAAGTTTTATTTTTATTTAATTTGTTGAATACACTTTTTTTTTCTAATTATAATTTTTAAATTATATATTTATATTTAATATATATTTATTTTCTAATCTTAATTTTTAAATCTACGAAATATGTGAAAGTTGTTTATTTCTAAAAAAAATTAACTCATTTCATTATTAAAAAAATTTAATAGGCATGGATAAATTTTTAAAGTAACATTTAAGAATTTAAAAAAAAAATAAAACTCCCTCACAACCATCATATCACTCACAAACTTCCATAAATTTTCCTCACACATCCAGTCTAACATACTTCAATCCAAACAACCTTATTTTCTTCACACTTTCTTTTCACATCCTCAAATATCCACTCCCTCAAATTCTCATACATACACTTCCCTGTCCAAACACACAATTAAGGGTTATAGACAGAAATGCGTCCCATGATGTAGAAAAAGAAAAACTCAAGTATCTCTTGCTCTAGTTATTGTTGAAGGATTATGTATTAAGAGTTTATTGAATGTATATTAAACTAATTAATTAAGATCATAAATGGATCTGTGGCGCAATGGTAGCGCGTCTGACTCCAGATCAGAAGGTTGCGTGTTCGATTCACGTCAGGTTCATATTTTTAAATTGTTAATTTGATATTGTCTAACATTTTTCATTAAGAGATAATTTTAATTATCATAGAACGGGGTTTTTGGAAAGTGTATATAGATAGTTTATTGTCTAAAATATAAATAGTGTAATAAATATAATATTAAATATGTAAATAATTCAAAGCATCGTGTTCTTCTACATGACTATAGAATAGTGAGCATGCTACGTTAGAGTAATGTTACACAATGCATCAAACTAGTTTAACAATGTAAAAAAAAACCTAAAATAAATTTAACATATTATAATTAGCTATAACTAAAACTTTTAAATTCTAAATTTTTTATTTGTATTTAAGATGCTCACTTTTAATTAATTAAAAATACTATTAGAAACCATATAATCATGAAAAATAATAATCATTACTTTAAAAAGAGAAATAGAGGGTATAAAAAGGGAAAACAAAATGGGTCAACTCGGCCCGTTTTGACCCGTCACTGATCCGTCAAAAGTGGAACGAGACAGATTGATCCATAAAGATTATACAAGTTGAAATCCGTAACTCGTCTCGTCATACAACTCGTCTCGTCATATATATATATATATATATATATATATATATATATAATATACATACAAATATTTACAAAAGGAAAGACAAAAAAAGTCTCCACATTATCCTACAAATATTGCTCATGCACTCTTCCTTATATCTACTCATGTACATAGTACAATTATACCAGATCACCACACAAACAACACATACGAAGGTAAGCTACTATAATAAATTTCTAACATAAGATAATGATATAAAAGGAAACACGTTTTATTAATAATCCATAAACAATATGAAAAAACATACAACAATCATATAAACCACACAGTCACTGCTATTGACAAAGGCACGAGGAAGAAACAAGATATTACCATTACTGGTGCTAGCACCTTACCTTCAGACGAGGTGGCAAGAATGGGGAATGAAGCATAGAAATTTTCAAAGGAAGACAAAGAGAAGAGGGACACAATTGACACTAAGAACCAAGCAGATTATTTGGTGTACCAGACAGAGAAACAATTGAAAGAGCTTGGAGACAAGGTTTCGGGCCCTATGAAAGAGAAGGTTGAAGCAAAACTAGGGGAGCTTAAAGACGCAAGCTATTAAGGATGTCATGGCTGCCCTCAATCAGGAAGTTATGCAGCTTGGTCAGTCCCTTTACAACCAACCAAGAGTTCTTGGCGGCGTAAGAGGCCCTATGAAAGAAAAGGTTGAAGCAAAACTAGGTAGCTTTTGCCTGGATGGTATCCCTTCTACAACTCGTGGAGTTCCCCAAATTGAGGTCAAATTTGATATTGATGCCAATGGCATTCTCTCGGTCACTACTATTGACAAAGGCATGGGGAAGAAGCAAAATATTACCATTACTGGTGCTAGCACCTTACCTTCAGATGAGGTGGCAAGAATGGTGAATGAAGCAGAGAAATTTTCAAAGGAAAACAAAGAGAAGAGGGACGCTATTGACACTAAGAACCAAGCAGATTCTTTGGGGAAAAAATATTATATCCCCTTCACATAGGAAGACTAATGCATAACAGAAATGTGTAAAATGTTATTGTGTTGGGTAAACCATTACTAAAATCAAAGTGTTTCTTACTTTTTGTTAAGATATTATGTTTGTTGTATGGAAAGGTATGAATGGTATATGTTGGAATGAACGGATATAGAAGCTGGTGGTGGTAGACATTTTGATTACTAATTAAAAAAAATCATATAAATCAAACATAAATTTATATATATATATATATATATATATATATATTTACAAAAGAAAAAACTAAATAAAGTCTCTATATTATCCTCCAAATATTGTTCTTGCACTTGTCCTTATATATGCTCATATACATAGTACAGTCATAACACATCACCACACATACAACACATATAAGGACAAGCTATTAAAATAAATTTATAAAATAAGATAATGTATATAAAAGGAAACATGGTTTATTAATAATCCATAAACAATCTGACATAAACATACAACAACCATATAAACCACACAAATGGTTTCCAACCAATTACAATCCATGCATAGAAACTAAAATCTAGTGATCTTGTCATCTTCATATCACCATTAGAAAACTCTAAAGGTCTTCTTCTTAGATCTGCATAAGAGTCTTGCCTACTTAAAAAGGTTTTCAACCTTTCTTTAATCATCTTAACTTTCTACTGAAACCATGAATGACTCAACACCATCTGAGTCAGTCCAACCTTATAAGAGAATGACCAGGAGCATGAAGCAGGGTTCAAGGTTAGGATAGGAATCTCAAACAACTAGTTAACCATGTTTAGTTTGAATTTGAATTTCCCCTCATGGACCTAATCACACAACACCTCATCCTATAAATAGGTGGACATCCCTCTTATATTTCATACATTATTAAAGAAACTTTGCTTGAGTAAATTTTTGAGTGTTCTAAATCCTATGAGTCTTATCTTGAGTAAATGATTCAAGTGGTGACTCTCCTCCTCACTTATCTTGAAATTCCCTTCTTCCAAGTGACGTGAACTCTTCCATTCTTTCACTTCCACGAAAGTCGTCAACCATCTAAGTCTTTCTTTCTTTTTCTCTAATTTCATCTCTTATGTTTTCGCTATTATCTCATTCTAGCTTCTATTGAGTTCTTTAATTTTTGTTTGCATTCCTTTCATTGTATGTGTTTTTTTTTTCTTCTTAGAAGAGAACTTTCACACTTACTTAAAAATTCAAAATCCTAATAAAATGAATATACAATCCATGTGTATTGTGTGCTAATATAAGTTCAACTCATATTACTTTTTCATTAGTTTGTTGCATTAATTCTGGTCAAACTAATATACTCTCACGGGCATGAAACCAACATAAATATATTTTACATTTTCTCTCATACAATACTTCATAAAAAAAAGTCATTCCTATACTTACTTGATAATTATTATTATAGAAATTCAATATAAAAAAAGAAAAATTTCATTTACATACGCGCACACTAAACGTGAACTTACACTATAATTTGTTATTATTTAAATATTATTTTTTACTGTCGTCTACTTTTAAGTAATATTATATTATTTTTCAATTTAATATCGGGTTTGTGTAGATAAGACCAAATCTACTATTGTTTATTTTAAAAGGTTGTCCTTGCTTTTAATGTTTGCAGTATCTTGGACGCAAATCCAATATTTTTTTTTGTTTAACATGGGGTTTTAGCAATTTGTGTTATTTTTTGTCCACTCTAGTGTATGTTTTCCTTGTAGTGGTTTTGGGTGCTTAAATTGAACTTCTAAATTGAACTTTATTTTGCTGGACTTTCAAATTCTCTTTGATTATTTTTTCTTTGTTTATGTAAAAATACATTAAAAATAATAAAATTTATCAAATCTTATAAAACTAATAACTTCAATTAAAAAATATCAACAAAATTCATAAAAATATTTAGTAAGTAATCAGAATAGAACTTATTTAAAGCTTATTATATACTTAATGGAGATATTGTGAGGCACATGGTAGGAGGAAGGTGTTTATTAAAAGTGGAAAGCATGAAGTGAATAAATTATTCCCTTTTGTGAGTCATTCTCACAATAAGAATGAGTGGGGCCCCTACATCTAGTTAACCGAATCTTCAACTAGTTGGAGGCTTTAAAAAGCTTCTCTCATTTTCCCTGAAAGTGACAATGGGAGAGAGAGAAATCATGGACCACTTTCATTGCTCACAAAATGATTACTTAACTATCTGCCAAACAAAACTTAAACACAGTAACAACTCATTCACCTTTCTTTTCTCTCCCTCTCATCTCATTAGTTACTATTTCAGACAAAGAATAATGCATCAAAATGAAGTGAACAACAATTAGCTACCTTTCATTTACCAAATACAGAATCAAATGAAATAGTATGCTTTATTTATTTTTTCGACAAAAACTAAATTTATTATGTTTAATGTTAGGTAATATCTATGTTAGAAAGGCTAAGTTAAAATAAATTTTCTTATTTTTTTATTAGGTTATTAGTAGAGGAAATTGTGATGAGATTTAATAATGAATAAATTATATAAGACATCATGACATTTGTTCTTGCAAGGCATAGAAACAAATTTCTTTCTTATGAACTTGTTAACTTTTCGGTTTTGTGTTTCGATTTGGGTTTTCGGTTTACTATTCTTTTGATTTGGGTTTGGATTTGGATATGATTTGTGGACTCCAACTTAATAGACTAGGTCAAATGGATCTCTCAGTCTTCGATCTCGGTATCCGCTCTCGGGTGGGTGTATGTACCTGCAAGGAGCTCTGATGATAAAGTCAGAATTGATTTTAGCTGATTATCAGATAAAATTCACTTTACTTACCTCTTAAGTTGATTACCTATTTATAATACTCCTTTATTGAACTTAAAATTTATTTAGACTCTTTCTCTTTATACCTATCGTTTATTAAATGTACTACCCTTGTTTGAGCCTATACAATGGACTTTGCTATAATGTTTTACTATTTAATTGTTTATTCATTTCTTATTTAATTTTTAGTCTTCTTGTCAGTTTTTCTACTTTCGACCATTCGGTCTACTCAGTACAACTTCATCTTTAAATTAAAATATTAAGCCCATGTCTTTGTAAATTATTTTAAATTATGAAATTATATAACATCACATTCAACACAAAATTTTAAAATAATAAATCTGTAGATTTTATTAAAATGTAAAATTTAAATTTATACTTAAAATCTTAATATTTTTTCTTTTAAATATATATTCAATCATGTTTATCTTACTAAAAAACTGTTTCGATATCAATGAATAAGGAACAATCATATAAAAAAACTAAAACACTGTTTCATCCAAAATCTTAAAATGATAAATCTATAATATTCATCTTGCTTATTTGTATTCAATTGTGAATTGTGAGAGTCAAACACAATTACAATCTTGATATTTTTTATTCTTTTTAGAAGCTACCTTGTAACTTTTTATGTTTGCATTTAAGGTCAAAGATGACACTTCTTACAAAGTTCTTGTTCACTCTTATAGGGGCATTGTCAAGTTAGTTGTCTATTCGAGTTTGGAAAAGTCATTTTCTGAGTTTGATGAATTCAATCTATTTGGCTTAGTTGTAGTTTTATTCCTTTATTTTAAGTTATGTATGATTTTGATGTTTTATATTTTGCTCAAATTAATTAAGACACTGTTTTAAAAATTAAACAAATTTGGTCTTGTTTTTCTTCTCTAGAAGCCATCGACCAGTTTATTTCATTTCCAACTTTCTATTATAAAATAGATAAAATTCAATTATACATTTTAGTTATTTTTAAACTACTTTTTTAGTTGAAATTTAAGTTTTAGCATAATATATAATTAATTCCGACATTCAATATCAGTTTTTATAATAAATAATGGAAAAAAACAGACTTTTTTTTCATTTTTGAAACATGTTTTAGTTAATATTTTAATGTAATAAATACTAATGATAGGTTGGTTTTTAATTATCTAAAATTAGCTTTAAGGCTAATGTTAACAGAAGTAAACAAGTAAAATCATGAGATAAAGAATTCACAGTCGGAAAACTTTTGTATGTAGAAAAGTATTACTAAAACACATCTCACAGTGATTAAATTAAAACAACCAATCTACTACAATTTTTAAGAGTGTTTTAATAATTATTTTTTTTAAATTTTTAATGTGTACCTGTTTTTATATGAACTGCTACTGTGCACGATTAATTCAGTCCAACGAATTGAATAATTAGTAGTTATACATTCTACATCATTAATTAACATAATTTATATCTCCACTTGTGCAATTGTTTTCATCCAAAAACCACTACTATTTTATAACAAGCACTTGCAAACTCAGATCTTATTAATTTATTTAATAATGTCTTATTAATAAGTATCTCATTTATTATACGTATATTTTTATTATTAAAAAATATACAAGTGATATAGATTTAATATATTTGATAAATTTTAAAAAATTAGTAAAGCATGTAAAAGAATCAAGAATTTAGAAGAGGAAAACTTAATATAAAAATTTAAAATAATTTAGATTAGGGTATGAAATTTGATAGATATAGATACAAAATAAGTAAAAACTTAATAATTTAATATTTTTAAAGATAATGGTAACACAGGTTACACTCACCTTTTATATATATATATATATATATATATATATATATATATATAATAATAATAATAATTTTCAAATGCTTGAGAATCATGTTGACGGATAGAACAGATTGGGAAAAGAAAAAATAGAAATGAAGAGACTGACATTTTTAATAACTAGGTAGACTGAGCAATGTACAGATTTGATTTTCTCATTTGACCCCTTATGATTAACGTCTATTTCCAATTTCATTAAATTTTTATTTTATTAACAATAATATTAATTTTATTTTAAATTATTATTATCACAGTATATATAGGTACTAATAATTATTATCATAAATAATTATTATAAGAAATTTAAATTTAATAATTATTTTTTATTAAATATGTTACGGCTATACTTACTAACTAAAAAATAATAAAATAATGAATATTCTAAATTAAAATTAAAAGTACATATTATATATTAATAAACAAATAAATAAATAAAATAAGATTATTAACACCTTGTTATAAAAAAGATAATCATAAAATAAATAAATAAACAAGACCTTTGTTAGAAACACTTTATTATACTTGTATATTGATTGAACTATTTTAAAATACACCTTGAATAAATAGATTTGAATTCTGGTAAATGTTAGATTTATAGTAAAAATTGAGGTTTTAGTTTGCAAAAATCTATTAAATCCGTTCAACGCAAGTATAAGCGGATTGAGGTACATATTTTGGATATTTTAGGACTTAAATCTGTTTAACGTTTTTTCCTGCGCTAAAAGTGGATTTTACATACAGGGTTAGGGGAAATCTCGATCTCAAATCTCTTCAGCGAAATTTTCCTGTGCTAAGAGGATTTAGTTGCGGCATAGAAAGAGAAAGAGAAGTGAGAATGAAAATATGTTTTTACATGAAAAGGGAAAGGAAAGAGAAGAAAGGTAGGGTACATAAAAGAAAATGGGAAGTAAAGTGGGTACGTGGATTTATGCGTATTGAAGATATTCAGATTCAATAGGAGATTAAAGACTGCTTCTCAAATCAATTTGAAAACTATTCTTTCATACATTTTTCATAAAATATTTCAAATAAAATTTTTGTTTCCAATTTTCTATCTAATATATTTTAAAGTTTAATTGAGAAGTAAATGTGTACTAATAGTTAAAATGACAATCCCTATATAACATCCCTATATTTTTCCATATCTAATAACCATAATCTATATGAAATATTAAAATAAATATATAAACATAATACAAATATATTTTCAATTCTTTCATATAATGTTTCAAAATATCTCTCTCCTCATAAGACTTGAAACATTTACATAAAATTAAAAACAAAATTTCAAAAGAAAATAAACATTTTCCATCATCCATCTTCTCACCGAGAAACTTTATCACCTGTAACATCATCTACTCCCGTGTAAAATACACGATCATCACAGATAAAAGAAAAGCAACCACAAAACAAAACAAAAGGTAAGTTAGGTATTTTTAAAACTTATAACATAAATATAACTTTAAACATCCACATAAATTCATCATTTCTCATGCATTTCACATAACCATCAAATGTCTATCAACAATTTCAATATTCATCTTTCCCATGTCTGACTTCTACTGACTCATAACACATAGATACTTGACTCTACTTTAGGAAGACTCGTGCGTTGACTCAAACTCAGAGATCTGCACCTGTCATACTATCTCACTATGAAATCCACACAGTTATGCGCATAAATAATCTCAATATCATGTCTCTCCTAGTATGAAAGGGTTAACTCAGAGATATGAACCTCTTTCGACTCTCACCACCTGAATAACTTCATCTATATGTTGGAGATCCCACATCGACTAGAGATTAGAGCCTTTCATAGTATATAAGTGGGTGCAAACCTCACCCCATTGAGCCGGTTTTATGGGGTTGAGTTAGGCTTAAAGTCCACTTCGTAATATGGTATCAGAGCCATTTTCGAGCCTATCGTGCCATCCGCTATCGGGCCGCTATCAGACCACCCATAATATATAGTCCCACGCACGAGTTGGTAGTCTCGGCGTGAGGGGGGTGTGTTGGAGATCCCACATCGACTAGAGATTAGAGCCTTTCATTGTATATAAGTGGGTGCAAACCTCAACCCTATGAGCCGGTTTCATGGGGTTGAGTTAGGCTTAAAGTCCACTCTTTCATAACATATGATTCTATTATCTCAGTAGAGTCAGGATATCTCCTTCTAGACGAATCCCTAGTCAGTATTTTCTTTTCTGAAATTACTATGTCTTGATTAAAATTCATACTCTGAACCTCACAAAAATACAACATCAAAGAATCAAATCATACAAAATTTTAGAATTTTCAAAACATACCACAATTCATCTACTAATCATATAAATGTCTAATTAAAGAGATTTTCAATTAAATATACATGAAATAAAAGTCTATATAATTTATAACTATACACAAAGAAATAAACCAATCTTTTAAAAACAAATATATATAAAACAAATTTCAGATTTATTTTGTTTTTTTAAGAGTCTAGTTTGAGCTAAAATCAACCTGAGAGCACCCAAAATTTTAGCTTGAGCTAGAATTTGCTAGCTTGAGCTAGAATTTGCTAGCTTGAGCTAAAATCAAGCCGAGAGCACCCAAAATTTTAGCTTGAGCTAGAATTTGCTAGATTGAGCTAAACTCAACCCGAGAGCACCCAGAATTTTAGCTTGAGTTAGAATTTGCTAGCTTGAGCTAAACTCAACCCAAGAGCACCCAAACTTTTAGTTTGAGCTAAAATTATCTAGCTTGAGTAAAATCAACCCGAGAACACCAAAATTTTAGCTTGAGCTAGAATTATCTAGCTTTAGCGAAATATGAAGAAAAATTATGCATAACTTAATATAACTATTAGATTATAAATCAACATCTCATTCAATTCATAAGTTTATAAATCTACACATTACATTGAGTTCTTGTTCAGCATGATACAATCACTCTCATTAAATCATTGAGCTATTATGTCTATCTATACATATATATGATTTCTAATCCCAAAACCATTTAAAATCAAACAACCAATTCTCAATCACAACACTTTCAATTTCAATCAAACTACAATCTACTCAAAACAAGAAATCTTGCAACAAAATTTGGAATTGGTGACCACGTCACACTCACATTCAAATCTTCTAACCTAGTGTTTTATTGAAAATTTTAAACTAGCTTCCCTTACCTGGACTTTAGCAGAGCTCACTAAGAGCTCCAAACCCACCAAAAGCTTAAGGATACCCTAACCTGCACCACAAAGTCTTGATCACAAATCTAACTATATCACTAGGACCCTGAGCTAACAGAGACTAATTCTGAAGATAAAAACCTCACATGCAAACTTAAACTAAAAGGCAACCTAACCAGATCAAAACTAACTCAAAGGAAAATGAGTCAAGAATGAACTTACTCTATCTAAGATTTTGATTGGTCAATCTTGTAGAGTTCACTGTCAGGAGTCCAATGACGAATTCCGATCGTTGATCTGATGAGCGAGGAGGTCGATATTTCAGAGAGAAGACAGAGGAAAGGAAAAATGAGTTTTTAGAGAGATGATGGTTCTTTTAAAATGAAACCTGAATAACTAAATTTCTATTTATATAGCATTTTCTCTTTAATAATAAAATATTAAGGTGTCATTTTAATTGTACAATTTTTACTCTAAGACTATTTTTCTCAGTCTTTACATTATAATTATTTATATATATATATATATAGATAATATGATGTTATTTGAAATATTTTTTATTATGTAAAAATTCCAAACAAAATTGAGAAAATATTAATACAGAACGGAATTAAATGACCCAAAAACACAAATAAAACTCATCCTAAAAAACTGCACTATTTTTTTTTTTTAAATTCAATCTTATCAACTTTGAAGGATCACACTAACGAATTAGGTTGGTGAATGGTGACGACTTGCGTTAGGTGAGCATGCTCTGAATCCAACAAAATAAACTGAAAAACATCGTTCACTAATATATTTTAAAAAATATTGTGTAAAATAAAAATAAATTTTATATCTAGTGATAATTGAATTATTTCATTTAAATAAAACTTTAATTTTATCAATTAAGTACAATATTTAAAAAATAAAATCAATTTAAATTTAATGAATTGAATGTTATAGGATAAAATTCAATCATGACACATTGTTTCAGTTTAGAGATATTAATATATTGATAATTATTGCAAATTTAGAACTTTTCTTGTACAAAAAATAATAATAGATTTTATGTTTGGTAGTATTTATTTTATTTTTGCTAAACTAATATGTTTTACTTTTTTAAATTATTAATGCAATGTGTTCTTTCCATAATCTCTTATATTGAATGTTTATCAACCGATTTTATGAAATGCATCAAAATAAAAAGGATAATTAATACAAGATAAATTAGGTATTACTTTTGTAATTATAATTATGCATATTAATTATGGTCTATTAGTGTCCATTATAAATGTATAAATAGGCACATTAGATAAAACAAAGCTACATTATTATTACAACATTAATAACACTCAAACATTTAAATACTTACTTGAGCTTCGAATAACCTTTGCAGGTACACTTCCAACTGAAAACTGAAACCAAACATTAAAAAAAAGAGGAAGAAAGAAGGAAAGGAAAACAGAACTTAGAGAGAAATCAATTGTTCATCCGATAATATATAATTACTCTCACAATTCCTTACAAGAACATACAATATAAACCTATTTTCTAATGGTAAAAGGTCATCTAAATGTAGTTCCATATTTACTTGCATAAGTAATTTTAAAAAAAATAGTATGTCAACCATTTTTAAAGGAAATATACCATTTGTAAAAAATAAAAAAATGGAACAAAACTTAAATTGCAAGCGAGAATTTGTGTTATTTTAATATTTAAGCATAAAACAAAGTTACATTATTATTACAACATTAATAACACTCAAACATTTAAATATTTACTTGAATGTCGGATAACCTTTGCATGTACACTTCGAATAAAAATCGAAACTAAACATTAGAAAAAAAAGAAGAAAGAAAAAAAAAATACAACCAAAAGAAAAATCAATAGTTCATCCGATAATAATTACCCTCGTAACTTCTTATAATTTTTTTTATCGACAATAAACTTTTTACAATAATATATAATATAAATCTATTTTCTAATGGTAAAAGGTCATCTAAATGTACTTCCATATTTACTTGCATAAGTAATTTTTAAAAAAAAAAAATAGTATGTCAACCATTTTTAAAGGAAATATACCATTTCTAAAAAATAAAAAAGGGAGCAAAACTTAAATTGCAAGCGAGAATTCGTGTTATTTTAATATTTAAAGTGATCTATATAAATTATTTGAAAGCGACAACACTATATGATGAATCAATTTTTTGTGAGCCAATATTAGTAAGACATAACTAAAATATTGATAAGCAACTCTTTCATAAAAATTGTATTTAAGAATGGATGTATTTTCTGCCTAGTGAAAACATTAATGGAACATGTTCGATTTAAGTTTCATAAAACCTATTATAATTCAACCCTATTGAAACAGTTTTGAGTTTGGTTTGTGTCCCACTCCAAAGTTGTATATAAGACCATTAATGAGAGTTTGAAATCTTTTAAACATCTCATCACAGTTTTCAATTTTCTTCATAGAATAATAAACTTTTAGTTATATTATTTATGTGTTTCATGGGTGGTTGTAATAGCATCCACGCAAATTTTGATTACACACACATATATATATATAATTATGTGCTTTTATCCTTCTAATATTTCATCTTTTGCTATAATTTTTTTTCTCTATCATAGGTTAGAGTGTTCAACTCTTACTGATGGAGCCTTGATACTAAATTGTTAGATTAAGAAGAACTAAATTATGATTTGACAACTTGTTCATGTGGTGATGCCTATATTTGAAAGACAATATACCACTAGTTTAATAAAAAAAAACAAATATTCTTTAAAAAAACTATGTTGACTCAGACAAGTACTCTAAATTATTTCTTTCAACAGTATTTTTGAAGTTTACATTGTTATCATAAAATATAATTTTTTTTAATGTAAGATTACAATATCTAAAGCACACAATATATAGCTTATAAAAAAATTAACATTTAATTAGAACTTTTTAAAATATTATTTTGATTACTTATATATTATTATTAACATTATTGCTCGACTCAAATTCAAATATGATGAGTATACACATATACGGATAATCATTACCTAATTTTTTTTAATTAATAATAATAATAATATTAATAATATAACTAATAATAATTTAATTAATAATATTAATCAAATTATTTAATTAATATTTTCATTTTAATTTATGTTTATATAAATAAAATTATTATTATTATTATCTTCATCATTATTACATAAAATTTCTAAATTAATATTTTCATGTTAATATATACCATTATAAAATAAGATTATTAGTACTACTTTTATTATAAAATAAAATTATTATTATTACACTAAATTATTAAATTAATATTTTCATTTTAATATATATTAATATAAAATTATTAGCATTACTATTATAAAAAAATTATTAATATTATAATTATATTTATTATCACTATGATTACTATCATTATTACAATCTCATAAATGACATCTTCATGCAAGAGAATGAGTCTAAATGTGTGTGATGAGGCATAGGATGAAGAAGATAAAACTCTTTTAAACATGTATTAATAGAAATTGATATATCAAAATATTAGTAAAATTAAAATAGAAAATAGATGGTGATATAATAGTATTTTAACATCCTCTCTTCAAGTTAGATGATGTATATTTATTACTCTAAACATGGATGAAATTTGTATTGAAAGACAAACGATAAAGAGACTTAGTAAAAACACATGTAAGTTTATCACAAGATCATATAGAAAGTAGGAAGAAGATGAAAGATGTTGGTTTGAAGTTTATCACAAACCACATGACATTTTATGTTAATGTTCTTGGTACATTCGTGAAAGCTTGAATTATAGGTTATATGACGATTAGCCTCAATGTTGCATTACAAAACAACAAAAGAGGTTGGTTACACATGAAAGTCTTGAAGAAGTTAACTTAGCCATTATAATTCGCAAGTGGTTGTGGTTAGCGCATGATATTCTGCTTCATAAAAAGAACGTGAAATAGTGATTTGTTTCTTTGATTTCCATGAAATAGAGAGATAATCTAAGAAAATAGAATACCCTGTAGTTGAGCGTCTAATGTTAGGCAAGAGACTCAATTGGAGTCACTAAACATCACTCATGAGAGGTGTGTAGCATGGTTTACTAGCAAACATCCTGATGTCAATAAGAATGCCAATGTTGAGTTGTATCCAGAGCTAAAAAGAAGTCTAATTGTGGTTAATTTTGCTATAGGTGATAAAGCATCTAAATAATATATTCCCTCAAGTTGCATATAACCTTTCGTGACAAGACGAACCTTGTGTTGTTCAATGGAGTCATCAACCTTGTATTTTACCTTATACACTCATTTGCACCCAATAAGTGTCTTACCAGGTGGTAAATTAGTTAAGTACCAAGTCTTGTTGGCCAATAGAGCTTCAATTTTCTTTTTCATGGTTGTAATCCATTCAAGATATTAATGAGGTTGCTCATAGGTTTGAGGTTATTTTGAGAGGATATAGCCAAAATATAACATAAATGTTTGTCAGATAAAGAATTATAAGATAATGCATATGCTTTAGGAAAAACAACTTTACCTTGTGAAGAAAAACTTTCAATAGAAGTAGAACTATTGATTTGATGATAATAATTAGAAACTTTGGAGTTTTTTTTACTCTTCTGAAATGTTTGAGAACATTGTTATCACTGGTGCTAACAACAATGTCATGTGATCGTTCTCCATTGTTTGTTATCCATTAGTTTTAATAGTTACCATGAATCTCCTTGTCCTTCTCGGTTCCACGATGAGTGTCAATTGTTCTCGCTTGGATCGGGAAGGTCTCGTCCAACTAATCAAGATTGTTCTTCGGCTCTGTGGGTGTTAGTGGACGTGTCTGTGTGGTCTTAGTCTAAAGTTGGAACTCAGGGGTACTTGGAAGAGACACTCTGACACTCTAATTAGAGTTTCGCTCATTGGTGGTTGTGTGTGATAAATGCTAATAAATGTGTATTACAGGATCGTAGTGAGCCTCCAATATTGGGTATAGATTAGGGTGAGTCATCGAATTAATCTCAACGTTAAAAAAGTATCCCGTGCCATGATTATGCCATGATTATGCTAATCATGTCGTACAAATGGAAGTTTGTTAAATCTTTAGAACTAATCTCAACCAAATCATCCAAGTATTTTACCACAGTTTTTTTTATTGTATTAACTTTATTTTTAGCATTATAATTTTATATTAAAATGCACATAAGACTAATGAGAATATGAACTCTTAGAATTTAATTTAATTATACTATGTGATTTATTTTATTTTATCCATATTAAATTGTATTAAATTGTTTGATATTAATATTATGATTATCTGAATTTTATACATATTATGATATTTTTTAGAATTAAATTTTAAGATATTATGTTATATTAGAGATATATGATTTGTATATATAATTTTGAAATATGTTTATATATTATTTTATGTTCATTTAAACTAAAGTTTTTAGACTAATAGTAATTTGAAATGAGTTAGATAAATTGATATTTGATATGAATGAATAAGATATATAAATATATATATTAATATATATATATATATTAATTTTTAATTCTTAATAATTAACCTTTATTATGTTTTTTATTGTTATTGTATTTTTACATGCTGAGAAAGCCTCAATTCCTAAACATTTCTTTTAAATTATACTTAAAAGGTTTAAACTGTTCTTATTTGAACCAATAATATATTAATAATCATGTAGTAATAATAATAAATTACAGTAAAATAAAATTCTATATAAAATAAATTAATATTTTAAAGATAAAAAATAAAAAATTATGAAATGAAGAATTAAGAAAGGATCAATTTCCTTCAAAGATGGTCCATGTCTTTATAAAACAAGATAAATCTTTTCTTATTAAGAAGTCAAAGAAGTTTCACTCTTCTTAAGGAAGGTACTTTTTCCATATTATTTCAGGTACTTTATTAAAAAAGTTGTAGCATAAATTAAATGTTTTATGTATTAGTCGAAGTTTTACTTGCTTTTTTTATTTAGAATAACTTATTTTATAAATTAAAAGAGTTTTTTGACAGTTTTTTTAATTATTTTAATAATTAATTAGACATAATGAATTATTAAATTAATTTAATTTAATTTCTATAATTTTTATTACAATAAATAAATATTATAATTGTGTTGTGTTACTTAAGAGTATTTGTTTAACGTAAGAATAATATTAATGTATAGTTTCGAGAATCTTACATAAACCTGTGTGTTGATATCTGAAGTATATGATGAGTTGTCAGATGTACGTGTGTTTAGTGTGGGTGTATGCATGCTTTTTGCTTGTTAAATAAACCATGAGTAAAGAAGGTACTCTAACTGCTCCTGCTTCTGTTGTACAAAACAAATACCACTCTGACACAAGGATCACATGTTGTCTATCTTCGATATTCATAATTCATAATGTTGAGTTGTAATATCAGAATCACCTAAAAATTAAATGATATCATTCAAGAAATTAATTGTATATACAGAAAATATATCAATAATAAATAAATAAATAAATTTCAGTGCATATACTTATAGCAATATATTGTCAAATTAAAATTTATATTTATATAAAAATAATATATTAAAAAAAAAGTAGCTGGAACCTTGGTCGCCCTGGTAAATCGGTCCCCATTGAAAGCGAATTATTTTCACATGCATTCATTCATTACTTACCAACTCTTTATTTTTTCCATAAAAGTAGAATTATAATTCTGGTTCAGTTTGTTAAAATATCATTTTTTTATTTATTTTTAAAAAGTAATTGATAATAGTTTGATTTCAGAGATGTTTTCTATTTTATACTCTATCAGTGTTGACTGTAAACTGTTACTTGCATTTAGCATTTTAAAAGTTTGTACAAAAAGTTGTTTTTATGGTTTATTATAAAGAAAAATTAATGTAAGGCAAAAATGTGTAATTAAAAATAAAATATTTTTTATTCAAATTAAACCTGTGTTAATTTTACATTAATTAGGAAATGGATGACATCTTTTTTTCTGTAGAAAATAGTTTATGTGAAATGATGTGTAAATTTGTATAAAATTGTCATGTTATTTAATTTAAGATGTTTGTTTTAAAATAAAGTCATTATTTTAATTTAAGAGTATGTTCAGATTTTTTTCCATAAATTCTTAGAGAAGTAAGAAAATAAATAAATTTGTTTGTTTTATAAGTTACAATTATTTATGCACAAATTAAAAAAAAAATTAGAGAAGAATTTTTACATGTTATTTATATATAAACTAATTTTAACTTGTAGATAAACTTTTTTTTTCTCATATCAAATAATTTGTATAGAATAAAAATTTTAAGTTTTTTTCCCATATTTTTATTTTAAAAAGTTAAATATAGTAAAGATTTAATTATGATTTTTCATTAACATAACTTCTTAATTTTATAATATTTATTTTTTCTTAAAATAACTTAACTCAACAGAAAAATAAATAAAATCTAGTTAAAAAATATTTGTATTAAAGATGAGATTTAGATAGTACTGAAATCATTCAACTTGAAATTCTCTATAAATTCTACTCAAATTAAAATTGATGTTTGAATACATAACATCTATTAAATTTGTAAAAAAAAATTAGGAGAGTTAATAAAAAAACAATTTGAAGCTGTTATAATTTTAATTCCCCCATTATATAATTTAATTCAGATAAAATACCTTAAATAATTTTTTAACATTAAAAAAAAAAGTGGATAATCTCAACTTCAAATCTTAAAAAATTAATTATACTAAATCATAATAAATAAAATGTTGCCATAAATCTTAAAAGGTATAACTACATCAAAACATAATAAATAAAATGCTGTCAATTTTAACGCATAAATCTTAAAAATATAATTACATTAAATCACAATAAATAAAAATGTGTCAAATTTAAGGATTTTATGCAACTCAAACTTGAAATGGTGGTAGATAAAGAAGAATGGAGAGAGGAAGAAAAGTAAAAATAGATTTCTTTTGAAAAAAGTGGATGTTTTCTAAAAAATAATCAATATAATTTTTTCAAACTATTTCACAAATAAACTAGATATTTAATATATATATATATACATATATATATATAATTATTTTGTAAACAACATAATTATATTAAAAACTGAATTGATTATGTGTTTCATCTCTCATTAGACTCTTCTTTTACTTTTAATAGTAATATTATCTTATTAATACCATAAAATACTTTTTAAATTAAATAATTTAAAAAACCTATTTAAATAGAATAATTACACTAAAAAAAATAGTTTGACCTTGCAGGTAAATTGAGTGGATGAATATTATAAAACAAAAATAGATATTAATCATGAAGTATACATTTATACAAGATCTATCTATCCCACCCAAAGGCAATGAATTTGAAGACAGAGTTTGGACATAAATGTGAATGTAATAAATTCTGTTTTCCTTTCACTTCCCCAGAAACTGATGATTCAAGTATGATCCAATTAACATTTCTTCTTATCACTAAAATCAACATAGTACTAGTAAATTATAATTGAGCATAGCAACTAGGGTTGTAATTTTTTGCATGATGGAGATGGCTCACTGTTAAAGCAGCCACATGTCTATGAAGATGGTTACACTACAATAAGGGAACCATCTATTTCTTTCTTTTCTATAAAGAGATACAGTATTCAGAACAAGAACAAGAGACTGAACCAAAGGATTCTTCCACCAATCAACAAAGAAATGCTCCAAAGCCAAAACAAATACCACACACAACACAAAGTATCAAGAGAGAGAGAGAGAAAAAAAACCTAAAAAATCCCATTCTCGTAAATATTAAGACCCCAATGGGCATTTGTATTAAGCAGCAATACAACAACCCTTTCAAAAAAACACCCAATCTTTTCTTCCTTAGTTTTCTGGGTCCCACTTGTTTCCTATAATAAACACGGCTTAGAATGACAGTTTCTGAGTAAATAAACATGATTACGTTGATTAATAAGTCATTATAGAGTCCTAACAACTAGCCTAGAAAATATTGAATATTAGTCAAGTTTGTTGTGCCAGTTGCTGTTGGAGTTATGCAGACATTTTCATGCTTCTGTAATTTTAAATTTAGATTTTATTATCCATTACATTTCTTGTTAATGTTAATATTTGTTTACTGTATGTAACTAAGAAAATAATAACAATAACACTTAATCAAATAATAAATTGTAGTGTCTGTATTATTAAGTATTATAAATCATTATTGTTAGATAAAAGTTGTGTAATGGCATTTTCGGTTATGTTTAATAATGTTTGATTTGATGCATCTGTACCAAAAAGCAAGGAGGGTGGAGAGAATCTAGAAATGAGCATTTGTTTTGATATCCTCAAAAAGACCGAAATAAATATTATTAATATTTATTTTTTTATAAAAATGGAAAAGAGAGAGAAGTGAAGAAAAAGCAGAGAATAAAAAGAGACCGGATGTTGACAAATTTCATGTCACTGTTCTTAGAAGGTCGTTTGTTTGTGTGAAGATTTCTTATCTGGGATCTCTCTCCTCTCCAATCCTTCTTTTTATTTTTTTTCTTCCTCTTTCTCTCTCTAAAAAGGGAAAATTAGAGCTATATTGTTCTTGCCTTTATGCGATAGATAAAGAGGAACAGGAGTGGCCCAGCAGATCGAAATCCACGATCTAAACTTCTTCAATGTTGTTGCAGCAACACCCACTTTGCTGTTTCTCCTACAATTGTTGGTTTTAGCAACTTGTTCTTTTGCTTCCTGTTCCGGTGGGAGTCAAACACTGAATTTTTTTTCTTCTTCTCTGATGTTGAAGGGTGGAATCCATGGTGGATTCTTAGAAGCATGTGATGAGAGGATGTGGGTCTGAGGTAATTTTACTATATTTCCTCAATTGTGCATATTTTTTTTTTGTAAATTCATGGTTAGCTGAATTTGGTTTATTATTTCAAAACTAGTGGTTTGAGTAGCATGAAAATGAAATTCTAGATTCCTATTGTCTCCCGGGGAACAGTTTAATTGGGAGAGTTTTCTTCTTTATTCTTTCTTTTATCTGTTTACTTTGTATGTGGGGCTGTAATATTTTGATGTTTGGTTTTGGTTTAATAAATTCTTGTGTACGAAATTGTTGCATAAGATCTGTTCAATTCAAATTAGTCATCCGTCTAGCTTCTCTCCCTCTTATAATTCTCAGTGTTTCTAGTCTTTCTGTCTATAAATTAATGATAGAAAATCTTCAATTTACTTGAAAGACAACCTACATATTTCATTATGGATAGAATTAAGACATTTTGTTACTTTTATTTGTCCTTCTTCCCATTGACTCAAAATTGAAGTGAAGGACATAAGTTCCCTAGTATCAAGGATGAATTTGTGATGCTTAGTTTAGAGATACCTTCTCCATGGGTATTTTTTTTTATCACAGTGATGAGCATCTGTGTACCTATCGGAGTTCAGACGGGATAAAGTATTTCACTGAAATTTTGGGAATTCTTCAGTCTTAGGATTGTTGGTGTAGACTGAGAGGGTTTTAATACATTTGAAAGGGTAAAATTGTGAACTTGTATTCTGTCCTTTGGGTAGTGTTTGTACTGCCCTGATGGTTAAATTGTGAATTTGTATCCTCTGTTCATCATTATCTCAAATGTGGTTGCCATTGTTGTGTGTGAAAAGTGGGTTTCAAATCTCTGGCCTTCTACCAAAATATTGAAGGGTAATTTGTTCAATATTTGAATTTGAATATTTGATGTCTTGAAAGTGAAATATTCTGAGTTGGCATATCATGAGGCCCTTTTGGCCGGTGCAGTGACTTGTCCTCAACCCAGCAAATGTGAGATGGAATGCGAGTGTCGAACTGACAATTTATTGAAGCCTCAAATGTGTGTCAGATTGCCCTTGTAGTTCACCATTGATAAATGTGTGCAATTAGTGACTTTTAAGAATGCATTGTACATCTCTAACACTTCAAAAGCCACATTTGTTATGCAGTATTCTGCTGATCTCCTGAACACAAGTTGTGAATTTAAGTAGCAGTTGACGCAATTGAAAGTTAACCTATACAATAGTTGGTGTGAGTTACTTTGTGAACAATTTTTTTAAGCCACAAAAGATTTTTTAACATGCTATAAAGTGTCTTCTGGTTTAAGATTCACAAAGCTTGATGATGTAGCTTGTGCCTTCTTCATGTATTGTGTCCAACACAATGGATTTGTTCACATACTTTCCAGCTCAACCCATATCAGTGCATAATTTCACTTTTTTTCTGGTTAAATAAGTGTTTTCACCTTGGCCAATCTATTAAACTAAGTTGACAACTTGTCTGGGTGGTGAACTTGGCTTAATCTAGCAGCAGGTACCATTACTGTCTGGTTTGGAAATATAGCATGGAAGTTCTTGTTTCTAACTAGTTAAATCCATGTTGCTTTCCTGAACTTATTGAGGCAATCCACATTTTCTTTCAAGATAAAAGCTAATTTATGGAATTTAAAGGAGTGGTAATTAGATTCTTGTTGTAACGCCACATAACCTGGGTGCAAGGAATGTACATGCATTTAATGACTGTAAATGTTATTGCACATATGAATTGGGTGTTATAACACTATGTGGTCATCTAAAACTTCAACATCACATAGCTTGAATTAAGATGGAAAACACTGATGACAATTTTGATTCTTCATTGAACATTTTTTATTTTTATTTTGAAAAATAATAGTTATTACTTAACAATAAGATGAGTAGAAAGTGTACCATACTTATCTACTAAAGTTTTAATGGCATTATAATGATAGACTTTTCATGTGCAAGCTAGCTACCAAAAGTTGCATGGCTTTGAAAGTGTTTGCTTCTTGGCTTTGATTCATTACTAATCTATTTAACTTTTTTTCTTCTCCAGATAAAATAGACAGCTAAAAGTTAATCTCCTTGCAGAAAAATAGGTTTACTATTTTACTTAAATACTCTTTAACCAAACTAATGTTGTGTAGATTCTGTACTGAAATTGAAGATTTAATTTCATTTATTGTACTCAGATCAATGTACTTTAAAAGAAATGAAAATCTTATTAATCAATACTGCTTCTTTCTATACTGAGAAGTTTTCTTAATCATTCAGTTAAATTTAATGGATACATTAAGAAGAAGAAAACTATATAGGCTTGATAAGCAAGTATCTTTTCTATCACTGTGTATATGTCATGTCATTAAATCTGGATTTGAGTCATGCAATTATTTGGCTGCTTGCACGGATTGTGTTTTACTATTTGCGGTATTTGACATTATGCAACATACAGAATGTTAACCAAAGTGCATACCTTCTTAATGAGTCCAAAATAAAATAAGATATTGTATGGATTGTAAGATCTTGGGTTGAACTGGAGTCTGTGTACCAGTTAATTCATGGTAGAAAACTCTTTTAAATATAATTACTCAATTTTCAGGGATGGGAACCAAAGTTCAGAGTCTGCCAGGATATTACTCAATGAGAGATCTTAATGAGGAATCCAGTAGTTGTGGCTGGCCCCTATATTATGGAGATAAAACACTGGCAAATGGGCATTATCATAATTATTTGCCAAGTGCTGCTGCGGATGCATGTTCAGTACATGATAAGGATGTTGTGAAGCAAACAATGCTTGAGCACGAGGCCATATTTAAGAATCAGGTATGAAGAATGTAGTTCTTTTTACCTGTTGACCTTTAGCTTAAATAATATCAGTGAGGAGGTTAAGTTTGATTGGTCCAATAAAATATAAAAGTGAGAGAGGCTTTTTGGATTGTGAATTTTGATTTGCTGTGCTTCTCCAGAGTTTTTTCTACTTAAAATGTCCCCTTTTTCAATTTTTGCAGTGGATAGTTTTTTATCTATGCTATCAACACTAGTTTGCAAACTTGACTTTAATCAATTTTAGATATAGGTTTTTCTATCAAGTGGTGGCATTTTTCAGCTTAATTTATTTATGAACCCTATTATTAGTGAACCTTTTGATTTATTTATATTATGTATTTAATCAGGTCTTTGAACTTCACCGCTTATACAGAATACAAAGGGATCTGATGGATGAGGTTAAAATGAATGATTTACACAGAAACAAGATATCTGTTGAGACATCATTTTCCACTGGTCCCTTGGCTTCCCACATAACATCTGAAGATGGTAAGAAATGGCAGATTCCTGGATTTCCATTTGTTGGAAGTTCTACTTGTGCTAGACCATCTATTTCAGGTGTTGAGGGCATTCATTCTCCTTTGAGTTATAATAGAGTAATCAGTAGGCAAGCTGGTCTGTTCCCATCCCCAAATGGGAGTAGCTCGAAAGAAGTTGAGATACTGGGGTTCAGACCCTCAAAGGTAAGGAGAAAAATGTTTGACCTTCATCTCCCTGCTGATGAGTACATTGATACTGAGGAAAATGAACAGCCTGGTGATGAAAAGATTAGTGGGGCAACAAAATATCTTTCTGATAGAAATTATAAGCCTGAAAAGGGAGGTGATATGAACCTCTTTTATGGCAATGGTGGCCAGGAAGACAACACTTTAAGACCCGAGCGGTCTTTAAGAAGCGTAAATGGTCTGGCAGACTTAAATGAACCTGTTCAACAGGAAGAAACAAATGACATTGCATATGTTTCTCCCAAAAACCGTAATCCCTGTCAAGGGGCAACTGAATACTCTGATCTATCTGCTAAACAGAAGTCAAGGTTCTTTGGTTTGTCTAAGGAAAATTTACCGAACTCACATCATGGAACTGACAGCTGGGCTCAAAATAATGGATATTTGGATAATGACAGGAATGGGAAAATGTGGATTTCTTCAATAGAGTCAGGTTAGATTTCTTATTCAGCTGCTTGATTCAAATTTACATTTTGAACCTGTCTCTCCTATCTGATACATTTCAAAGACACATGTTAGCTATATTAGCATGTGTCTCCGGTGATTTTGTTAAAATAAGCTGGTAAACTATATTATTTTAATAATAGTGAATTGCATGGGTATTTTTGGTCCAATTAGAATTTTGAAAGTTGTTTTGAAAAACATTGTATTTTTATATCTATTTTTTTTTTCATGTGGCGATAAACCAGTACTAATATTGATGTGTTATATGATAAATCATCAAATTGTTTTTGATGATGGCAGGGCAAGCTAAAAGCAATCTGAAACCCATTCCTCAAGTCCTCAAACAAGAGCAATCACTTTTATCTTCCCAAACAATGCAAGATGAACACAGTAAAGTTCAGGAACCTACAATTGATTGTCTACCTAATCGAAGCATGACGGATTTGTTGAGGGAAAAGAAAGCTAGTGGTTCAGATATCATTGAAAGAAATCGTGAATGCTCTGCTAATAAACTTTCAGAGTCTGTTGCATCATCACATAGGCATGGTCTCTTTGCAATCTCTCCTTCCTCAGATTTAGCTAGGTCTTGGTCTCAATCATCTTGGGATATGGCTACTAGCCTAAACCAGAAGTTGATATCAGTACAGACACCTCCCTCTCCATGTCTAAATGCATCCGTTGCCTTGAGTAGAAGTTCCCAGTCACATCAGAGTAACGGGATGTTGGGAGATAGTTGGCCTCCTCTAAATATCAATTCAAAGCTTAATACCAGATTTCAACATGAAGCATATGGGAAAAATGGATTTTACACCAGGACATCATCTGGGACCAAGGAGCTTTCAGTCAACATCTCTTCAATTAGTTATCTCAACCAGGATAGTGATTGCAAGAAATTTCCTGAACATTTCAACAATGGTTCAGCAAACTGTTGCAAGAGCTCAACTTGCAATGACATGAAGTCTGCAAAAAATATTAACTTGAATGAGATGCTTTCAAATGGTTCTTCCAACAACTTGCTTTCCCAGTCAGGTCTTGGATTCATGGATGGAGAACAAGAGCAAGAGGAGCAGCTTGCAGTGTTGCCTTGGCTTAGAGCCAAGACAGCATCTAAGAATGAGGCACAAAATGCTGGTAGAAGCTTAAATGCCGGAGGTTTAAGTGTTTTCCAAGTTGCTAATTTATCTAACAAAGATGAATTTGGAAAGGGGTCTAACGGAAAATTTATGCACAATGTAACTCCAGGTTTGTGTCCAAATGATATTGAGCCAAAAAGGACAGTAGTTAATGAGGGCTCTAGTAGTAAAAGGAAAATTCTTGGTGTTCCCATATTTGGCATTCCTCATATTTCTTCTAAGGAGTCATCTTCATTCACCTTTCCATCTGTGTTGGTTCCTATTTCATCTGACGTAGAATTAGTGGAAAATAATCAGAGAAAACATATTCTTGATATTAACTTGCCTTGTGATGCTTCTGTTCCTGAGTTTGACGAACAAGCTGTCACTGAAGTTATTGTTTGTGAGACTAGATCATCTACTACAAAAGCCAACTCTAGAAATCAGATTGATTTGAACTTGAGTATGGATGAGGAGGATGAAGCATTTCTGACAAATATTCCAGCAACCAGCTTAGAAACTAAGGTAGAAATAGATCTTGAAGCCCCTGCCATTCCTGAGACAGAGGACAATGCCATTCCTGAAGAAAATAAGCTTGAAACTCCATCAGTATCACCACAGGGCACAGTTGAAAAGCTGCAGGATGAACTTATGAGGTATGCAGCAGAGGCAATTGTTGTCTTGTCATCTTCTTGCTCTCAGCAAGTGGATGATGTGATCAGCAGTCCATCAGAAAGCCCGGTAGTGGACCCTCTAAGTTGGTTTGTGGATATAGTTTCCTCATGTGTGGATGATTTGCAGAAGAAGATTGATAATCGAAGGGGAAAAGATGGTGAGGATAATGAGGAATGTTCCTCAGATGGCATGGATTACTTTGAATCAATGACATTGAAACTGACAGAGACCAAAGAAGAAGAATACATGCCCGAGCCCCTTGTTCCGGAAAACTTTAAAGTGGAAGAAACTGGAACAACCTCTTTACCTACTAGGACACGAAAGGGGCCTGCTAGGAGAGGGAGGCAGCGAAGAGACTTCCAAAGGGACATCCTTCCAGGCCTTGCGTCTTTATCAAGGCACGAAGTAACGGAAGATCTTCAAACGTTTGGAGGGCTCATGAGAGCAACAGGCCATGCATGGCATTCAGGATTAAACAGGAGAAGCTCATCTAGGAATGGATGTGGTAGGGGTAGGCGGCGGTCACAGCCACAGGTAAGCCCGTCTCCCCCTCCTCTTGTGGCAGCCATTGAAACGAGCACCCCACTTATTGAGCAGCTTAATAACATTGAAGTGGGATTGGAGGATAGAAGCCTAACAGGTTGGGGCAAGACAACCAGAAGGCCCCGCAGACAAAGGTTTCCGGCCGGTAATCCTCCGTCCATCCGGTTAATCTGATCACTGGTAGAGGCTTAAATTTATAGATGAGAATTTATAGAGGGTAAGCACAGAGCAGGTCCATTGCAATATTGTTGGAACACAATGTTAATCTGAAGCATGGGAAAGGGAATTCTCTTGTAAATTTCTTCAAACCCGAATTTGGGTATATGTTTGATTTTCAGTCAGTCTTTGGTCGATACCAACTTAAATAACGTGGCATGATTTCTTCTTGGTTGTCTCTTTTAAGAACTGTTGGGAGGAGATATATACAGCTTGTGCACTCTCATTGTCTTGGATTTTTACTACTGATTTTTGGGTTATACTGCACATTAAGCTGCATGCTTAAACGAATTCCATCTCCAATCAAATACCACTTTTAGCTTATGACAGGGTCATAGATTTGTTACTTTGTTGTGGATATTTATGGTAACATTCTTCTCCTCAATCACAGATTTTCATTAGTGTAATCAAAGATTTTCCAGTTTTGTAGTTATAAAGGATGCATAGATGTTCAATATATATAACTTTCCTGTTAAATTGCAATCCCCCTACCATGTGGATTCTTTTCTTTTTCAACAGAAAAATAAATAAATTCCATAGATGTAATTTTAATGTAGATACACCTTTTTTATATGTATTTTATGTTTTTGGAATATTTTTATGTCAACTGTTAATTTGAGTTTATATCATAAACCATGCATCCATCCTCAGGGTGAGATCTTTTCTGCCCTGAGCTAATGCTGTACTTCTAATTATTTAAATATTGTTTTCCTTGTATTTTTTAATTGTAAAATTATCAATAATTCTTTCATAATATTTTTTTAAAATTATTTTCAATATAAATTAGAACAAGATTATTAAATCTGTATTGTGATAGTCGATGTCAAATATTTTAATAATTTTAATTTTGGAAAACTTCTTTTATATTTAACAATAATAGAAATAGTTAGTATTATTTTATAAGTATACATTAGGGAAACAACAAGCTATAAGTTTGAACCGTAAATTTAACTCTTTTCAATTAATTATTTAAGTTTTTGGATACTAAATAAAAATCTCAAAAATATTTTCATATATATCATATTGCTAAAATATTCTTTTACTCAATTATTTGATTCATAATATATAAAAAATAAAATGAGTCAACATTTTTTTAAATAAATTCCCCCTCGATATCTATTTCATTTGCAATTTTTTTCTCTTTCATTTTAAATTATGCATTTTTTCATTTTTATTTAAAATGGCAAAAAAGTTGTTTCTTAGGTAACATTTTCAACAATTAAACAAATATAAACAAAAGAAGTTATAATCTATAAATAAAAAAAGATCTAATAAATAAATGGTAATGAGAATAATGAGATGAAAAATACTACTTGAGTGTTAATTTCATATCTTCAACTTGCCTTAATTTTGTCTTTTTCCCATAACTCATCCGAAAGTAACTGGGAGAATAAATTTGGAATAAAAATTAAAAAGTAATTGGGATCATAAATTAGAAATAAAAAATAAAAAGTAATTGGGATAATAAATTAGAAATAAAAAATAAAAAGTGAAGTGACTGTTTACTAATGTGCAAGAAAAATGAATGATTTCAAACATAATGTCTAGTGTAATGATAAAATATGACAATTGATGAGAAATTTACATGAAATAAAAAAAAAGGTGATGTGATCATTTACTCCTAGGTGCATGTGAGAGAAATTATTTCAAACACAATGTTTAATGGTAAAGATACAAAATGATGATTTGGGAGAAAACTACATGCCAGTGGAGTTTCAAACTTCAATTTGCTGATTTCAACAAAATGTCACAATTTTGAATGATTGTAAAGAGAAAGGTACATAGAGATAAAGGGGAAAAAAAATAAAGAGAAAGAGAAAATAAATGAAAGGAATAATGTTTAAATGTTCCTTTAGATTTAGAAATTTTATTATATCCATAATTACATATTTTAATGTTAATATTTACTGCCTCTTTATTTTTTAAAGTAATATATTAGATAATAGAAATCTCACTTATCACTGATTAATATTTTGTTGAGTGGTATCTGTCTTACTATGATTATTTTAATTTTCTAATTAAAATTTATAACAACAATAGAGGGATGTATTTTAATTGATGCACACTCTTTTTTTTTTCAAAATTACTTAAAGTGATATTTTTTATATTTTTGGAAATTAATTGCACGTTTTTTTTTTAATTATGAGCTATCTGCAAACTCAATATACCTTATTAATAATTATTGAATTTCAATTTATGTATAACTTTTCATTTTGCTTACGCTTCTGTTAATATATATAAAATATGTTTGATAATTATATATATATATATATATATTGTTACAAAATTTTAAATAAAACTGATGGCAAAAAATAAAAAATATTGCAAAAATTGTATTTATTAATTAAGAGAGTTTTTTTTTATCAAAATAACAAGCTATCTACAATAATCAATAAAAAAATTTATAGTGATTTTTTAGTATATATGTTTTTATAATTTTACACTTAATATTTTAGTAATTATTTTTAATGTAATAATTATTATGATAATTTTAAAAAAATTATTATTTTTTTGTAAAAATTTGTTAACACCTATATTCTCACTAGTTTAGTATAAAAAAAATTATTTGAATTTAAACTAAAATAAATGTTAAAGCAATGAAAATATAATAATATTAATAAATTTGAAACTTGTGTAATCTTTGTAAGTCTTTATATTAATGGATAAGAAAAAAGTGAATCAAAATCATAGGTAAAAGTAATTTGACTTAATGTTATTAAGCCAAAAGTTTAATACTACAAAATTGGTTAGGGTTAAATATGTCTTTTAGTCCCTATAGTATATATGAAATTGGTTTTTGTTCCTAGTTTAAATTTTAGATCTCTTGGGTACTTGTAGTAAAGAAACTATTCAAATGGGTCCTTACCAGTGTTCTCTTAGCGTAACAAACAAACTTTCAGCATGAATTGTATTATAATATTCATGTCTACAATGAGTCAACATGAAACATTTTAATGTCCTAGTTCACAAAGTAATTTTGTTTGGCACGAAAAAAAATTAGCAAGGACCCATTCCAATAGTTTTCTTACTATAAGTATCGAAGATATCTAAAGTTTAAACTAGGAACGAAAACCAATTTCGCGAGAAAGTACAAGGACAAAAAACATATTTTATCCAAATTTTAATTAGTGAGTAAAACAATTAAGTATAAAAAATAGTTATATTTTGCCTTTAAGACAATATGTCTATAAAAACAATATATAATGTAAAACGCAAGTATTTCTTCTGCCGAATGATACAAAACTATGTTTTTTGTCTCAAGTCTGATTAGGCACATAAAAGAAGGAATGAAACATGCACTAAAGGTCAGACAATATGTATAGATTAAGCTAACCTAGTACTTCAATAAATATCTATATGTTTATTCTATTATTGTAGAGAATGTTTGTCTATCAAAATGATATATTCAAGACTAAATTTAAAACAAATATTGAAGATCTTTGAGGACACTCATGGGAGTGAAATTTGTGTTTCATATTCCATTCCTAAACCTATATACTCTTCATACATGCGTTTGTCGAAATATTTTATAAAAACAATAAACAAAATATGATATTATAAAAAAATTAATGTTAAAAGAACACACGATTTATTCTTTTCAACGATAAATAATAATGAAAAAATTATAACTACATAAATTTTAAAATAAAATATCAAATAAATTAAAAATATTTTAATAATTTAAAATGAAGAAAAAAAAAGATGTGTAGATATTCATCTTCATCTATGTACCCGATTTAAAAAGTCAGATATTATCTATACTTGTACTTATGTTCGATCATTCTAAATATTCTTCATTAATCTCGAACGAATTCAAAAATTACTCACGAGTATCAATTTATTTTTCATCCATATACACACAAGTCATGTATGTACTTAATGTAAAAGATCATAATTATAAAATAATTTCTACACATATAACACCAAATTTATTGTGACATAAAACATACATGATGACGTAATTTTATTTATAACAAAGTCTAAATAAAAATACATGAATGGTAAAACAAAAAAAAAACATGGCTCTTGAAATCCACAAGACTGTCAAAATGGATGACTTGACTTGGCCTGTCCTTACAAGCCAAGATTAAAAAATTAACAGTCCAACCGATTACATATTTCAAAATGAGTCATAATACTTTACTTAACCTAGTCTTATTTTAGGCCAACGAGTCAATTTTGACCTAATTAAAAATTAAAAGAAAAGGTCAAAACATGTTCATACAATAATAATAATAAATCACAAGTTATTCAAATAAATAAAATTTTATTGTCTTGTCTAAGACTAATTAGCAATATATCATGTGTCCATAACAAAACTACATGATGTTTCCTAAACAAATTATATGTAATTGTCTTCTATAAGAGTAACTCACAACATGTTCATACAAAAAAATCATGATATATCATTGTCCAAATTTCTTCTACAACAATTAACGTAAATAAATAAAATGAGTAAAGATTCATAAAAATAATACAAAAAAAATCATATCATTATGAAATTTACATCCCTAATTAAAGGACTACAAAACATCATCTAAGTACTTTGAATACGACTTAAGCACTTTTAAAAATACAACATTTGTTTGCTACAAAAAGGTAAGTAACACCCAACATGTAATAAGACATAGGTAACATTTAAAAATATATCAAATAATTATTATTGACCTCTTTAAATATGTGTCCTAATTTGCTCTATAAACAATTCTATCTCATCCACATATTTTATCTCTATAAATGATAATTCACAAACAAATTAGTAACTAACATTAAATAATTAAATTTTATATAAATAACTATTAAAAAAATGAATTCTAATTTAATTATACCAAGGTCCAATTTCATTAAACCATATATAACCAATTAAAAATATAAATAAGGACATTCATATTTACAAGTCATTATTATGATTGGAATACTTAAAGTGTTACAAGTCATAGTTTCAAGTTTAGGAGATTTATTCTTATTCGACCTCTAATATTCAAGGACATCTAAGTCATCACCAACAATTCATAATTCACTCGAAGTAAATGTCTTAAATTGTGATTTATCATCATTTGAAACATTTTCAATTAGTTCTTGAAGATACACCTAGAATTAGAAAACATAGTTACATATTAATATAATCTTAAAAATATTTGAGTCAAAATAAACTATATTTATAAAGCTTATTTGAAGAATAAAGGATAAGAAAATTTCCCTTTCCATTTCTATTTGATAACATGAAGAATGAATATCTTTTGAAGTAGTTGAGTTTTATCTAGATCTCATAATTATTTTTATATCCAAATAATCTCCATTTTTGAATTTTAAATTATCTCCATCCTCAATCCTCGTGCCTATGTTTTCCACTTTGATTCTAATTATAATGTTGAACTATCACTACTAGATAATCATTAATTAGAAACCAATTTTAGAGACAAAATTGACTAAATTAGATACTATTTTAGAGACAAAAAAAGTTATTGATTTCTAAATTAATTTCTATTATTGATAAATAGTTTCTAAATTAATATCTAATTAACTACCAATTATTTAGATTCTAAAGTCGGTATCTAAAACCTTGGTATTTAATTAGATACCAATTTAGAAACTAATTATCAATAATAGAAAGTAATTTAAAAATCAATAATTTTGTAGTCTATAAAATAGTATCTAATTTTGTCAATATAACAACTAATTATTTTTAATCTACAACATTGGTTTCTATTTAATAATTTTTTTTGTGTGGTTTATCTCAATATTGGGGTGAAAACCTCCTCCACCACTTGAATTGTGCACACTACCCATTAACATAATTTTTTTGAATAATGTTGATTGTATTATGTAGAATACACAATAAAAATGGCTGAATTGTGTTTTAGTAACATTTAGAAATTTAGAATTCTCTTGTTTTAAAATGTTTTTCAAATCTTGTTTTTTTATGAAAGAATCTCCTTAGATTAGTGTAGTTAATTAATAACATGCAATGTAAAAGGGATAAAGAGAAGGAGAAATACAAAAGATAAATGTATACCGGTTTGTCAAAAAAAAAGATTATGTCTAATATTTAATATAAAGATTGAGTTTCACTAAGCAGACTAATCGAACAAAGTACAAAATAAGTATTGTTTAGACTCGTAGCCTCTCCTGGCTAACCGTTGAGTACTTTTTAGGCTCGTAGCCACTTATGGCTAACCCCTAAGAGTATACATTGGGCTCGTAGTCACTTTCATCTAATCCCTTTGAGTATTCTTTGGGCTTGTAGCCACTCTTGGCTAACCCCTTCAAGTTTTCTTTAGACTCATAATCACTCATGGTTAACCCTTACAAGTATTCTTTGGGAATCTAGTCACTCTTGGCTAACCCTATGAGTATTCTTTGTGTTTGTAGCCCCTTTTAGCTAACTCATACGAGTATTCTTTGGTAACATAGTCACTCCTAACTCTTCATGTTCAAGTATTCTTTGACACTTAGTCACTCCTAACTAAAATTATGAGTATTCTTTCATATTGTAGTCACTCATGACTAACTCATTTAAGAGTAATCATTGAACATCAACTACTCGTAACTAATAACTAAGTATTACTTTCCAAACAATCATTTTAGTAAGATAAATAAATCATTTGAGTAGTGATCAATAGACCACAAGGTTGTTCACTAGAGAGGGTGTCTTTCAACATATACAAGTAATAATACTATTAATAATATTATTAATAATATAAATATTATTAATAATAAATTCGTATGTAAAACATAGCTATATACGGATTAAATACAAAAATATTCGTATGTAATGCAACATATTTTATTTTTAATTTTTATTTTATTTTATCTTTCTTTATTATTTACAATTATTATATATGTTTACTAAAAATGCAATTCATAACAAAAAAACTATTTTTTAAAATTTATGAGATTCTTAAATTATTATAAATCCTTTGAAATCTTATGATTTCATATTTGTTTTAAAGCCTTTAAAACTCAAATCATAAAAATATTTAAGATTTTACAAAAAAAATTAAGATATACTAGACTTTTTAATGTAAAAATATTTTTTCAAATTCTAATTGAATACATTTTTAAAATGTTTATGAAAGTTCATTTCATAATAAATCTTGTTAAGAAGTGTTTTGAAATAATTAAAATTTACTTCCAAATTATGTATCTGAAAAGGAAAAAATGCAAATCCTTAATTTTATGTTTTTTTTTTAAATGTGTAATCCAAAAGTCCTTTTGTTTTCTGTAGGAGATATTAAGTTTCTTAGAAATTTGAGTATTTTTCTTAAAATATATGGTGATTTTTCTGGTCAATATGTTAATAACTCTAAAAGTAATTTTTTCACCATGGATAATTCTGCAAGATAACCAAAATTCAATGTATTCTTTCTTGTGGTCATGATTGTTTGTCTTTCAATTATTTAGAAGTGTCTATCTTTGTTGGTGTTCCAAAGTGTCGATTTCTTCAACCTTTGGCTGATAAAGTCAAATTGAAGCAAACATCTTGAAAAGGTAAATCTTTTAGCATGATGGGTCAGATTCAGTTGGTCAATACGACGATTACTGGATTTCTAGCTTATAGCTTTAATATGTATAAATGGCCTATTTCACTTCTTAACCAAGTTGAGCAGTGGTGTCGAAATTTTATTTGGACTGGTGATATTCTGGAAAAAAGACATAGTCACCGTGAATTGGAATACGATTTGTTCTCCTCTTGATAATGGAAGTTTGAAAATTATTAATCTTCGTCATGAAAATAATGCATATCTTCTTAAGTTTGCTTGGAACTTTGCTTATAACAACAAGCCTTGGCATTTTCTCTTGAAAGTCAGGGTTCTTAAATCGAAATACGAGTTTAGAATGGTTTATAGATCCTCATTTCTTTGACCTGGAATTAAACATTTTTATTCTATTATACTTCTTGGACTGTTGGTACATGTTCTTTTATTAATTTATGGAATGATAAATAGTATTTTACTACTTCTTTAACAAATATTGCAGGGTTATCTGATGGTGTTAGTATTCTGGATACAGTTTCTCAGTTTTGAACATGTTGTGATAGGAATATTCTCTTATCTTTATAGCAGATGATGCCTCATTTTTTTTAATCATATCATGGTTATGGAGGAACAATATATTCCTAATTGGATTCTAGACGAGTCTGATCGTTTCACTCTTACACCGGCTAAGACTTTTTTCTTGGAACCAGGAGTTCCCTGTGATTGGAGTAAATTCATTTGGTCTTTATCTATTCCGCCTTCCAAAACTCTAGTACTTTAGGAAGTTTTCATGGGTGACTTCCTACATATCAACATATTTAGAATAAAGGTTTGTATATATGTTCTATGAGTACGCTTTGTGAAAAACATGAGAAATTTATTCAACATTTATCTTTTGAATGTTCTAATGTTTTGCATATTTGGAGGTGGGTTCGACAGATTTTTCTTACTTCTCATTTCTTTAATAAGGATGATCTTTATTCTTTTATTAAGAGTGATGGTGGTCATTTGGTTAAATTGATTAAGCTTGTTGTGATAATTTTTTTTATTTGGATGATATGGCTTATGAGAAATTATGCTAGATTTCAGGATAAGATTGAGGTTTTTATGACTATTTCAATAATTAAATATTTAACTTATCTAGTGAGAAATTCCTCTAAAGCTTCAATGAAGATTGATATATTAGATTTCAACGTGATTAAGTATTTTGGTATTAATACTCGTAGTGGTAAAGTTCTTCGTCCTCTTCTTATTAGATGAGAGTTTCCTTCACCAGACTGAGTTAAAATTAACACTAATGGGGCTGCTACGAGTATCCTGGTCTTACTACTTGTGGAGGTATTTTTCGTGGGAGTATGGAGAAGTTTATTGGTGCTTTCTCTATATTTCTTGAAGTTCAAAATGTTATGATTGCTGAATTTTATGGAGTTATACATGCTATGGAGGAAGCTTAAAAGATGGAACTTACTAATGTCTGACTTAAATGTGATTATGCCTGGATTCGTGCTGTGTAATTACTATGGAAAAATCAAGTTTAGAATTACTCATATTTTTCAGGAAGGGAATGTGTGTGTGCTGATAAGTTGACTAATTTAAAATTTATTCCTAGAGAATCATTTCATTGGTATAATAAGTTTCCATCTAGTTTGTTTTTAAAATTCTTTATGAATAGGTATAGTCTACCTATGTATCGTTTTTGTTAACATATTGATTTTAGTCTAGTCCCCTCATATTTTTTGTATTTTTTATAATAATAATATTTTTTCATGTGATGACAAATAATTGTTGTTACTTGAGGTGTCAGTTTAACTAAAATATCAAGATGCATAATGATGCCTAAACTGAAAGTTTTTATATAGAAAAGATCCTTATTAGTTCAAGATGTATACTTATGATATTTTTATTATATTTGGATAACATGTTCCAAAAGAGCAATATTTTAATAATTCGTTTGAAGGTGTGGAGGTGCAAAAGTAATTGTAGGTGTATTGCAGCCTAATATTGTCGACTGCTCAGAAGTGAAAATGGGCCTAACCTGGGCCTAAACGAGACGGCGTCGTTCGACTGCAATGGTTCATCTTAGGCCTCAATTCGCCATGGTAACGTAAGATGGTTGCGATATCAAGACTTCTCCGCGTTACTTCAAAACCTCGTCTTCAACGCAGCTCCATCCACCACCTCCACCACTACCATGGACAACAACAACCGCCGCCGCCGCTCCCTGCCACGTTCTACCTCTCCCGCCTCTGCACAAACCTGGAAAGTCTGCAGAAGCTACACGCGTCCTTGGTGGTCCAAGGCCTCAGCCGCGAGCTCCTCCTCTCGACGAAGCTCCTCAGTCTCTACGGCTCCTTCGGCGTCCTCCACCGTGCCCGCACACTCTTCGACCTCCTCCCGTCCCGCGACCTCTACTCCTTCAAAGTCATGATTCGCACCTACTTCCTCAACGATCACCACTCCAGCGTCGTTTCGGTCTACCGCCTGATGCGCCTCTCCCTCCACCCCACCCCTCACGACCACGTCCTCTTCTCCGTCGTCCTCAAATCCTGCGCCGAAACACGCGACCTCCTCCAGGCCGCACTCACACACTGCCACCTCACCAAGTCCCTCCCTCCCGACAGCTTTCTCCTCACCTCCCTCGTCGATGCCTACGCTAAGTGCGGCCAACTTCCTCACGCGCGACGCGCCTTCGAAGAAATACCCCACCGCGACGTCGTTTCCTGGACCTCAATGATCGTCGCCTACGTGCAAAACGAATGCGCTCGTGAGGGCTTAACCTTGTTCAACAGAATGCAAGAAGCCTTCGTCCACGGGAATGAGTTTACAATGGGGAGCGTGGTCAGCGCCTGCACCAGCCTAGGGTGGTTGCACCAGGGAAAGTGGGTTCATGGGTTTGTTATCAAAAACGGAATTTCGGTTAATTCTTTCTTGACCACCTCGCTTTTGAATTTTTATGTCAAATGTGGGAGCGTTGGGGACGCACGTGCGGTGTTTGATGAGAGTATCTCTTCTTCCTATCATCATCAGGATCTTGTTTCATGGACGGCTATGATCGTAGGGTATACTCAGAGAGGTTATCCTGGCTTAGCGATAGAGTTGTTCAAGAACGAGAAATGGGCTGGGCTTTTACCCAATTCTGTCACCATTTCAAGTTTGTTATCTGCGTGTGGGCAATTATGTAATTCTGTTATGGGGAAATTACTTCACTGTTTTGTAGTTAAGTGTGGATTGGAGGATCCTCCTGTAAGGAATGCTCTTGTTGATATGTATGCGAAATGTGGCCTTGTTTTGGATGCCCGTAACGTGTTTGAATCAATTGACAAGGATGTTGTGTCTTGGAACTCTATTATTTCTGGTTGTGCGCAGAGTGGTGAAGAGTGTGAGGCTCTGGAGCTCTTTAAGAGGATGAGATTGGAGTTGTTCTCGCCGGATGCAGTTACTGTGGTCGGTGTTCTCTCTGCGTGTGCTTCCCTTGGCGCGCTTCAGTTTGGTTGCTCTGTTCACGCCTTGTCGTTGAAGGATGGCCTGGTGTTGTCCAGCATCTACGTTGGCACTGCTTTGCTGAATTTCTACGCAAAATGTGGGGATGCGAAGGCGGCGAGGATGGTGTTTGATTCGATGGGGGAAAAGAATGTGGTGACGTGGGGCGCAATGATTAGTGGCTATGGGATGCATGGGGATGGAAATGGATCTCTTGTGCTGTTTAGGGATATGTTGAAGGAGGAACTTGAGCCGAATGAAGCGGTGTTTACAACTATATTAGCTGCTTGCAGTCATTCGGGAATGGTTGGAGAAGGGTCCAGGTTGTTTAATTTGATGTGTGGGGAGTTCAATTTTGTTCCTTCCATGAAGCACTATGCGTGTATGGTTGATATGTTGGCGCGCGCTGGGAACCTTGAAGAGGCGTTTCATTTTATTGAGAGAATGCCTGTTGAACCTAGTGTTAGTGTGTTTGGAGCTTTTCTCCATGGTTGTGGGCTTCATTCTAGGTTTGAGATGGGGGAAGCGGCTATTAAGAGAATGTTGGAGTTGCACCCTGATGAAGCTTCTTACTACGTGCTTGTGTCAAATCTGTGTGCTTCAGATGGGAGATGGGGCATGGTTAAGCAAGTGAGGGAGATGATAAAACAAAGAGGCTTAAACAAGGTCCCTGGCTGTAGTTCAGTGGAGATGGATCTCAACAATGACACTTATGCCAAAGTGGCAGTACTTTCTTAACCAGTCTTGTTCATTTTGTGTGGTGATAAAGCAGAACTACTTGATTCAATAAAACCTAAACTCTATGAACTTTATTCTTGGAAGATTGGAGATAACCATTGGATATGAGAATCAAGGAGCTTAGGTGCTTGGTAGATGTAATGGATCCGATTTCGGTGAATTGAAGTGAAAGTTAAATATTGTCTAGAGATGCAATGAAACTCACTGGTATCACCATTACACACACACAAGACATGTTGAGGATGACCTTATGAGGTATGTAGCGGAGGAAAATATTGTCTTGTCATTTCCTTGCTGCTGCAGTGTAGTGGATAATGTTATCAGTACTCTGCAGTGGTAAAATGGATAGGTTGGATTGTGAATGATCTGCAAAGAAAGTTTGATGATTCGGGAGAAATAATATGGTGCGAATAGTGCGGACTCCTCGGAAGGAATGTTTAAGGCATGCTACAGTTAAAATATGAAGATGAAAACAATGAAGACCAAAGAAGTCATCGACAGTGGAAAATACTGATAAAATAATATGTAACGGGGCAGGAAGTTAGAAGACTAATGATTGGGAGTTGCGAATAGTAAGAATCTTAATTGATAAATTAGCTTGTACAATGTTACAAGTTGTTGTAATTTAATTTTGCTATTCAAACTAGTAAAAACATTACACATTCGTCACTCAATGATTTTTAGAATGTAATAGGTGGTTGTAACTTATAAACGACATATTTCACTTCCTTATATATTTTTAATAGGTATTGTCATATCTGGGAGGGATTGGGAGAATATAAATAGAGGGAGAGGATATTACATAATCCTACCTCTTGATTCGATGATCCTGGATTTGCCTAAACATAGTGCATCCAAATCAGATGCATTATGCAAAGAAATATATGAGGACATTATGACAAATAATTTATCGACCAACCTAATACTAACATGCCAGAAGTATGCGACAATTTCTCCAAAAGATAACAAAATATCATTAAAACGTTCAATTTCCCAGTCACCAAACAACTGAAGCCCAATGATGCAATGAGGAACCAAAGCCTAATTTTATTCAATATATCTCCCTTGAAATGAACAAATAATCCAAGAAATCCAACCAAATAGCTTCCACGATCAATTACATATACATACAAGGGAACTTGTACTCTTTCCAAAAGTACAGAACATAAAAGGAATGCTTCCATACACATTTCAAACTAATATAAGCCATCTTCCTGTTAACAACGACAATAAGGGCGAGACAAATAATGAAGAAACTGCAGTAAACTTCTTTATCCACTAATGAGAAGTACATGAATCTCACGGTCTGTTATACACATACTTTGTTCTGGGATCCACAATGAGACCCGTCCCTCCATTTACCTCCAAATCATGCCTACATGAATAAAAGTATGAAACAAATTAGTGCCAGCCTATGATCTAAACTACATTTACTACAAGGAAATAGATATACATCAAGAAAAAAAATTGCAACTCAAATAGGGAAAAAGAATCCTGTGAGGATATACTTGGTAGCATACGGTATCATTCATAACATGCTAGAATGCTTCAATTCTAAATACTTTTAGAAGCCATATATTGAAAATGGTACATTTTACAAAATAACAATATGAAAGAAAGAGTATAGATGCTCCACGCCAAAACTAAAAACTCAACTGGAACACAAAATCTGGGATGGTTAACTGTTCACGAGGTACATATCTGAACAGCTGCAGAAGTCGATCAACATATACCACTTTCTTCCAAACCTGAAAGTTATATTTTAGTAACACAAATATACACACACATAAGGTCATAAAATATGTTTAGGTTCCACTACTTTACCACATTGTCCACAAACAACTCAAGCCCAAATACAGCTGCTTTTAGTCCGAAAGTTGGGTGAAGGACATATATTGCCTACACACATCAGAATAAGAAATCAGAGCACTTCTAGGACAGCATAAATAGTTCGTGAGAGAACCAAATCAAACAAAAGAGAGAAGAAAGTAAACCATGCTTACATGCAGGTTGCGCTGGTGCTTCCGACCAAGTATTTGTTGCAATCTTCTCATCCAACCCAGGTCTGGCTGTCTAATTATATCAAAACAGAGGGGGGAAAGTAAAACTCAACTGCCAACTAAACCAAAAAGAAAGGGTATTGCACAGCAATCAGGAGCAACCAATAACGACACTTTTACAATTCACAAAGAAACGAGCTTATGTTTAAGCCACCTTCAAAATTTACTATCTTAAAGTCAAGTATGCTTCACTCCAGTAGCACAACCTCAATTCATTTTAAAACAATTTATCAAAAAACACCTTTGTCTCTCTTAAGTGATGCTTCATAAAAGCCTATCACTCAAAAAGGAATATCTTCCCTCAGCAAGCAATGCATTTTAACAGCTATAACATCCTCAACAAAGTAGTATATACTTAAGTCACATTGAATCAAACCTAAGGGTTGCTCAAATTTAACAACAAAGGTACAAACTACAAGTGGTTAAGTGGCTTCATGATGCGGACAAAGCCAATGGCCAAGCAGGTGTTTCCCGCAAATATGCACTGCCAATACAATGTGAATAGTTTGGTAACCAAACTACTATTGCAGATGGATAAAACAAAACCGTTCAAACAAATTTTCTACATCTCGACTGCTGAATTTTCAGTTTTCCCTTTTTCATAGTTGAATAAAAGGAGTGGATTACCAATTAACAAAAACTATGTATACAAAACTATATCAATTAATTTGAAAAGTAAAACACATAATTCAAAAAATAATTGAGTTAGCAATGAAAGTATAATTAGTTCATTCCACTTGAACGTTCCTAAAACATTTATCAATGATTAGCTTATAGCAAACCTATATTTCATAGAAAAATAACAAACCAATGAGTAAATCCTAGAATTCAAACATTAAACACTTACATCTGCAAAGATGCAGCAGAGTGGAAGTACACAACGGAAAAAGGCTTCTGTATTAAAGGCTCAAACTCCTGAAATTTAACACCAAGGAAAACAAAGGGGAGAAAGATTGAGATTAGAACTTACGAAAATAAATCTGTTTTGACTTCAATAGAAGTATGCATTGCCAAAAAAATTACAATGGCCAAAATAAAGCTTGCCACGGGAAAAAAATGTCCAGTGGCAAGGTATAGCCAAACTAACCTTTACCACATGGAGCACAAACCGCTCCAGATCAAGACACCTGAGTAAGAAGTGGGCCCCTACAACAACCATGACAGGATGGCCCTCACTGTCTACCCCTCCACGATAGCTGAAAAACAAATATAGCTCAGACATGAATCACAAATATCAAATAAACCCTTGAAAGATTCATATGAGCACATAGATGAACCATTCACATTGAATATCTGAGTAACAATGTAAGGAATTTCCAAACACAACTCCATTGTGATTTCAATTACTATTGAATCATGTTGGAAGTAGAACCATATTAATGTTCCAATTTCCTATGTCCCACCTGACCTTGACTTGTGTGTAGGCAGATTCAGGCCCTATGGTCCCTACCCATGATATGATTTGTTAACAGCTATTGCGGCTCTCCACTTTCCAAAGTTTTTGGGCATCCCCTACCTTTTGCGGGCACCTCCAACTTGGTTTCATAGTCATCTTATCACAGAGGATGCGACAAGGGACCAAGCAACAAGAGTTGCCCTCACTACAATTATTGAACCTGCTTTGGTCATACTGAAGCATAATGTTGCACCGAAGTAAGGGAACAAAAGAAGACAACTAATGTTACCCAAGTCATTGAGCTTGCCCCACATGCATACATTACTATTTCCTCCAGTTTTGGGCAACCCAACATCTTGCCCTGATGGTCACTGTTATAGCTCAATCTGGTACTCATGCAACCTTGGTTTCTCAGTCCTCCTCCTTGAGAGCTTGGATACTTGATTTTGATGTCTTCAATTATTTGAGTAGTAACCAATCTCTTTCCTCTCAATTATCTTTTTCTAATTCCCTACTTCATATTACTCTTTAAAATGACTCTCAAATTAAAGTTCGAGGCACCAATCAAACCCACCACTTACTAACCTTTCTTTAAATTTTGTTTTGTTTGTTTCTGGTTATTCATTGAATTTAATTCCCATAAGTAAGCTCACCTGTTCACTTAATTTTTATTTTTTTTGTTATTAATTTTGATCTTGCCTAGGATCAATGTATCAAACAAACTCTTGGTGTAGGACATGAGTGTGGGGGATTGCCTTAGTTTTCACTACCAATTGCATGTGTCTCCACCACCTCTCTAACCTAATTTGTATGTAGGCCCATTGATAGTCCTAAAGACCCAAATCAAAAGTTAATGATTGATAACATTGAGTAATTCATAGATGCTGAGAGATATAGGAGATTGGAAGAATCTCATTTACCTTATAATCACAAGACTTGATCTTTCTTTGGTAGATGGAGTGGTTAGTCAATTCATGCAGGACTCTCACATTGACTACTAGAATGTTGTCATACGCATTCTTAAGTTGTATTGTGTTAGGTAACCCTTCACATTGCCTCCAATCCAGTGTTTAATGAAAAGACTAAACATATAGATATCAAATTTCATTTTGTTTGAGAGAAGTTTTTGTCCAAAAATACTTGTACCAAATTTATCAACTCTAGTTATTAATTTGCAGATATTTTAACGAAATCCAATTTATGTTTCAAGCTTGGTGCATACAATTTATAACCTTAAGCTTGAGGGGGCCGTCAAAGTTGATTATTAACTTTTGTACAACTTCTAAAAAAAAAATTGTTGTATCTAGAGGGTCATAGTACTCCTTTTCACTTAATTATAGAGTTTTCTCCAAAACATTAACTAGTAACTTTCTATTTCTCTTTTACTTCCTCTTTGGATTTCTATAGCTGAAGCCACAACTAATCCCAGTTGGTGGCAGATGATGCTGGATGAAATGGTTGCTTTACAGGTGAATGGCTCCTAAGAGTCGTCTCATTTACACCCCAGAGATACTGAATGCTATGAAGGTTGGACCAAACACCAACATTGATTGGTTCAAAGTTCGGTAGGTGATTAATGGTTATACTCATATTTTTAGCCACAACTACGGGGACAACTTTTCCCTATTGCCAAGCATATTTCTGTATCTATTTCTTGCAATGCCTACCATTTCCCATTTGCTCTTCAATATTCACTAACTAAACATTAATAACACTTTCTCACATGGAGAGTTGTACAAAGAGGTTTACATGGAGCAGCCTCCAAATCTCACCTTGTATGCCTTTTGACACTCTCTGCATGGCTTAAAACAGTCTCCTCATGCCTAGTTTGGTAAATTTAGCTTTACCTTACTCTGATTTGCTATGGTCATGATGGGATTGCACCCCTAGTCCTTCCAAAAGAAAGACGTAGGCAATGCCACGATTGTTTATTACATTGACTTTGATTGGGTATGATCACCATTAGATAGGAGATCTACTTTTGGCTATTGTGTTCTTCTCAAGGGGATTTTGTTCTCATTGAGAAAAGCAAGAAGCAAAGTACAGTTGCTAGATCCATTTTCAAAGCTAAATACCATGTCATGGCAACAACTACATGTGAAATTACATGGGCTTAAGAACTTCCCCAACAATTACAATTTGGAGATATTCATGGCATGAAACTTATTTGTGACAATCAAGTTGCCCTTCACATTGCATCATATCGAGTCTTCTATGAGTGAACTAAAAACAAAGATAGATTGTAATGTTGTTATATAAAGTGTTCAGGAAAATCACCACCAACTTTGTTAGCTCCAATGACCAATTGACAGATATTTTCATAAAATCGCTCAAGGGATTTCAAATAGATTGTATTTGTAACAAACTAGGTGAATGAGGGGGATTATTAAAGATAAAATTATTGCATCATCATTATTCCTTATAAATAGAGAAATCTATGATATCATTACACAATTGCTTTAAATCTTCTTGAAAATCTTTATCCAGCAACATTTTTCTTTTCTTTTCTCCTCTTCAAAAGACTTGCTATCATTACAGAACATTCTGACTATTATATATTAATACATTTGATAGGGATTAACAAACACTGGGAATAATAATATTGAAAAACCTTTACAGCTGATATGAACCAAACAACATTGGAATCAGAAACAAAAGGAAAGTATTAATGAATCGAGACTACTAAATATGCAGCCCTTTACAAGCAGCCCATGTCTGCAGTTAGCAGTCCTCTAGTAGGAACCTTCCTAACATCCTTGCCCCAAAATTCTCCCCTTCTTCCAAATCCCTCCCCTCCTCTATTCCTTTTCCATCTTTCCAAAATGCTAGAATACACCTCCCAACAAAAAGACTGCCATCTGCCCATTGTGTTATTACACATCATGTTCTCCCCCAACCAAATCTTTCCTTGTTAGTTATTCCTTTATTGCCCTACTATTCTCCAGGTTACCATCTTGTCCCAATTACTCCCTTTTTCCTGACTCAAGTTACTTTTGGTCTATCAGCATTGCAATTAGTTGTTTGATGAAGGAGCCAAAAAGGATAAAAGAAATTTTATAACCTTGAAGTTAAATTAATCTACCAAAACATTGTCCGTAAGAATGAATCAGTCATCCAAACAAAAAGCACCACAAATAATATTATAACTCTCAGCATGCATGCAAAATAGATGATGTAATAGATGGATACTTACACAATTTTCATTTCTGCAATTTCAGAAAGATTTAAAGAATTTGCTTTAGACAAGTATCTAGAGTGTAGAGAATATTCTTCAGCGGCAGACAAAGTAGGTCCACCAAGGTTGCCATATCCTAGCAATTTAGCACAATTCCAGCCCTTTTGTGCTTCAGCAGTTTTCTCCCACTGCTCCATACGCCTTAGATCAGGGTCTTTAATCATGGACATGAAGGCAGGATCCAGAAATGAATCTAAATATGACGAATTCCTATTAAAGCCACATAAATCAAGAAAATTCTACCAGATGTTAGATTAGAAAATGGATTGTGTTCTATTTAATCAAATACATTGAAAACTCACAAGCAATTACAATTATGTACAATCAAACAAATTTAAATATATCAGAGATGTTAAAAAATATGGTGAAACATAGAAGACTTGAACAGTTGAACAGAAAATATTAACTATATTTTCTGCTTCAATAAATCAATATTGCATATAGTTGGATTGATGATGCTCATTCTAGTATTTTTATTTTTTTTCATAATCAAACAAAATATTTAAGTATTAAAAAAACTATAAAATGTGAAAAATATTACTGACCTGCTAACCAAGCCAACATCACTAACAGGAAGATCAATTGCAAATTCAGGTGGTCTAGAAACACTCCTTTTGGGCAAAGGCTTTATTCTGATTTTACGCTCGGCGATGATTGTTTCACCATTTTCATCCCCAACGTCAGCCGGAAGTTTAGTTAAAGCAACCTGCTCCTCATGTTTATCACGAGGAAAGTACAGTGGAAGCAACCTTCATGAATAATACAAAAGTATAAATAATTAATAAAGTCTATAAAGGCTGGCTGAAAAGAAACTCAAACCAAACTTATCTAACTATTGTAAGTGCAATTTTCTAAAAAAGATTGCATGTATAAACATCAAAACAAAAACAAACGCATAAAATACCTTTTATATATTTCAGTATCAGTTGTGCTCACGGTGCAAAAGACAACAGCTGTTACATTGTTTTTCTGCTTCACAAGAAATCGTCGCACAGTTCCTGAATGAAAGACATTAGCCTAAAGATTAATATATCATCCTTCAAGCATTTGCAAACAATTGTTAACATGACACAGAATCATACTCTATACTAGATGCATTCAGCGGGGATATGGTAAAATAACCTGACACCATAGGAAATTACACATTAAGGTATAATTATGATTAATTGAAAAGAAAGAAATGATGCACCGAGCATGGACTCTGTTTTCCTACTCATGCTGCAACTGTTACCCCATAATTAAACACCGATGAAAAGATAAATTAGAATACCAAATTCTGCAAACAGCAAGGAATTGATAGACAACTTGAAGAGAGCACATACTTTGGCATTCTATCTCCCCCCTCCCTTCCACCAATTTTTAATTTCCCTTACTATCAATTTAGCAACTTATTTCCTGTTTTTTGGCATTTGTGGCTTGAGAGAAAGAAAAACGAGGGTGTGTGAATGAATTTGCATGTCTTAACTACACAGTAAAGGTTCTTACTTATAACTAGAGCCATAAATACAGTGGATAATGCCAACAAAAGTATACGATGCCCCCAATTACAATATTTCCCATTACACAATATATTACATGATTACAAGATTCTTAGCAGTGCTTCATCTATTTTAAGTATGCATGAAATGAAACAACAATGATCATGTAATAATAATACCCAAAAGTAATTCCGCTCCCAACTTCCCATGAGGTTTCCTAATAAACACCGATGAAAAGATAAATTAGAATACCAAATTCTGCAAACAGCAAGGAATTGATAGACAACTTGAAGAGAGCACATACTTTGGCATTCTATCTCCCCCCTCCCTTCCACCAATTTTTAATTTCCCTTACTATCAATTTAGCAACTTATTTCCTGTTTTTTGGCATTTGTGGCTTGAGAGAAAGAAAAACGAGGGTGTGTGAATGAATTTGCATGTCTTAACTACACAGTAAAGGTTCTTACTTATAACTAGAGCCATAAATACAGTGGATAATGCCAACAAAAGTATACGATGCCCCCAATTACAATATTTCCCATTACACAATATATTACATGATTACAAGATTCTTGGCAGTGCTTCATCTATTTTAAGTATGCATGAAATGAAACAACAATGATCATGTAATAATAATACCCAAAAGTAATTCCGCTCCCAACTTCCCATGAGGTTTCCTAATAAACACCGATGAAAAGATAAATTAGAATACCAAATTCTGCAAACAGCAAGGAATTGATAGACAACTTGAAGAGAGCACATACTTTGGCATTCTATCTCCCCCCTCCCTTCCACCAATTTTTAATTTCCCTTACTATCAATTTAGCAACTTATTTCCTGTTTTTTGGCATTTGTGGCTTGAGAGAAAGAAAAACGAGGGTGTGTGAATGAATTTGCATGTCTTAACTACACAGTAAAGGTTCTTACTTATAACTAGAGCCATAAATACAGTGGATAATGCCAACAAAAGTATACGATGCCCCCAATTACAATATTTCCCATTACACAATATATTACATGATTACAAGATTCTTAGCAGTGCTTCATCTATTTTAAGTATGCATGAAATGAAACAACAATGATCATGTAATAATAATACCCAAAAGTAATTCCGCTCCCAACTTCCCATGAGGTTTCCTAATAAACACCGATGAAAAGATAAATTAGAATACCAAATTCTGCAAACAGCAAGGAATTGATAGACAACTTGAAGAGAGCACATACTTTGGCATTCTATCTCCCCCCTCCCTTCCACCAATTTTTAATTTCCCTTACTATCAATTTAGCAACTTATTTCCTGTTTTTTGGCATTTGTGGCTTGAGAGAAAGAAAAACGAGGGTGTGTGAATGAATTTGCATGTCTTAACTACACAGTAAAGGTTCTTACTTATAACTAGAGCCATAAATACAGTGGATAATGCCAACAAAAGTATACGATGCCCCCAATTACAATATTTCCCATTACACAATATATTACATGATTACAAGATTCTTGGCAGTGCTTCATCTATTTTAAGTATGCATGAAATGAAACAACAATGATCATGTAATAATAATACCCAAAAGTAATTCCGCTCCCAACTTCCCATGAGGTTTCCTAATAAACACCGATGAAAAGATAAATTAGAATACCAAATTCTGCAAACAGCAAGGAATTGATAGACAACTTGAAGAGAGCACATACTTTGGCATTCTATCTCCCCCCTCCCTTCCACCAATTTTTAATTTCCCTTACTATCAATTTAGCAACTTATTTCCTGTTTTTTGGCATTTGTGGCTTGAGAGAAAGAAAAACGAGGGTGTGTGAATGAATTTGCATGTCTTAACTACACAGTAAAGGTTCTTACTTATAACTAGAGCCATAAATACAGTGGATAATGCCAACAAAAGTATACGATGCCCCCAATTACAATATTTCCCATTACACAATATATTACATGATTACAAGATTCTTAGCAGTGCTTCATCTATTTTAAGTATGCATGAAATGAAACAACAATGATCATGTAATAATAATACCCAAAAGTAATTCCGCTCCCAACTTCCCATGAGGTTTCCTAATAAACACCGATGAAAAGATAAATTAGAATACCAAATTCTGCAAACAGCAAGGAATTGATAGACAACTTGAAGAGAGCACATACTTTGGCATTCTATCTCCCCCCTCCCTTCCACCAATTTTTAATTTCCCTTACTATCAATTTAGCAACTTATTTCCTGTTTTTTGGCATTTGTGGCTTGAGAGAAAGAAAAACGAGGGTGTGTGAATGAATTTGCATGTCTTAACTACACAGTAAAGGTTCTTACTTATAACTAGAGCCATAAATACAGTGGATAATGCCAACAAAAGTATACGATGCCCCCAATTACAATATTTCCCATTACACAATATATTACATGATTACAAGATTCTTGGCAGTGCTTCATCTATTTTAAGTATGCATGAAATGAAACAACAATGATCATGTAATAATAATACCCAAAAGTAATTCCGCTCCCAACTTCCCATGAGGTTTCCTAATAAACACCGATGAAAAGATAAATTAGAATACCAAATTCTGCAAACAGCAAGGAATTGATAGACAACTTGAAGAGAGCACATACTTTGGCATTCTATCTCCCCCCTCCCTTCCACCAATTTTTAATTTCCCTTACTATCAATTTAGCAACTTATTTCCTGTTTTTTGGCATTTGTGGCTTGAGAGAAAGAAAAACGAGGGTGTGTGAATGAATTTGCATGTCTTAACTACACAGTAAAGGTTCTTACTTATAACTAGAGCCATAAATACAGTGGATAATGCCAACAAAAGTATACGATGCCCCCAATTACAATATTTCCCATTACACAATATATTACATGATTACAAGATTCTTAGCAGTGCTTCATCTATTTTAAGTATGCATGAAATGAAACAACAATGATCATGTAATAATAATACCCAAAAGTAATTCCGCTCCCAACTTCCCATGAGGTTTCCTAATAAATCAAGCATTAGCACACAACATCAAAAGAAATAAATTGGAAAAGTAAAATCCTGTCCACATAAAATCTCACTTATAGCTACATGTGCAGCTGGTTCTCGGGGATAGTTCTTTGCCTCCGTATAAATACAACCCATAGCAATGCTACATAAATACAAGCCAAAAAAAAGAAAGTAAGTCGTAGAATTTTGAATAACATGACATCATGAAAACAATAAATGTTGTACAAAAATAAACAATATAACATTTGAGGGAGGGGGAACCTTCGAAGTCCATTTTCAACCAGAAGCTCCAAGCAAGAACGATAGCAATGACTTAAAGCATTCTCTGCAGCATTATGGTACTTAATAGCATACTTTGGGCCAACAGTGTGGATAATTTTCCTGCAGGTAATTTATCAAAGAATAAAACATGCTATACAAATAATACAAATTTTAGACAAGAGATTACAAATAAAGTTGGGTCAGAAACAAGGGGGTATAAAGTAGAATGCATCAACATAATTTCTGGAGTAGGACATGATTAACAGTTCTCAGATTTTACCAAACAGTATATCTAAGATCCAAATCAAGATGAAAAGACACCTTGAACAAGCAAAAAATATGGGCTTGGGGTCATACAAACCTGGCAGGAAGGTCATATGCCTTGGTAACTTTAGCCATCCCTGTTCGGCATCCACCCTGTACACAATACAGATGTATTAGTTGATATTCCCAAGCATCATTAATGAAAGCTTCTTCCAATGATGACAATATTCTAGAGCTGCTTCTTACAAGTTTAAGAAATATTAAACCACAAAAATGTAAAAAGACAACTAAAAACATAATAGTAAATAAATGTGTAATTCAAGTCCCTAGGTCACATAACATTCAACTTCAACATAGAGCACATTATATATTTTTGGTAAATAAATATACCAAAGTCGCACATTCTTCTGCAAGAACAGGTCCAGCTGCATCATGCAATCCAGGGCTGCTGTGTGCTTCATCCATATTCTGTTTATGACAAGAAATAAGATATCAGTAGCTCCATTTCATTTATCAGTGTTCAGTTCTAACTTCTAACCAGTGTTGTCAAAAGTGGATTGCAAAAAATCACAAAAAGGTGAAAATCTAGTGTCACAGGCAAATAGCCGTAGCTGCTCGGCGCTGAAATGTAATATATAGACATAACAATTAAATATTTAAAAAATTAAATGTGACTCTGTAATCTTGTTCAGAAGCAAGGAATGGAATGTGGATAATAAAAAGACTAAAGTGGGGAAAATAAGAGGCATCTGCAGGCCTATTGGGTGTTTCTATAGTTCAAAATTGCAGGCCAATGATAAAATAAAAGGCACATGACAATTTGACTTATAGCTTAGCAACTCACGTGAACATATATGCATGTGAATTTTAAAACAACATGCAAGCTCAAACCCATAACTCCAAATACGACCTGAACCAAATCCACAGCTCACTAGCTTCTCTTGTTCCTAAACCACGGAACCCTTATTGCGACCTTCTCTCCGCCATCCATTTGCTGGATTCACCTTCACTGGAAACCCCTGACTCAGTACCCATTCGTGGAGTTCACAACGTGACAGCATCACAAATGTGTTTCTCCAAAACCCACTACACGATCATGTTATAGCACCCCAGTGCCCACTATTTGACAACACTGCTTCTAACTTGCTTAACAGTATCATTAAATTATGAATACTGATATACTCTCCTAATCCTAATAACTCTTTTATTTCTGATACCAGATAAAAGAAAACATTAAATATATAGTAGATTCCTTTCACGCCTTGAGAACACAAAATGCAATCAATACTTCTTTTTATTTAGTTATCAGGAAGGATGTTCTTTGGGAAGAGCAGGATGAAGAATTATTATCATATGTAGGTACATTCTGAGAGGCAGGATAAAATATTCAAAACTACAAGACTGTGGAAAAGACTCTGTACAACTAGTAAAAAAATGAATAATGAAAACATGAAAGAATTACAGAACGAAATCCGAAAGAATGTATATTGCTCCTCGGAATAAAAGGTGCCCAAAGAGAGAAATAAATGCACTATCCAGGACTTTTGAGATCCAGGCCTCTCCCCCAAATCAGTTACAACTCCAAAACTAATTGGTTCCCTTCTAACCTCTCATTTTTATAACTCTTCTACTGTTTCTAACAACCCTGGCTTTACACATAAGTGGTCTGAGAAAAAGAAAAAAATTGGACATTTGTCAAAAATCATCATGATTTTTTATTGCCTAATATCTGAATAAATTTATACAGACAAAATTACAAGTGTTCAATTTGATTTTATCAGCGATATAATCTTAGCTGACCTACAGTGTTTTTTTATTTTAAAACCTTAAAAATATGTCAGAATTTCAACACAGACTTTTAAATTACAACAGAAAGTAAGTGGCTCAATACCAAGATATTATGCAACAACAATCGAAGTCTTTTCCCACTAGATAGGATCAGACAAACCAAAAGATGCCACAGTGTTCTATCATAAATTAAATCATTGACCTGTCCGTTTAGATGTAAGACCTTTCTATGATTCCCATGTATGTGCTTCCAGCGACTTATCCATCTTGACTGGTTGTCTGTTAGCACTGAAAGGGAGACGAGGCTGAAGTGTGTATGGGGGATATTGGTTCGATGGGGGAATTGTGATTCGGTTGAGGGTATTTGTAGGTGGTGGGAACTTTGCTAGCGTGAGAGAATTTAAGCGGGAATGTTTTTGGTGATGTGCTTACGTAATTTATGGGTGGGGGAAAATTGAAGGGGAAAGGAGAAAAGAATAAGAGATGGAAAAATTAAATTATTTAAAAAAACTTTTGAAAAGCTAAAATATGAAAGAAGGAGAATTTTGTGATGTAAACGACACAATTTTATAATAAAATTCTTGTAGTTATTGCACTAACTAGAACAGTTATACTGATTGCACAGTTATAATAACTAAAATACAGAGTTTTAATTTCTCTCAACAGTTTGAGTGATAACTTTCAGCAAGTAGGAAAATTTTATAATTATATAAGAAAATTCTTATATCCAGACTTCACAATTCCAAGAAAATGAGTGAGTTCTATAACGAGGTTCCATATATCACAGTGACAAAATAGAAAACACCAACTTACAAAAGTTATACAAATGAAGGAAACCTTGAACAACACAACAATACTAACAAAGCCATATAGTCTCACCTCATTTGTTGAATTCACCACCGCATCCACTTCAAGATTCCAGGGATTCCCCCTCCACAAATATATCTTTGAATTGACTTCACGGTCAACAGGAAATTTTGACACCGACTCACTGCCATCACCGCTGTCTGCTCCCAAGGGCAATGCTAGAGGATCAGGAAAATGTGAACTAGAAAATGAAGTTGACTGATCAGCTTCATTCCATCGCGGAACTTGATCTAATGCGACAACAGAGTCCCCACTGTCAGTAGGCAATCCACCCCGCGGTGTGGCAGAGGTAGCCACAGGCATATACATTTCAGGGACTACGGTCTACAGCACCAATCCCTCTGTTGAGCTTTCACAATCACTAAGCTACATAAATCAACAAGGCAGACATTCAAAATTCAGCTGTCATGAATAACCTTATCTGATATAAACTACAACTACTGATACTAATAACCAGAAATATGATCAAGAGATTGTATTAGCAACACAATCACCAACCAGAAGTTTCATTCCAAACATTAAACCACAAAAAATATTCCAGGTTAAATTTTAAAGCCTAACCAAATCTTGAATCATCACCTCGCAGATTACCCGAATTGTAAAGTACCACAGAAACGAAAATTAGTTATAATCAGAACCCTAATTTGGAATTTAAGGAGAGAGAAGAAAGTGAACCGTGAAATTGACGAGGAGAATCTGCAGCTGGGATTATGGAGTGCCAAAAAAGAGTCCCCCGAAACTTAAATTTGTTCGGGACAAATGAGAAATCCAAGGATTATGATTGGTGGTGGGTTTACAAATGCAAAAGGAAAATAAAAGTAAGAAGTAATGTTTGATTTGTCTGTTTGTGACACTTTGCGTCTCGGTAATTGAGATCTAGGTGAAGCTGACGCAAAACTGAGAATGAATTCAGTTAAATTTGTGAAAATACTCAGTCAGAGAGAAGAAGGAGGATTAATAATATTTCAGTTATTCATCCTCCTTTTCTTTCTGCTGAGTTTTTCTTTCTTTCGTTTTCAAATTTCAGAAAATAACAACAGTTCCTGTCTCAGCAATCTAAAGAGAATAAGAATGAAAAAAATAAATAAAGAAATAATAAAAATATTAAATAAACAGTTCATGTTTAATAAATAATTGTTTTCCAATCGTTTCATTATTATACATTAATCATAGTTAAAAATAAGGATTAATATAATCAGAAACCTCAAAAACTATTTGCTCTTAATATATAGATAATTTTCCCGTAATATAGTTTATTCCATATCCAAACAATTTATATGTAAAACATTTATGTTATGTTTATGAAAATTTTCAGAAATATAAAACTACCATTTATGATTTAATAATGATAATAATAAACACTTTATTATATTAAACACGAAAATAAAGAACTAGTAATTTTAGAAGGAAACTATTTAAATTAAAACACGGCTTTTATTGATACAGTCTGTTAAAATTAAAGTTTTTATACTTCAATTTAAATTGGTATTAGTTAAAATTATGATAATATTATAACTTAATTAATTTTAAAATTAAAAAATATTTTCAATTTAATTTATCATAACAAGATTTTAAATTGCATGTGAATTAAAAATAAATTTAAGTGATAATATTTTTAAAAGTGGACAACGTATAATATTAAAAAGGTTAAGTTATGGCAGACGAATTTAAATAAATAGAAAATGGCTCTTAAATTATTGGCTAACTTTTTTAAATTTAAAAAAAAAACACTTATTTGAGAAGTGGATAAAATTTAATTCTAAAATTATTTATTTTGAAAATAAAAAAATAAAACAAACGTGTAAAATATATAATTTTTATTTTATTCAAAAACACTTTTTTTAAAAAGTAAAGACTGACACTATATGTAGGTATCTTGATGGAGTAGTTTGTTCTAATCATTAATGAACTAACGGAAATTTAAATTTAAATGCGCTTTGACCAGAATTAGTTAATTTCGATGGAGGAACGACATAAATTAGATTATTAATATTTAAATATAGAGTGACTATATGGTGAATTATCTAAACAGTTTATCTATGGGGACCAAAGTTTTTTACTCGTTATAATAATATTTTTCATATTTATATCTTTACATGTTACTGAAATCAAAATTTAGAGTAGATTACACTGATATTTCAATTTATGGTATTTTCTGAAATTATATTGACATTTAATTATTTAAAATTCTACACAACTCTTCTTTTTAAGTATCTGTCCTCTTTTTTTTATAAATTATGAGTTTACTTTGGTAGTTTTTGTGTGTATTTATTTGTATTTGTAATTTACTATAATTGTAAAATTTAATTATATGTTTATTTCACTAATTAATTATGTATAATACTAGTGGATTTAAAAAGAGGGTGAGAATAGGATGAACTATATAATTATGTTAGGTTTTGAGTTACAGTTTATAAGTAGAGTTGTATATATTATAAATATAGTATATAAGGGTTTTAGTAAGTCAAATTATAATTCTCACCTTTATAAATACTTCTTTAAACTCTATTACTCACATTATCTCTAGTAAGAAATTTAACCTTTCAGTGAGTATAATCAAAATTTTAATATCAATTTTTTTTGAAAATTTTAGTTTGGATAAATTGTATTTCTCCTTTCTTTTTATGGTTGAAAGAAAATAAAACTCAAGAGGTCACATTTTTCTTGGAGCTAATTATATTGCCAATAGTTTGAGATATTATAATATTAATATAATGCATTATCGGCAAATATATTAGTTTAATATTAAAAAAATTATTGATTTTTTTGCATCAAAATTGCACTCATAGGATTGTGGTTGAGGCGATAAAAAGTGTGCAAGGTTATTTTAACATAAATATTGAGTATATCAGAACATACTGTGAGACATGCATTATAAAATACATTAGAAATTTGTAATGCATGATTAATACTTTAATGTTATATTTTAATGTTTTTTGCATGAAGAATTTATAAATTATTTGATAAAAAATAAAATGTATGTGTAGAAGTTGAATGAAAATAATTAATATAATTTAGTAACTAATGATAATTAGGTAAGTATTTTTACTAAAGAGACTTTTAACAAAATTTACGACCATACATGCATGAAGATGCTAAATTAATTTACACATGCATGAAGACTTATACTATGATATGATGTAAACGGTTTTGATATATTGAAATTTAATATATTTGTTTAACAATTTTAAAAATATATATTTATTAAGAAGACAAGTAATAATATTTTTTAGGTATTTACCTTATTTTTCCTACATTTTTTGACAATATTCAATTTAATATAGTGGTTTTAAAAAAAAATCAATTTAACATCCTATATTTTTTAAAATTATCCAAAATGGTTCTTTCTATTAAGTTGCACCAAACGGCATCAATTGGTGCTTATGTGGCAGAGAGAGGTGAGATTGGGTTTAGTGTGAGATTTGAGGTGTCAAGTCACGTGGATTAAATTAGTTTAGTGAAAAATGAATTGGGGGTCAGAGTTTTTGGAATTTGAATTAGGGGTTGGAGGCAGATAATGACTTTCAAATCGGCCATCATGACAGTGGATACCGAGCCACTGGAGAAACGGAACTCCTCCTCGGATAAATTATTGTCGTCTTCAAAGACATTGTTGCTCCGTCAATCGGTGGAAGTGACAAATTCAAGATCGATATTGTCCCTGTTTTCGCTTAAAATCCGATAGAATTCGGCCTGGAGCCTCTTCATGGCGAGTTTCATTAGGAATTGAGATTGAACGATGCTCTTGGAGGAGGAATCGAGTGCATATGGTTTAAAGATGGCGATAGTGATGTTTTAAAGAACATCCTTTTGAGTCCCATTTTCAGCATTTGAGCTCAAAATCGGGAAAGTCAAACGTCACTAAAACGAATAAACCAGAAACCTTAAACCCCCAATTCAAATTCCAGAAACCCTAACCCAAAATTCATTTAGATAAATATTTATTTTTCACTAAACTAATATAACCATCCACGTCAGTTGACACCTCAGACCACACATTAAACCCAATCTCACTTCTCTCTGCCACATAAGCACCAGTTGACGTCGTTTGGTGCAACTTAACAGAAATTACCATTTTGGATATATTTTAAAAATATAGTGACCAAATTGATTTTTTTTAAAAACCATTATATTAAATTGAATATTGTCCCAAAATGTAGGAACGAATAAGGTAATTATACCTATTTTTTAATAATTTTAAAGTAACAACAATATTTATAACATATACATAAATAATGTTTGTATAATAAAATTATATAATATTTTTATTATATATTTATTATATTGTGAGATTAATTAGAGTTGGATAAGCTTTATTAGATTTGAAACTTATAAACTTAGTATTTAATTTATTCTATTTGAGTGATTTAAATAAAATTTAAATGATACAACTCACAAAAATATAATATAATAAAATTATATTAAATGAATTATTTCATTAGAGCTAATATATCAATCTTCTGATCTTGTTACATTGTATCACTCTACTTATTTGAGAAATTTTCCTTTAAGATTCGCTTTGAAAAGAATGTGTGAGCGGATAACTTGGATGTTTGGATCAACTAATATGAAGGAGAGTGCGGATGGATGAGAGAGTACGTTATTTTTTTCTTTCTTCCCTCATATGCGAGGGTGAACGCGGATGAGAGGGTGTGTACATTGTAAGGACAGAGACAAATAATTTTAGGATATAAGTAGTATAATTAAAACGATACATGGATATTTTATTATTAAATTTAAAAGAGCATATAAATATAAATTCAGTTATAAAAGTTTCATTTTAAAAGAATCATCATCCCTCTAAAAATTCCATTTTCTTTTCCTTTGCCTTCTCTCTAAGATTCTTACCTCCTCGCTCATCAATTTGATTTTGACCTCCTCGCTCATCAGTTTGACAATCGGAGTATGTCATTAGACTCCTGGCAGCGAAGACTACAAGACTGGCCGATCAAAATCTTTGATAGAGTAAGTTCATTTTTGTTCCTTTTTTCATTTCCTCTCCCTTCTCTCTAAGATTTTGTCCTCCTCGTCTATCAGTTTGACGATCGGAGACTCTTGTAATGAACTCTACAAGATTGTTCAATCAAAATCTCAAATAAAGTAAGTTCATTCTTGGCTCCTTTTCCTTTGAGTTAGTTTTGATCTAGTTATGTTTGTCTTAGTTTAAGCTTGCATGTGATGCTTTTATCTTCAGAAGTAGAATGTGTTAGATCAGGATCTTAGTGGTAAAGTTAGATTTTTTATCAGGACTTTGTGGTGCAGGTTAGGCTACCCTTGAGCTTTTGGTAGTTTGGAACTCTTAGGAAGCATCTACTTAAGTTTAGGTAAGGGAAGTTAGTTAAAATTGCCAATAGAACCCTAGACTAGAAGATCTAGATGTGAGAGTGACGTGGTCACCAGTCTCAAATTTTCTTGTAGGATTTTTTGTTTTTTAGTACATTGGGATTTGTTTGAGATTGAAATGTGAAAGTGTAGATATAATAGATGTTGTAGAATGTATATGAGTTTGGAATTGAATGAGTTATTGAATGTATTTAAATAGTTTGTTGAATTAATTCAAATGAAATGTTTAATGAGAATTGGTTATTTGATTTTAAATGATTTTGGTTTAGAAATCATATATATATATATATATATATATATATATGTGTGTGTGTGTGTGTGTGTGTGTATAGATTGACATAATAACTAATTTACTCAATGAGAGTGTTTGTATGATGCTGAATTAGAACTATCAATGTAATGTGTATTTTTATAAAATTATGAGCTAAATGAAATTATAAGCTTTGATATGATTTAATTGTGTGATTTTGGATATTGTGAGACGTGGAATATGAATTTTAATCAAAACATAGTATTTTCAGGAAATAAAATACCGTGTTAAGATTGTTTAGGATGTGCAATGACTAAGGATTCCTTTAGAAGGATATATCCTGACTCTCCTGGATAATTGAATCATATAGATGAAGTTATTCAGGTGGTGAGAGGAGAATTAGGTTCATATGAATGAGTAAGTTGTTTGAAAGATAACTAACTTGACCTTGACCTGTTATATGAGTTAACCTCGTCATACTAGGAGAGATGATAGTATGACAAATGTATATATCTGAGTCTAAGTCAACGCACGAGTATGCCAGAAATAGAGTCAAGTGTGACATATGTGAAAGATGAATTTATGAATTTTAATACACTTGATGGTTTGAGAAATTGTATGAGATTTGATTAATTATGTTTATTAATTTAAAATTGAAATTATAAGAAATATTTATATAACTAGCTTATCCTGTTATTTGTTTGGGTTTGTTCTTTATCTGTGATGATTGTGTTTTACACGAGAGCATATGAGGTTGCAGGTAATAGAGCTTCTCAGTGAATAACTAGAGGATGAGATAACTTTCATTTTAATGTTTTGTTTTGTTTTGAAAACTTTTGGTGTATATATTAAAATTCCTATGAAAAGAGATATCTTTTTGAGATAGTTGTACATATTCATATGTTAATTACATATTGCTTATTTTACTTTTATTTTATTATATATGGGTAAAAATTAGGAATGTTACATACATGTTCACCCATTCAAAGTTACTGTAATACTTTTATTTCTTAAAGTGTGTGTGCATGTGAGAGGTTCTTAGATTTGTTGAAAAGGTTGAATAGGAGGAAGAAGAAAGCATAGGAAAAGCAATATACCGGTGAGTGAAATAAATTTACTTTGTTGTTGAGAAAAAACGATTTTGTAAGCATAACAGTGAAGGGAGAAATGATTTTCACAGTTGTTATAATGAAAGGAGAATCAATTTATATTATTGTTGAATGGAGAAATCGATTTTTCATAATTTTTAGAACAAAATGAAAGGAGAATTGATTCTGTTGTGTGTAATTATTTATTTGCAAAATCAATTCTCAAGGGAGTTATTGTGAAGTCAGATTCTCCACTGTGGTGAAATCAATTTCCATGCCCTATATGTAGAAGGGAGAATGATTCTTAATTAATAATAATTAATTTTAATTATTAATAATAATTTTAATTATTATTATTATTAATCTTATTATATATACACAATATATTTCACTATATAATATAATATAATAAAAATAAAATAATTTTCAAAATATTAAAAGAATATAAATAAAATTAATAAACATTACATAATAATAAAATGAAATTATAATATAAAAAATATAGTTATATAATAAAAAATGTATATTATTATTATTATTTTCATAAATTATTATCAAATTATTACTATTATTTAAATTTAATGAAAAATTGTTTTATATTTTATTTTGTAAAATTATGAATATTTCAAGAATTTATTTCTATGTAACAATTTTTAATTTTTACATATATTCATTATTTTCCATCTAAAAATTATTACAATTATGAATATTATCATTTTATTTTTTAATTGAAAATGAAATCTAAAACAAAAATATATCATATTTCATTATTCAAATATTTTAAAACATAAGGGTAAATTTGTAAACTTACATTTTACACATTTAAAAAAAAAATTCTCTCAACCATCTCATCCCTCACAAATCTAAATAAATTATCATCACACATCCACGCTAATATCCCTTAATCCAAACAACCTCACGTTCTCACACTTCCATTACGTCAAATCCTTACAAATCTCCTTTCCAAGCCTAACAGACCCTTAATCTATTTGAAAAATCTTACTTCAAAATCAGTTTTGCAAATCCTTTTAAATATCCACCCTTTCACATAAATATTTCTCTTATAGGAGATGTTGGAGGTAGAAAGATTAAAAATATCCACCTAGGGAAAATCATCCAACTTTAAAATTATTTCAAAATTAGAAATATAACATATTTAAGTAATTAGATGAAATTCTCTAAATAATAAAATTATATTTATAAGTTTTTATATCTAGGGAATATCAAATTAAATAGTTAACAAAAATTTAACTGATTAGTAATAGAAATCGATTTTCAATATAAATAAGTATTATATTCTCAATATAATAAAAATATAGTAACCATCTAATTCATCAACTTTACAGCAAGAGGAAATAAGTTATATATAAGAACATCTATAAATAAAATAATACTTTACCCAAGTTAAGCAAAAGCAAACTGACAAAATGACGATTTATTACATTTTTTACAAAGATATATATATATATATATATATATATTGTTTTTATTTAAACAAATGTATAATAAGATAGAAATAGATATTTTTCCCTCAAATAAATTAGTATTGGTTAAAAAAGCTTTATTTTCTTTTCATTCATGTTTTAAAATAATAATGACTAAGTCATATTTTAAAAGTCACTTTAATTCAAAATAATTTTTTTAAAAAGTAGTATTTGTTTATTTTATTTTAGAAAAATAACATTTCAAAATAAAATTATACTGTTTATAAAAAGAAAAAATACAGTTTTATTCCAAAACATAATTAGATCTGAATTTTAACCTCATAATAGACCTGTTAAGTCGATACTTGTTTTTAATATAATATTATAATTTTCCTTTAAGTTAATATGAGATTTTTAACTTTATATAAAAATTGTTGATATCAAATATCAAGTGTAAGAATATATTTATATATTTATATCCAAGTCAACATCATAAAACCTATTTTTAAAATAACTGTCTCATTCATAATCATTCTTAGTTGACGTGGAAGTTTCTACATGTATAATTTATTTTATTTTTATCTATTTTAAAGATTAGCTAAAAACGTAAAGATATGATCATAGCGTGCACTAATTAGGATTTAATGATTAAGGAAACAATGGTTTCCACTCACACTGCAAATCTTCAAAGATATCAACCAACAGCACTATCAAATATAAATATCATCAACATATTTCAATCCACATCATCCTATTAACAAAAGCATTGCTAATTACTACTATATTTGTTATCTAATTTTTTTTAATATACTTTCCCGTATAAAGTCAATGATTACTACTTTCACCATCATTTTTTTCATTATGTAAATTATATTAACGAAAATTAAACACAAACGATATAAAATTATTTTTATAACATATGAAAAGATTTGGTTAAATATGTAGGCTTTTGTACCACCATGGTTTTTTTTTTTTACTAAAATAGGATTTTTTTTTAAAAAAATTATAAATTTGGATAAATAGTGTTAATTGGTACGATTTCTGTCATCAGGTTGAAATCGTCGTTCATGCTAAAAATTTTCTTTGTTTGACTTTTTAAAAAAAAAAATATATATATATATATTATTAATTATTTAATTATGTTGAAATAAATTAAAAAGTTATGTAATATTTAAAATTAATTTGATAAATAATTTCTTAACCGTGTTAATTTTAAGCGACAAAAAATTGGATAATCGTTTATGAATTATGTTTGACGGACCTTTAAGGTATATGAGGTGCAATTGTCTTTTTTGTTTTTAGGGTGTGAATGTAGATGCTACACTTTTGAAGCCTAGTGTTCAAATCGCGTGTTAGGTGTGGAGGTGTTTTGTTCCATGTGTACAGGTTGAGGTATTCTAAAATACCTCCATTATATATATTATTTTTGCTAATAAAAAAATGATTGACGGAAATGTAATATATTAATTTGGTTATTTGATTAATAAAAAAGATGAAGAAAATTGTTCTTGCATTTAGAAATAAATAGAGAAATGAGAATTGGTTTGTTGAACGAGCGACGAAAATATAATGCATGCAGAAAGTCAAACATCAATTTCCAGAAGATGTAGTTGTTCTGCTACGAAAGAATGAAGCACATTATGTGTCATGTGCAAAGATATGATTGGGAAAATTCAATCTTTGACGTGGAAGACATGTTGACTACCAAACTTCAACGCTACCTGACGACATACACAATTAAATTAAATGAATGGTAATGTGGTTATGGGAAGTTTCAAGTTATACGTCTATCTTGTCGACACATAATTGTTATTTGTTCATTTTGTCATTTACAGTTAACAACTTTTGTGGTCTCACTATAGAGTCTCCACAATATTTTCAAGACTAATGAGATCTAATTTAATCCACTTCGAAATCAGGATTATTGATATATTTACACAGGACCAAAATTTGTTACCTGACTCCATGATGCATTAACATCAATGAGGAAGACCTAGCACTCAACGTATCCGTAACGAAATTGATGATTCAATTCTAAATAAGCCAAAAAAATGTTCATATTGTAGAACCGAATATCACAATTGAAGCAATTGTTCGTACAAACAAGTTTGATAATAAAATTCAATCTCAACTTTGATTAGTAATTTCTTTATTTTCTTTACCTATGTATTTATGCCTCAAATAACAACCTAAATTAACCAATAACAAATAATCCTCCATAAAAAAATATTTACTAAATTAATTTCAAATATTACATAACTTACTATTATTTTTAATTATAACTTACTATTTTTATATTTACTCAAATTTATAGTTTTTTTAAAAGTAGCTCTATTTTTGGTAAAAACTAAAAAAAAAAAGTCCATGTGGTAAAAAAAACAAATATGTAACTTTCCAAGGGATTTAAACTCCCACAATCCACCTATTATCTTTATTTTCTTCAATTTTGAATTTTTACGATATTCTTATATACTTCCATTCAAATTCTTCATTTATATGTAATTTAATTTCTCTTTAACAACAACAAAATAATGGAACACGAACAGGTTTGCCGACACTGAGAGAAAACAGTACCACACGACAAGCCTTAATGCCTGAGATCAGATAAGGCGGACCCACATCTCTTGAACCACAAATTTTAGAGATATTTCTTTCACAGAATCTTCCCCACTCACTATAAAAACCCACCAACAGCTTCTACAGAAGAAGCAACAACACAATGGCTTCGGACGAAACCCAGAACAAAGTGATCGAGCCCTCCAGCAGCGACCTTCTGGCCAGCGCGAAGCTGGTGGCGAACGCGGCGCAGTCTACTCTGCGGAACGAAAGTGACAAGGTGGACAAGACGAAGGTGGCGGACGCGGCGGGGGACCTTCTTGACGCGGCGGGAAAATATGGGAAACTGGATGATCAGAAGGGCGTAGGGCAGTACGTGGACAAAGCTGCCGATTATCTGCACCAGTACCAGGACAAGGCTGCTGCACCTTCTCAGCCTGCAGACTCCAAACCTGAAGAAAGTGGTGGTTTGGGTGGTCTTGCAAACTTGGCTGGAGGCTTCTTCAAAAAGTAGTGGTAGAAGAAGATGAAGGTCTTTAGTTTCTCAGTTTCGTGTTGTTCTTGTATGATGTAAGATTGAATAAATATGATACAGTTTGGTGTTTGTAGAAGAAGACCTTTTCTTAGTTCCACAAACATGTTCCTCCAAGACACTCTTCTCTTTCTATGTATCTGTTCCCTTTTGTATATTAACGTTGAATCATTTAAGATTTTCTTGTCCAGTAGATTCTGGAAAATTTAGGATTTTGTAATTAAGATCAAGTTATAATTAGATGAGAATTATTTTAAAAGTGATATATACTATTAAATAAGATAAAATTAGTTAAATTTATTTATATTTAAATTTACTAACTATAATAATTTCTTTCCCTTTTTATAAAAAAGTGAATAAAATAAATTAGACATTTAAGGTAGTATCAAACTAGACCGACACACCACTAGCCATGAGTTCTCTTTTGTTCCTAATCCATACACATATCCCTTTTCTCTTCTCATATACACACAAAAAAAACTAACATGATGATCCACAAAAAGAAATCATGTAAAAAAAACCCAAACTTAAGAACAATTCACTTCCTCTCAAATATGATATCATATATGATTATATAATATAACCTATAAATTACAGGGAAATGTAACCCGATGACATACCCAAAACATTAGATTTAATATATATAGACTTAGGAATGAGATAGGTACCACAGTGCATCATCAACTTTGAGTTTGGTATTAATACTCCCCAAAACTTGTCTTTAAAGACTGATATTGTCCAATTTCTCTCTTTTGTTATAGACTTTGAGTTAGCTTTCTTTAAATAATTATGCAGCTCAACCTGAGAGTGTCTCATATAGACCAATTAGTGTGATAAAGTGTGGAAAATTCATATTACATCGATTTTAGGAAATATATTACACCGGTTCCATTACGAATATAAATCTCAACGATGTAAATTGTCATTACATATTACATCGGTTGCAAAAATCAATGTAATATGTACCAAAATTTAAGTAAAGTAATTTAAAAATATGTGCTCCAAAAAGGACATATAACACCAGTTGGAACAAACAACCGCTGTAATATGTTAAAGATTTTTTATAAATTTATTAAAATACAATACAACATTTATTCTTGTTCATGTATACCATTGGTAATACACAAGCAAACACCACAATAACCACAAGTCTGGACATGAAACCAAAAATAAGAAATGCATTTACCATCAAACATAAAATTCATATTTTCATTTCACATCATCTATAGGACAAACAACACGATCTAGTAAAAGATTATTTTTCAAACAACATATAAAAATTTCTCTAAATCTAAAATCACAAATTTGAGAAAAGAAAGGCCTAGCAAGATACCTTTAGGAAGCAAAACGTCTTCCTAAGCTTTTCCAACTATGTTAATAGGCTCCATCCTAGAATCGAAAAAGAGTTAGCAGAAAAAAAAGGCAACACAAAATACAAATCTAAGGAAAAGAGAAGTGAAGAAAGAACACAGCGAGAAAAGGACGGTGGATGAGGTGGTGAGCGGTGTCAGCAGTAATGGAGATAGTGGTGGAGAGCGGTGCCAGCAACAGTGGAGGAAGAGGTGCAAAGCAGTGGCATAAGTGAATTAGAATGGTGGCAGCAACACGACAACGGTGGTGAAGACAAAAACAAGAGAGAAATAACTTTAAGCGTGAAGCAAAAAGTAGGGTAAATAAACATATTACACTGGTTGGATTAAACAACTAGTGTAATATGTCTAGTGCCAAAATAAGTTTTTTAAAAACTTTATGTTTTAACTTTGAAAATAACATATTACACCAATTGTAAGGACCAATTGGTGTAATATATGTCAAAATATTTACAAAAATGCCACTGTATTTTTATTTATATAAATTTTTTTGATACTTTGACTTACGCAGTAATCTCAACTAATATTTTAATTTTTTTTAAACTCTTAAGGACATATTACACCGTTTGAATTAACCAACCGATGTAATATGTCTAGCGCCAAAATAATTTCTTAAAAACTTTATTTTTAACTCTGAAAAGAACATATTATACCAGTTGATCCTTACAACGAGTGTAATATATTTCAAATATTTACAAAAATATCATTATCTTTTTATTTATACCGATTATCAATTAACTGAATTAATTATGTCGTTGTAGTATAATTTTTTTACACTAGTGAGTATAAAACATATGTTAGTTTAATCATGTTTAGCATTGAACTAACATCTTCTAACACCAAAACAATGACTTCATACTTGTTAACTTGTCGCTTCCTTAGGTTGTCTTTAACAAAATATATCAAATATAATTAACTTCTATTATTGTTGTTCCATGTTATGTCCGTGCTGAACTTTGGCTTTGAGATATAGAGTTATCACATATAAATGTCCTATATCCAAAACAAACACACACACATATATATATATATATATATATATATATATATATTCTTCAAAATAAATTTAGAAATCACTTTCCCATTGGTATTTGTAATAAGTTGGTGAATTATATATTAAAATACTTCTTTTTTATATTTATATTAAACTTATTTTTCTTTTTTCTCACCTCTTCTTTTTCTATCTCCGCGAATACTTCTTTTAGTTCTTCTTCTTTCAATCATGAGTGCAAGAGTCCTATTCCAATTGTATTGTTTTTTGTAATAAGTAATAAAATATTTTTATTACTTTTGTTTTTCTATTTCTATGAAAATTTAAACTAATATTAAATACAAAAATTAGATTATTTTTAAGTATATGTAACTAAATAAAAATAAAACAAAAGAGAATTGAAATATTTAATAGGAATGTTACTACATTGAATAAACTAATTATATTTAATAAAAACGTTGCTACTATTGTTTTTTTTTATAAAATCTTTTATGTTAGGCATCCGTATGCTACTTGACATCTCAGTTAAGCTGACACTTCAAGTAACAATAATCATTTGTCATCACATGGAAAAAATATTATTAAAAAAAGAAAAAGAAAGAAAATACAAAAATATGGGGGACTAGACCAAAACCCATATGTTAACAAAAATGATACATAGGTAGACTATACATATTAATAAAGAATTCTAAGAAGATGGAAGTCTGTTATACCAATGAAATGATTCTCTATGAATAAATAATAAATTAGCCAACTTATCAGCACACGCATTTCCTTCACGAAAAATATGAGTAACCCTAAACCTGATTTTTTCACAGTAATTAAGACAAGTATTCCATCGATTACGAAGCATCCAATGAACATTTGTCCTAACAGTAAACGCAGCACAAACCAAGGTATCAAGGACAGTTTTCTCAAATTATTTAATTTAATTCATAAATGAATATATTTTAAAAAAATAGTTATTTTATAAATTTAAAAATGATTATACACTAATTATATAAAACAGTTAATGTATAAATTTAAAATTATGTATATACCAAAATTGTTTAATGTAATTCATAAATAAATATTTATAATTAAAAAAGAATTAACTTATTACATAATAACATATATAACACACCATTTGTGATTTGTTTGGATAAGAAAGTGAATTTTAGTAATTTAAGAGAAAAGTATCAAGAAAGTGGGGTTGTTTGGATTGTGATATGTTAGACAAGTTTTGAGAAAAATTTATTAAAATATATGAATGATGTGATGATTGTGGAGAATTTTTAATTATTTTAAAAGTGTAAAATATAATTTTACAAATTAACCTTTATCTTTAAAAATATTTGAATAATAAAAAACTAATTTATTTAATTATATCTTTATTTTTATAATCATAATATAATTATTATTATACAATTTTTTTTTATAAATAAGTACATTTATTTTTATTATTATTAATTATTATTTATTTATTATTATTATTATTAAATATTTGATACAGATAAAATTAAAATAAAATACTATTATTTAATAAATTTAATCAATTATTATTAAATTTTTGTTTATATTATATTTATTATTATTATTTTATTATTATTAAGTTTGTAATTTTATAAATTAATTTTAAATATTATTATTATTATAAATATATTTATAATATTATTATAATTAGCTATATTATAAAATTTATATATATAATCGATTATAATAATTATATAAATCGTGGTCTTGTCTAGTTCTTTAGTTCACAATGTTGCGGCTGTGGTTTTCCTGGGATTGGGGAAAATGTAAGATGTTTCAAAGTGTTCAAAAATTCTGATAATGGTGTATATCTTCAACATTTCTACTACCACTTAAAAGTAAAAATTCTGCAGAAAATAAAAAAAAATATTAAATATAAGTATGAAATTAATATTTTTGTTAGTATATGAACTTTGTTTATTTGAATATTATGAATTGATATCATAAATGTTTTTTTATTAAATTTTTATATGACAGTTTACAAGTCGGGTTGGGTTTGTGAGTAAAGTATACAAAGTTCCATCAATTGAGTAGACTGTGATAACCTTGAGTAGAATACATACATTTATGAAATAGTAGTTAATTAATTAAACTTATGTTGTTAGTCTCTAATTAATAAGCGAGAGATTAAAGAAAAGTTTTTGTGTGTGTATATTAACAAATTTCTTGTGGTGAAGCGGTAATTACACTCTTTTATGATTATGATGATTATATTAAATATAAATATTAAATGATACTGACATTCTTTTTAATTTTAAATATACATCCCAACTTTTTAAGTTTTAAATAAAATGATAATAATACTTCTTCTAATTTTTAAAAGTCACCCAAAAAAACAATATATTTAAATTTGAATTTTTTTTCATAATTGGATAATATATTTATTTGGAATAAAAGATAAAACATTTAAGAAATTTGTATAATTTTAAAGAAACGTTAACATAATGTATATCCAATAGTTTTATTATTCTAATTAGATCAATTCACTAACCTTAACAGCTTGAGTCAATTATTATGTAACCACAAAAACTCACATTCTTCCTTGTTTGTTAAGATTCTTGATTTTATGAACACTCCTCGTTAAGCATGAGACCAATGCATCTCTATGCAAGATGGTAATGGTCAAAGAAATATATTTTTCTTCTTCTTTTCATCTCTTAAGACTCTTCTTCCCCTTACTTCCTCTGAGTGTCTCTATCATCTTAAGGTGGTCTCAATCAAAGTGTGATTGGTCACCACTGTTAAAAGATGTTTCCTATAGTGATGATCTTTTCTCTTCTCACTTTTTATTTTTCTCTTTACAATATTCTTCACCCAAACCAACAATCTCCAATGGTAGCAAACAACAACTTCCTCAATCTAAGATTGAATTAAGTTATACTGACCAACCGTTTTTTTCTCCTTTTCAATTCTGGTTAGCACCACACTTTGATATACAAATGATTATCCTAATTTTAGAATTTATGATATTATGTATTTTAAACAATTAATTTGTTTAGAAACTTATTCTTGCAGATACTTCTAACTCTTTTGTTTTCTATGTAGAGGATTCCCATTCTGAAAGAAAGTATGGCAATTTAACTCTGAAAGCAAGCAAGGAAACTGGAACTAATTTACACCAAAACTAGCCCAAGTGTGTTCTGTTTTACATAATCTTTTCCCCTTTTATGTAGTATGGAAAATTATCCACTACAGAAGAGTTATACAGTTAGAAATCACAGAAATTTGTAACAAATAATTACATAATATTTTTTGTTAAACCCAAACTCAGTGATGTTATGTAATATATATACATAAGTATAATTGGTTTTGTTAGAAGCAGGAACATGGCCCTGGAATCTTGCCTGTTGTTCTAATTATGTTTGCCTTCTCTTTTGCTTTGAGCACTTCATTCCTTCGCCTTTCCTCTGCTTGGGCTTTAGCCCCCCCTACAATCAGATTTACATAGTTCATCTTCTCTTCATATTTCTTCAATGCTTTTGCCCTTTTCCTCTCATTGTCACCATGCTGCATGCAAATCCAATCATTCTAATTTAATTCAAATACTTTATAATCATCGCTTCAATGTATAACACAATTTTCAATTAGCATGCATGTATTAAGATGATTAAGCCAGAAACCTCACCTGAAGCTTATTTAACTTGCGTACGGATTTCGCCTTCTTCCTCTTTTCCCATGACCCAATTGTTTCCAACAACTTCTCGTACCTGATAATTATGCAATGCATCAATCCACAAATCATGAAGCTTTTAAAAACTAAAATAACATAAAGTTTTTAATTTTATGTAAAAGTTATATAATGTTAAAAAACATCTTTCTAATTTTAAAAAATAAGGTCCAAATCATGTTCATCCTATAGTGTGACAAGTATATACCTTTCTTTGATCTTTTCAAGCTCCTCCCTCTCCCAAGCATTTGCTTTTGTTTCATTGCTGCCTGCTCTTGCCGAAGTCTGCCTGATTGGTGGTGGTGGCGGCGGCGGCGGCATTAAAGGCTCCGGCTTTTGAACTAGTGGAGGAATTTTTGGATGTGGGGACTCAGGTTTTATTTCACCTGTGTTCACCAAGTGCTCATTTCCAAAAGTTGGAGCCCTTTTTGGGGATTGGATTTCAGGTTTTTTACCATCAGTGTTACTCCTTATCTTTTCACCAAGAGTTGAACTCCTTCTCATTGATGATGCAGGGGTCATGCCTTTTTCAGGCCTTAGATCCACTGTAACATTTTTAATTTGGTCAATTGGGGGGTTTAGATAAGGATTCGTGCATAACTTTTGTCCAAAAGAGTGTAGATTATTATATATTCCCGTTTCAAAATGAGTAATAGTTTTTAAGTACTGTATCTACCTGAGAACTGTGTGGATGTTTCACCAAACTGAGAAAATGAAGGTTTTGTATCATCCACCTTGCTTTTGCCCCTGCCCAAAGGTGTCTCCCTCATTTTCTTTTGTTGTGGAATTAGTGAAACCTCTTGTGAAAAAATTGCGAATGCAGCAGCAGCTACTGCTGCGGCATGCTCCATTTCTGTGTCATAATCATGACTCATGTTTCTTGAAAATTGTCTCTCGAACCAATTCTGAACCTTTTTCTTATCTGTGCAAAATCTTCACTTGAGTTTGTTAACTAATAATATATTGGCTAATTCATTTATCAGCCAAAAGAAGTAGAAGGAAAATGAACAGCTTCGTTACCTGTTAACATCTCACTTTGGAGGGAACTTCTTATACAAAAAAAGTTATCATGAATGCAACTTCATATTTATCATAAGTTTATTAATTTTTAAGATTAACTAATTTTACAATATATTATCATGATTTTTTCGTAAAAGACATCATGACAAAAAATTACATAATTTTTTTTATTATAGCATAAAATATGAATCGAACAACATAAGTTTTTCTGAAGACAGACAAAACATGCATGTCAAAACTCTAATTTTCTTCATCCCAAATTCTCAGCTCATTCCTTTGTTTCCCCCCCGTTAAATACATATTATCACTATTATTAATAAAGCCTGCATGGGAAAAATTACATCACCTTTGATGGATGGGGTTTTCTGTGTTGTAACTTTCTGATCCCTTCTGCCACCCAGATCAGCTTTATTCTCCTCCTCTGCACCAGTTAATTTCACTCTAGCAAAAAGTTTTCAGCACATACACAATATTCATGGAACAAAACTTTATGCAGCAGTTTTTGTTATATGCATATGGATATGCTTAGTTAAAAGATCTATAGTATGTGAAAAAGATTGTGTAGAATAGAAATTAATTAATATGATTTTATGTATGTTCACAAAATGATTGATGTTCAAATGTTGCATATACCAGCCTTGGTAGCATTAATAACTCTACCTTTTCAGCACAACTGCATGGTAGTTAACTGTTGTTTATGGAAACAGAAGTAACATGATTCGTCCACCCAAATTATGAGAGATGTGGAAATTACAATAAATGATACACATGTTATCATCCTACATTTCTGCAGGTAAAAAGCAAGAATGCTAACCTTATTTGCTTCATCAAAGTTTCCATTCTTTAGGAAGAATTTTTCAGGCCTCTTACTTCCCTTTTATTGGAAGTGCTTTTGTAAAAAACTAGTTTATCCGAAAGCGAATAAAAACCTAGAAAATTAAGGAGAACCTTTTTGTTGTAGATTATGGTCAGGTCTGTGATTTGGGGTTGGAGGGCAAGCAAGGTTAAATATACTTTGCATGTGTTGTCTGGTTTGGAACTCAATGAAGTCACTTGTGGTGGAAGACAGGTATTCTTTTCTTCTTCGGAAACTTAACATTAAGCATGGGATCTTACTTGCTCTTCTAGACCACATTTTCTTAATATTTCTCCCATGAAATTTGTAAAAGCTCAAAAGTTATATATATATATATATAATATAAAGTTTAGTTTTTTTTTCTTTAAATTAATTGCATGGCTTTAAACATTTAATGCATCATGTGGAAGTTCCAAAGAAATAAGGTATGAATAACTTTGTTCTAACATAGGGTCTATGTATGGCGAGAGACTCAATGGTTCTTTATAAATCCTATAATAAGTACATGTGTAATATTTTAACCTTTTGCCTTTAATTATACAATTTCTGTGAAATTTATATATATTGAATTTAAATTGTTAAATTTTTCATTATATTTAATAAGGCCATTCAGATTTAATAATTTTTTATAGAGTATTTCAATGCCATCTATATTACAAAAATTTACACCTAAAGTTTGTCAACACCAACAAAAATAACCCACTATAAACTTCAATAAAAAAAATATGGTTAACATTTATCAAGAAATAATTCTACATTCTTTGGTTGGTTGAGAAAATTCTCATAAACATTAATAGAGAAATAACTCTAATCTAAATTGGTAAATTAATAGTCTCGACAATTTAAAGAATAATTTATATTTGCTAAAAAATTGACTTGCATAAAAAAATATAGTTTCATCATAGTATCGATAAACACTTCTAACTAGTGTCAATCGAAAAATAATTATGACAAGGTTGGTCCAGAAAATTTTGATTAATTTTAGTTAAAAAATAATTCTGACTTACGTTTTTATTGATGCTGGTTGAGAACAACTTTCAACTGATATTAACTTGAAACAATAGTACGAAACAGAAAAATTGTATTTAACATCCAAAAAAAAAAAATACTATTGATCTTGGCACAAAACCTAATTAATGCTAATTGAAAAATAACATAAGGTAATATGTAAATAATAAAACCATGGTGATAGTAACAAAAAAACAATTGTAATAAATTTTAACCTAAAAAATATTGTCGATATGAGATGAAAAACAATATTATGCCTATGAAGTCTTGACCTTAGTTGAACCCAATAATTTGATTAAAATTGAGTTTAAAATGTTTGGACCAAGGTTGAGGCGGAGATAGAATATAAAAAATATATATATTACTTTAAAAAAATTATTAAATAAAATTAATTTTAGAAATTAAAATAATTATTTATTATATTAATTAGATTAAATTAAAGATTATTTTATAAACTAAAAAATCTTTAATAAATTCTAAGAATTTATTTAATTAAAAAGTTGCGGTTAATATAATCTTAGAAATTTATTTAATTAATGAAGGTTTTTTTTAATCTTTGTTAAATTTCAAAGATTTATTCTAAAATCTCAGCAAAATAATAATGGAGGTTTTTTTAACCTTCGTTAAATTTCAAAGATTTATTGTATAATCTCAATAAAGTGCTTCGAATTTTTCAAAATTTAATAAATAAATAAAATTAAATTTATTTATAAATAAATAATTAGAAGATATATAGTTTTAATATATTTTATAATTAAATTCTCTAAAATTTTGAAAGTGACACTGCAAATAAGTTTTCTAAAGTTTCAAAAATTTATTTTAAAAATCACCAAAATAACATTGGATAATAAGAATTTCAATAATTAATATTGGTTAATAAGTATTTCAATCGTATTTGCTGGTAGTTGGTTTATATAATTCCTAGTTTTTTTGTTACTAACTTATTCTTCAAAAAAACCTGGTTTGTTTTATTTTATCTTTTGATGTACATAAAATGTACAATTTTAGTTTTAGTTATAATTGTTAATATTTAATTCTCATAATTTTGAAATATTTTAAATTAAGACCTTTATTTTAAAATGCATTCAATAAATAATTTAATGTGAAAGTGAGAAGTGATAAAGTTAATTTCTCCTCATAATATGTTCTTGCAATCTTTGAAATCCTCAAAGCCAAGAACACACATGACTTCGAAGTCTACATTTAACACATAAACACCTGTTGTTATCGAGCTAGGTAACGGTGACTTGTGATCCAAGTTGGAAAAGTAAGGTGATGGAAGAAACAATGATAGTGCCTTATTTAGTATTTCTTCTCCTTAGATAATAGACATAAGTGTGTTTGAATTGTGATTCCTTTATAGGACATTCGTCGGTAGCTATTGACTCTGTGCCGAAGAGTAGTGTGTTTACGGTGGAAGAGAGAGAAGTCAGGAGGATAGTTAGAGATAGTGGAAAATGGGAGTGAAGGTTATTTCAGACGACAAGTCATTTTATGGAAATTTCGAAACTCATGATATTTTATAGAGGTTCTTAAACTCATGATATTTAATAGAGGTTTTGAAAGACTTTTCCTGAGGTTTAAAAAAAATCCTAGGAAACACCTCCCCCGGAGTTGGTTTAGCGAGAGAAACTGCAACATTGAATAAATGACTTAATAAATGTTTTAACTCTGAATAATGTAAAAATAAACTTGTTAAAACCATTTTTTGTTGTAGAGATTATTAATAAAAATTTAAAAAATAGTTTCAAAATTGTTATCTAACAATTAATTACTAAGGTTTTAACTACTAACTACTTTATATTCTAAATTAATTTTTTAGAAACTAATTTAGAATCTAAAATTAATTTAGATACTAATTTAAAAACTATTTTATAATTTTTTATTAATAATAGAAATCATTTAGATATTAATAATTTTTTAATCTCTAAAATAGTATCTAATTTAGTCAATATAGTAATTAATTTTTTTATTTATTTTTAAATTTGGTTGTTATTTAATGATTTTCTTCTAGTTTATAGATTTAAGAAATGAGGGAAATATTTAAATTTATATAATTTATAATTTTGAAAATATCTAATATAATTAAATTAATTTCATAAAATCTTAAATTTTAATTTATTTTGAAATTTTCATTTAAATAGCATATTATATTATAAAATCTTTCAAATTATTTATAAAAAAATACCTTTTAATATGATTTTTATCCTTTATTTATTCTATTATGATATATATAGAGTGGAATCAGAGTAAGAAGAAAAGAAAAAAGAAACATAAAAATACCATAGATGATACTCTAAAAAAGTGTTATTAAAAAAAAATGGGATACATAATATTTGTTAATAATATTTAGAAAACTGTAAAAAGAAGAAACGTATATAAATAACAAAAGAATAAATCTGTAAGTGATAAATATCTATTTTATAAAAAAAAAACATATAAAAGTTGTAATATTATTCTATTTTAAATTGTAGCACGTGTATGCACGGAAGACAGAAAGGGTTACACTTTACATATCTTTTTTATGTTAAGTTTTTTAGAACACAACTTCATAAAAAGGTGATTTTTCTTAACAGTTAAATATTTAAAATTTGTATTTGGTACTAATGAACTATTTATCAAGTTGGTTTATTTAAAATTATCATATTCAATGTTATAAAATTAAGATTTGAGTATTGAAAGATCTATATAAAACTTAAGACTCAAGAATCTTAATCATAAATAAAATAAAAACAATTGTTCTCTAACAAAGCTTGCACAAAAATATTTATTAAAGTGAAATTTTATAAAAAAATTGTTATAATAAAATCTTAAAAATAATGCAGTACGATAAAATTTACAGAAATTAAATTACGAACTCCTTTTAATCCTGTAAAATGAAGATGAATTTTTTCACAATAAAAAAAAGTGAAGTGATTTATCATATGGATACCCTAGAACAAATAAATGCATTTTCCAATGCTTGCCGAAAGTTAATCCTATTGAATGCATGCACACACGAGCACAACTTTTCCACCATATATATTAATTTCAGTTTCACACCAATCGAGATCACAAGATTGTTCCAAGTTTTTTTACATCTAGTTTATATAAATTTAATTTGTAAGGTGTGAGAGTTTTTTTTACTATAAAAATGTCTAAGTTTTGTGAAGTTGATTTGATAAATAAATTTATGAAAAGTTGTGATGGATAGAGAGTTTTATGTAAAAATTCTGATTAATTAGCTTTTTATTGTAAATATTTATTAATAAAATTATGCAAACTGAATTATAATGTCCTTTGTTAACATTTTTGGAATAAATTAACAAGTTGAAGTTATGTATTTAAATAGGAGGGAGGAATCAAGTCTTTTGTTATTGTAAAAATAATAATAATAACTGTTTCAATATATAAAACAAAGATGAGAAATTTGATAAAGAGGAAATAAAGGAAAACATACTAAATCTTTTTGCTAGTTTCCTTGGATACACAAAATGCAAGAAAGGAAAACTAATTAGTATGAGACTTAAATGAAAGTTTTCTGTCTTTCAGAAAGCTTAATGTGTTAAAAATATTTCACTTGGTTTTGATTTGTATTAATTCATCTATTTAACTTTCTCATCATATGTAGGGTCCATTTGATCCCTTCATTTTTAGTAAGGTGAAAATAAATTATACCATTAATTTTTCACCTACTTTTTATATGGATATTCAAAATTTACTTTTCTCCTACTCTCGTCTTTTATTTTCTCTTTTCATTCAAACAACTTAAAAACTTACATACTTTCTAACAACACACAACCATTTCATTTCCTACATTAAATTTGTTTTGTTTAATTTAAAAGTTCTGAAATAAGAAAATACGTTAAAAGTGTTAAAAGTTACACCTCATTAAAAAAATATAAAACTATAATATATATACATAGGTGTACACTTCACCTTACTAAAATAAATTTATAAAAAAATATCAAATACAAATTTCATCTTACTGAATACATCTTATAAAAGTAAATTATGCTTATATAGTAGTAAAACTTATGAAATGGTTATTCTAATAAAATTAGTTAGATACAATATTGTTTCATCGGTTATAAGATGATTTGTATTTTTATATCTAATATTGTCAATATTAAAATTATATTAAATATGTGATAAAAATGACTATAAAAAAAATTAAATGAATAATTTAGTCTTGGAATATAGAAGAAAGTGTTGATAATGATGAGGAACTAATAGTTCTGGAAAAAGGAAACAAGAATAAAAGCAAAACAGTATGAGTTCCATATATATATTGATTCTCATTAATTGAATTGAATTGAAAGAGGAACTGCAAACTAAAGATGAGGATATAATTTATAAATATTAAAATGAAAGGAAAAAAGAATGTGGTTGACTGAGAAGGGCCGAAGAATGAGCGTGTTCTGACCTCAAGAACTGGAGCAGAAGTCATAAATGGATGCACCCTTCACTTTCGGTGGCTCCACATTAATCAAACTCGTGGGGTCCAACTCAATTCAGCTCCCAACCATATTCTCTTACCATTTCCATGCTTGTTTTCAGATTCATCTCTTCTTTCTTCAGAACTCTCACACGCTCTGTCCGTGTACTCTACCACTTTCGTCACCTCCAACTTGCAAGATCCAAAAGCCAAAAACAAACATGGAAATGGGACTCCATTGCCCCACACCAGAGGCCACCACCAAACTAACACTCATCAACGCAGACTCACTCTAACGTTATACCATACACATACTCCTTATTTTTTTATATCACTAACCAAGGCTATATTTTTCTGGACTTATCTTGTTCCAACCATACATAACATTACAGGCGATAAAAGTCTCTTGAATTCTCTTGATCGTGTAGGCTAATTCACCACACTATGATGATATACTCATTTGGTTGTACATAAAACTGAAGAAAAGGAAAAGCTGAAAATGAGAAAAAGATTGAACATGTCAAGAACTAAAGAAATGGAGGAATATAAGCTGAAGGAGAGCCATTTTGCAAGATTGATGAGGAATCATTCTTCTTGCGTTGATGGGTGCTGAGCAAGTTTATAGATAGTATAGTACTATTGAGCCATGAGAATAATATGAAGAAAGGTGGTGATGATGGTAAGAAAAAGTGAGTAAAGAAGGAAATGGGGTTTGGTTTGTGTATGTTAAAAGGGTGGGGTCAAATTGAAATGGTACGTGGAAATTAAAGACACCTTACTGTATATGTAGTGGTATAGTAGTAGGGGTGAACTGGGTTCGGAAACTGTTGAATTAGTTGTGAAGAGGGTTGGGGCCGGTGGGAACTCGCCTCTTCTCTGAGGCAAACCTTGGATCAAGAAGGGGTGGGAGTGGAGGTGAGTTGGGGTGGTGCATTCTTTGAAGGCCAATGCACAAAGAACGTGGTCTGGTGTGGGGGAAAGAATCACAGTAGTGGCTGTTTGTTGAGGAAGTTTGAGGTGGTAGGGTGGTAAAGAAGATGATGAAGAAGAAGAAGATGATGATGGTGAGTGAAGAAAGAGAGATCTTCATGGTGAAGAGGAGGATGAGGAAGGGGGAGGAGAAAAGAGTGATGAGTTGTGGAGATAGAGAGAAGGAGAAAAAAGTGATGGGGAAAAGGAAGAAGAGGGGTGAGGTGGTGGTGACATTAGCCAAAGCCAAGTGAGTGTGAGTGTGTGTGATTGTTTAAATGCAAAGCAAGAGACACATGAAATGATATAATTGCTTTGAAAATGGAGGGGGCCTCACTCTCAACTCTCCAATTAATGGTGTTTTGTCAGCAATCACCATCTCTCATCAAACCAGTCACGAAGTTTATATGGAAGTGTTGGGTTGGGGCATATGCGCATCTATATAACTCTCTGCTCTCACATTCAGACTACATTTCCATGGAATTCAAATGCTTCTGCCTCCTTTCTCAACACCTCATGAGTTGACACACTGCAATTTCAAACTTTAGATCCACTATCAAGATGCTACTGATTTAAACCCTAAATATTTCATAAAATAATAATGAAATTATTTTAGAAACTTCAACCTGTTACAAACTAATTTAACTACTTTATTAATCTTTTTGCCAAAACTAGCCCACAATTTAGATAAATTAGTTTCTAGGTGATAAACTCCTATCTTATAAATTTAGAGATGATAAATTATTTTAATGTTTAGTAAACTAACTAACACAATAGTTGATAAATGTAAAATTATATAAAATAATATAATTATAATTATTTAAAAAATAATTAATTTTGTATTCAACTTTTTAGTACTTTTATTTAATTTTAAAAGTTGCATATTTTTTTTTTATCTAGAAAAGGTTATTTTATTTAAATAAGTTGATCTATGAAGTATTAATTAAATTTAATTTTAAAAAAATCTTAATTTAAATTACTAATACATTGAATTTCATTTTTTACGATTTTTATTGTGGGTCATTTCCACGTAACATCATAACAAATACTAAAAATATGCAACAATAGTTAATTCTGTCTATAAGATTAAAATAAGTATAAATAGATAAACAAAATTAAAATTGATAAAAAAATATTAAAATATAAGAAATAATAGTGAAATAAAATAAAAATAAGTTACAACTTAAAAAGTGGCCTAATTAACTTATAGCTTATAAGTAGAAACTTCTAAAATAAGCTATTTTAAAATACTTACCGATCACTTTTGTGTTAAAACAAACTTATAAGTTAGTAGCTAGTTAACTATGAGGCTCAGACACTCCTCTTAAATGACATGTCTGTGTTAGAGACACGTATCGGACACCGACACTCGTAGGAAATGTATCGGTAGAGTGTCAAATTCATATTGTTAGATTTCTGATAATTTTAACACGATTCTAACACAAATTTAAAAGGAAGAAATACATTAATGTTATAAAAACCCAGACTTATTGTATAAATTTTTATTATGATTATAAAAATAAGGAACAAATCCTTTTGAACCAGCTGTGAAAAACATTTTTCTGTTAAAAAAAATAAAAAACATACTTGTACACATAAATTTTTATTATCAATTTATATAATTTATAATTATATAATATATAAATTTGTATATTACATTTTAGAGATTATAAGTATTTTTGTGTTATTAAACACACTCATAAGTTAAAAGTTTATCTACGAGCAACTAAAAGTTTATCTACGAACAACTAGCTTATAGAGGAGCAGCTAACTTATGGCGTTAAGAAAATCTATCTTATACCTAACAGTTATAGTTTATTAAATTTACCAAACACGCCATTAGAAATGATTCTGCATTTTGTTAGTGGATTTAAGTTTTCTTAGAGATAGTAAACTATATTTTAGCTGTAATCAGCTTTATAAGAAATTTCTTAATGCTTCCAAAGACTTGATTGAAGTGCGTTTGGTTTAAAGGTTTTATTATTTTCAATACACTCTCTGGGACATAAAATGTGGTCTCTTGATGAGTTGGTTTCAACTGGATTTTGGACTCTCTCAACATAAACCAATCATGCATTTATTGACTACTTTTCAATCGATAAAAATGTTTGTGATTTAACGGGAATAACCATTAATGAATAGTGATTTTATTAATACCATATTCAATCATATTAATTAGGTTGTCTTCTCTTTTGTCTAAATTTTTGTAGGTAAATTACGGGACCAAAGCATTCAATATATATTGTTCTAACTTATTTTTTTTTATGTGATATTTAATTGTTCTGAAAAAACTTTCTTTACCCTTTGGTTATTTCTCCGTTTTCAAAGAACCACTTCTTACTCCTAAAAAATGTGATATAACTGGTATGAGTTTACTCAGTCTCGAGTCTCAAGTTTGAAAGTGAAAAAAAATAAATGCCATATGGAAATTTATATACTTCTCATTGTACTATGCAACTCTTCAGTCTTAAGTCTAAAAGTGAAGGGACTTTAAAAGCATTCAGAGATTGGTATAATTTCTCTAATGGCACACAAATCCATCTTTATTCAAAAAATTAAGAAATTATAATACTATATAGAGATAGATATAATTTCTATGATAGTACACTTTTCTATTTTTATTAATCTTAAAAACCAAAAAGAAGTTGAAAAAAATCATCCGTCATCATTTACTAAAACAAAAATTCATTGTAATAGAAACTGCACAATATTGATCACGATTCATAAATTAATAAAAAAATGTACAATTTGTGATGGTAATAAGGTGGTATGATAGAATTACTGAACAATGAAGAAAACAAAAGAGGTTTGATTAAAGAAGTGTGGTAATCCCTGTAATTGAAGTGATGATTGAAATACTTGAATAGAGCCCCACCATTAGGATATGAAGTTGGCTCCAATGGTATATTGTGTAAGTATCTTATCTATTGTCATTGTGTGACATGAAAGCATGAAATGTTAGTACACTCAACGTGCAAGTGAACTATGCTTCGAGTTAGAAGTGTATCCATTCCATTGTCATTGTGTCACGTGGGAGCTAACATTTGTTTTGTTATCTCCAAGAAATACTATTAAATTATTTAGTTCTATCACATTTCATATTTTCTTAAAACATATTTCCTACTTCTGTTCCTATCATTTTTTTTATTAATAAATAATAAAATTAAATAAATAGTATCGGATGTTACAATCCATTTACATAAAAAAAAGATATTTTTTTTCTAAAAGTTCCAACTTATATCCTGTCCTACACTAATATACATTCTAAACTATTCATAACTATGCTACTTCCTAAACATCTTCCTTGTCCTATAATTTCTTTTTCTAAATTTTTTAGGCGAAATTACATTTTAAATCATATGTATTTGATTGAGTTTTGTCTTTCTAGTAAATTAGTTTTATCCAGTTAATAGTTTTAAATGTAAATTATGGTCACAATTTACAAATTTTGCCTTAATTAAACATGCACACCTCCTTATTATAGACTATTACTGACTATTCCACCTAATGTGATTATAGACTACATGTTTCTAAACTTAAATTTAATTAATTTTTAAAATATTTTTTAAAGATATCAAATTGCCCTTTATTTAAGTTATCTCAAAGACTATATTCTTAAACTTATAAAAGAATTTATACATGAATCTTCTTTTATTATGTACAGATGGAATGTTAAAAATGTAATTTGAATGTTTCAAAGAAGCTACTCATGTGAAATCCAAAGCAGAGTATAAAAGCTAAATAAAAAATACCTATTTTCTCTAGAGATTGTCAATTTCAATAAAGGACACTTATTTGTATGGATGATAATGTAGGAAGAAGGAAAGAGAAATTGTGTGGATTTCACCCTCCTTTCTTATCCACTACAAATGACAAGAAATACAATTGATATTATTGTAATATTCATTTTTGCCCTTAACATCATGCACATATAAGATTATTCGCTAGAGTTTGAACCTGATCAACTATTTCACTTTTTGATCATGGAAGTGATAATATCTATAGTATACTACACAAAGATATGAGATTGAACTATCTTGTGCAAAAGTCATTAACATGCTACACTTACAACAAAAAAAAACTTAGTTGTTGCATAACTTGTAAGACCCAAATATATAAATAGAAGTTAGATGTTGAATTCTTACTTAATCTTAAAATTTTTAGTTCATACAAGTTTTTTCTTTTTACATTCTCTCTATCATAGTATGAGTTTCTGATTTTAGATTTATTACTAGATGAAGGCCTTAAAATGATAAAGTGTTTGAAGTTTCTTGGACAAAATAAAATATAGTTTTGGTAAGTAGTTTTATCTTTGTTGGCATTTTAAAGTTCATTTTGTTTCTCTTTTTCAATGGATATTTAAGGGGAGGAGTTGTCAGTGTTGGTTTAAGTTTTTGGAAGCTTACCTAGATTGTTGAGAGTGATTCACAAGGATCTGATAGATAAAACAAATTTCAATACAATTAAGTGGAGCTAATAATCCTTGTATATATTGATAATACATGGAAGTGAAATGAAATATGAATCGTATGCATTTGGTAAGAGTTTTATTGAAGTGGTAATGATATATTTGTTGTTTTGGACGTAATTATGGTATATATATTGAATTTTGAGTGTATAGATTTGTTGTTGATGATGAAAAAAGCTTTACAAATGTTGTGTAATATGAGTTTGGGTTGTTCTCGGGATTAATATCGCTCGAGCAACATGTTATCACTCGGGTGATGCCTAAACAATGTTCAATCATTATAATTATCATCTTACATTACTCAAACAATTTGTTAGTCTCTCAAGTGACGCATCAGCGCAAACAATGGCTTGCAACTCAAGCGAGAGAGATGTCAAAAAAATTCTCACTCCTCTAAAAGCATACACTAAAAAAGACGATTTTACCGTTACTGAAATCCGTAGGTAACAACAAAAATTCGTAGATAAATCAACATTACTCACAGAAAAAATCCATAGGTAATCTGGGGGAATAGGTAATTTACCTACGGATGATGAGTCCGTGAGTAACTGAAACCGTGGGTAATACCCACCAATCTCATTCTGTAGGCAATACTCACCAATTTCAATTCATAGGTAATACTCACCAAATTCAGTTGTAGGTAATATCTACGTGCACATTACCCACAAACTCTAGTCTGTGGGTAAATCCGTAGGTAATCCTGCATACATCAAAATGTTCATTCAAACATTAAATGAATTGCTTTTAAATATTTTACTCTTCTATTATGAAATATTCAACATATTTTGTTATAATGTGTGGCAAAAACAAGAGGGGGGTGAATTGTTTTCACAAGATTTTCGCAAAGATTGAAAGTAGAGTGAAAAGTTCTAAAAAATCAATCAATTAATTTTCTGTTCAATTGGATAAAATATCAGATTTATTGTTCTTTATGAAATCTACTAAAGAACACACACAAACACTGCAATAGGTTCTTCAAGTCTTCAAAGCAGATTTAGAAGGATCAAAGTATCTTGTTCAAAATATTTAACATATCCAACATATCCAAATTGAACAATCTATTGCCGATTATGTCAATGATCCTATAGTATTCAATACAACAATCAAGCATCATATAATACAACTAACATAAAATAAAACACACATTTAATTTCAAATTCAAACATAACATAATTGCATAAGTGTCTGACATAACGCAAGAATTATATGCATTTGGTATGAGTTTTATTAAAGTTGTAATGATATATTTGTTGTTTTGGACATAATTATGGTCTAGATATTGAATTTAGAGTGTATCGATTTGTTGTTGATGATGAGAAAACATTTGAAAATGTTGTGTAATTATGAGTTTGGGTTGTTCTCAGGATCAATATCGCTCAAGCAACATGTTATCACTTAAGTGAGGCCTAAACAATGTCCAATCATTGTAATTATCATCTTACATCACTCAAACAATTTGTTTGTTGATCAGGTGACATGTTGCATAGCGCAAGCAATGGCTTGCAACTTAAGCGAGAGAGATCAAAAAAATTCTCTCTCCTTTGGAAGCATATATTACTCAAGCATTGGAGAAGAGGCTCGAGTGATATGGCTTGTGGCTCAAATGTTGTTATGAATGCATAAGCTTAGTGGAAAAGAGGTACACATGCCTTGAACATGTTTAAGTGAGGGACACATGTTTTAGGGGCTCAAGTGTTTGTTGAAAACTCAAATGTCCTATGACAGTGGAAGAGTTTCTAGAACTTGTTGGATTTTTTTTTCAAAGAAGTGGTGGTTGCTCAAGCGTTGATCATAAAAATCAACCGATGGACGCTCAAGCGATAAGATGGTCATTGGAACAAGGAATGCCCTAACAGGATGATGAAGCCATGAGTTGACCATTACTAACTAACCAAGAAATTCAGGCTCTTAGGAGGGTTATGAGGAGCAAGACACATGATCTAGTGCTTAGTCAGTCAACCCAAGACCTAGGTCCTACAATTCCTAGAAGACTCGCTAGGATCATTGCATAAAGTTAGGGACTGAGTCATCAACTATTTTCTAATTTTGCATTTCTAGTATAAGTTGCCCTGTATGAATTTGAATACAGAGAAGATACTAGGTCTTGTTTAGGATTAAATGTATCAAAATTGGGCTCATTTAAGCCTAAAAGAACCCTAGGTCAGTTACCACTAGAAATCTTAGGTGCACATGGAGCATGCTTCACCTTTAAAACATGTTAAGTGTGAAAAAAAATGCTAAATGTGTGACTCATGTGATGATATCCATAAGGGGTGTCAATTTTATAGGAGCACATGTGGGAATTCAATTTGAATTCCTCTTCTTTTCACTCTTTGAGTTCTTAGCCAACTATCCTATAAATAGGGTCATCACTCCATTGTATTTTAACATTGAATTTGGATGAAGTAAATGTTGAACCAAGTGGTGTTCAAGCTTTGAAGAATCCAAATCCTTTGAAGGATGTTGAAGCCTCTGCTATGCTTGATGTTGCTGTGCTGGTTTAGTCTAGTTCTGGGGTAGTTTATATGTTGTAATCCACCCTTTGATTAAATCTAAAGCATTAACATTCTCAATCTTTGTGAAAGTAAAATGTTTTCAAACTAAGTTAAAACAACCGATTGTTTTATCGAAACAACCGATTGTTTGTACTTAGGTGTTTTGAGAAAAAGATTGAATTTTTTTTTAAAATGGTTGAACTGTTAAGTACCAAAACAACCGATTGATTCGAGGAAACAACCGATTGTTTGTTTTGGGACCATAACAGAAAAACTGTTTTCTGTTTGACTGAGCTTTAAATGATTTAACTGCTTACGCTCCAGTCATTAAATGCTTTGACCAATCTTTTAATGCAATTTAAGAGTTTGTTAAGATTTGATAACAAACTACATCTTTGAATATATTCAGAAAAACAAATTTGAATATTATTAATTTTTGACAAGTTTTTGCTAAGATTTTTTGAGTTTTTCAAAGAGCTGAGATTGCTAAGAGTTTGTGATTGATCAAAGTGTATGGAATAAGATTATGCTTGTATTGATTTCAGATTATCTTCTGTAACAAGTGTAATCCTTGTACTCTATTGAACAAGTATTCGTTTATGTGTTTTTGCTGAGATTGACTGTGTGTTCTTGAGGGGATCAAGATCAACAATCTTAATGTTGGTGTGTTGACCAAGGAAAGTGTGTTTCTTGAGGTGTTCAAGGTCATTCTCTTGGTTGTTGTGTAAGTGATCAAGTGGTGATTGCTTAGTGGATTTCCTCAGGGTTTCTGAGAAGACTGGATGTAGCTCTGGGTTTGGAGTGAACCAGTATAAACAACTGTGTACAATCTTTCTATCCCTATCTCTTTAAATTCAGTTTTGTTAATTGATAAACTGGTATAAATAACCGATTGTTTCGGTAAAACAACCGATTGTTTTTCCAGTATTGTGCTTTTGCTTTATGTTTTGAAAAACTGAATTCTTAATCAAGATTTTCTTGAAGTATTTTCATTCTAGGCTTAAAAATTTACGAAAATCTTTCTTAAACAATTCACCCCCCTCTCGTTTAAGGCCATATATTCTAACAGTAAAATTGTTTTAGACAAATTATGATACATTGAATTTGAATGAAGTAAGTTGTTATAGACAAATTATGAGAGAAGATATTTCCACTTTTTGAGTCTTATATTGTTTCATTGATTTAAGTGATGACTCCTCTTCACCACTCATCTTGGAAATTCATCCAAGTGGCATGACATACTCTCTCCATCTCCACATAAGTTCCCTTTTCCATTTTTCTTCTTAGTTCAATCTTCCTTAATTGTTTAACTTGTATAATGGTTACTTTTTTATAATGGTCCATATGTTGAATGTGGATTGTAGTTAATTAATAGTTAATGGAAATTGAAATGGCTAAGGATTTCTTTAGGTCTATAATTGAAGAACAAGTGGCCAAATTGTTCTTCTTCCATCGATATGGAAAAATTGTTAGTCACCACTTTCATGATGTATTGAATGCAATAATTATATTGGATGAAAATTGTTTAGTTCAACGATAGTAAAATGACGGTCAACCACATATCCTCAACATTAATATACTTTCCTCATATTTAAGGTAATGATATGTTAACTTTTAGCATTACTTGACATTGATGTATTTTGTCAAGAACTATTATTACAAATAACTATCATTTTGTGATGTTTTAAAATTGTTTATGGGCCATTAATGCAACTCATATTCAAGTTACAGTGTCAAGATCAAATGCTCCTCGCTCCCGTAGAAGAAAAAAATTACCTAATATAAAACGTTTTTTTAAGTTGTGTTTTTGACATGAAATTCACATATGTTCTTGATAAGTGGGAAGAAACAATACCTTATTCAAAGATATTAAAGGATGTCCTTATTAAAGAGGATCCACTAAATATACTTGAAGTTAATTTGGATTTGGTATAATGAGTGTCTTATGAAAATTATGAAACTCTAATTATTATAACATCAATGTTTGTAGAAAGTATTACCTTGGAGATGCTAGAGTTATATTAAAAGAACAAATTATTAAGTCGTATCGAAGTATTAGATGTCATCTTAAAGATTATTTCCAAAGAGGTCCACAAAAGAGTAAGGTTACTCATTCCAACTCCACTAGCCTCTTTTACATTCATCTTCCACATTAGCTATGCCATCTCTTTTCGTGATACAATTATCTTCACAAACACAACACACTTAGAACATACATTTCAACACCTTACATAGTTTCAAGTTAAAAATCCTACTTATGTACTCTTTAAGATCTACACCCCGATATTCAAGTTTTAAAAGGGTAACGGTGTTAAATACACACTTAATTTAATCTAGCAATCGACAATTTTCAACCTCTTTTTTATTCGATTTGTCTAGCTACCTCGGGTGTTAGAGGATGGTGCTTTGTGTCAGTATAAGAAAACCCCTCAAGAAAAGAAGGAAGTGCCTTAGTGGGGCAAACCTTTAAAAAAGTTCCTCTTGAACTACTTGTATCAAGATAAAAATAGGGACGATAGTCCTTTTCCCAACACATCCTTGATTAAGGCCCATGTTGCTTTTTTGGTTGGTTTATAGTTTAAAGAAATAGAAGAATATGTTTGTAACATGCCTAATGCAAGACACAAACAAAGGCCTAGTTGTTGGGAGTAATTGGGCATTCGTAACCATAGTTTCACAAACCCTAGTTTAAAAAATTATATTAGATTTGGTCTAGAGATACAAAAACATTGTAGTCCATAGTCCCTAACTTTAATCAATTCACACTTTTTAGAAATCTAGAAATGCAAACAAACTTAGAACTGCAAACAAACCTACAAACCCTAACCCATATACACAAATTCAGTGACGTGAACTCAAGAACAAAAAATCAGGAATAAAGAACTGCTAGGACCTTTGAGTTTTTTCAATTTTTAGACAATCAAATCACCTGTGAAAAATGCCCTAGAACTTGGTAACCACCCCAACATAATCAAATAAAGTGCATTGTACTTGAACCAACAACTTAAATAAAGTTCTTTGAGCATAAGCTTATACTCTCAAAAAATTGATGGCAAGAACAACAACTCTTAAGAATCTTCGAATTAAGACAATGTGAGCAACAATATGATTAAACAAAGTGAACATAGAAAAGTGATCTTAAATGCACTTAAAAGGCATTTATGATGGTGTAAAGTGAAATGACATTAGTGTTTTCTCAATGTTACTTTCAAGCGGCATATTGTCTCATAATAATGTCATTTTGTTTTTCCCTCCTAATATAATATGATGTTATTCGACCAATATCCATTCTTAAGCTCTTGGCCTTGAAGGCTTGAGCCTAAAGGATTGTGGTTCCTCCAAAATGGTGAGTCTTGTTCATGGACCGAATATAGGAAGCCGAATGTATTTATATCTCAGCATTGTCTCAATAGTGGAATGATGCAACCTTCATGTCACATAGACATGAACAATCATTAATTAGACATGTACACTTAATTTTGATCGTTATTGAATCAACAATGATTTGTAGATACTTTTTCTCGTCCAGATTCAAATCTGTATGTATGCATAAATGATAATTGACTTTAAAGAATGCCACATATAACAAAATCCTACATACACAATGCCATCTAAAATAATAAACTCTATTTTATTTCATCGTGACAAGTTTCACTTCAAAAAAAATAAAATAAAAAAGCTAGTATAAAACTACTATTTTCCGTTACAAAAAGCTAATTTTGAAGTGTTATATTAATTACTTTTAAATCATACTACTAAATTACTACTACTTCTACTAATATTTATTTTAAATGATTCATATAGTAATAATCCGTTCATTAAAAAAACGTTTTTAATCCATTCATATATTTTTTTAATCCACGAAAAGAGGGGGAAAAGTGAGAGGAAATTTTAGAGGAAGAGAAGACAAAAGAAGATAGAAGGATGGAATATGCCATTTGGAATAAAAAACGATGCTTTTCAGTCCCTAATCCTCGTCAAACATAAAAACGAACAAGAGTAATTCCAACATCCAATATTAAAATCCGAATCCGAACCCGAATTTGAATCTAAATCCATCCGACCACCATGATTTCCGATCAGCGCACAGTCTCCTTCCTCATCTCCTTCTTCATCTTCCTCCACTTCCACTTCCCCTGCGCCCACTCCAAACCCTCACTCTCCGCCACCCCCACAACGCTTTCAAAATCCGGCGACTTCGTCAACATCCAATGGTCCGGCATCGAAACCCCCTCCGATTTCGATTTTCTCGCCATCTACTCTCCGCCGACTTCCCCCCACGACAACTTCATCGGCTACCGATTCCTCTCCCAATCCTCCTCCTGGGAATCCGGGTGGGGCAACATCTCCCTCCCCCTCGTAGACCTCCGCTCCAACTACTCCTTCCGGATCTTCCGATGGACCAGATCCGAAATCAACCCCAAGCGCAAGGATCACGACAACAACCCCATCCCCTCCACGCGCCAACTCCTCGCGTTTTCCGGCGAGGTCGCCTTTGAACCAGACCGGGGCCCCGGACAGATCCACCTGGCCTTCGCGGACCAACCCGACGCCATGCGTGTCATGTATCTTTCCCGCAACCCCAAGGAGACCTACGTGCGCTACGGGGAGAAGGAGGACGCGCTCGACGCCGTCGAACTCGCACGTGTGGAGCGTTATGAGAGGGAGCACATGTGCGACGCGCCCGCCAACACCAGCGTTGGGTGGAGAGACCCTGGTTACATCCACAACGCGCTTCTTACGGGTTTGAAGAAGGGACACAGGTATTATTACAAGGTACGCAATTTACAAGGTAAACGACGAAAGTGCCAAAGTTTAAGATACTTTTAAGTTATCTAACAAAACAACATAAACACGCTTTGGTCTCTGAAACTCCATTACTTAATATCAAATTGATCTTTCAAATGTAGAGCTTAGTATTAGCTTAATGATATGATCATTCTGTGCAACTTAATCAGATAAAATGTACTCCTACTTTTTATATATTTACTCGTATATATTTTTAGGGATCAAAATGCCATTTGCCCTTATGAATAACCTTTTTGACATTTCGTTCTTATTTGCATTGGTAGCTAATGTGGTAAAAAAATGTTTCCATGTCCTGAGATTTGATTGTATTGGCTCTACGGCTAATCTATGCTACTACTCTACTTTAGTTTGTGTGCTTTGGTACTACGTTTGTTAACTTTATAATTTTTTCTTTAAAAATTAGAGGTTACTTTCATACACTGTTGGCGTAAACATATTGAGCTATCTATCAATCAGAAATCATATTACGTACATAGATTTTGTAATAACTAATAAATTTATTATTCGTGACAATTTCTAATTGGTTGATATTGGAAAAACCCGTCAATGCACAACATATTACTTTTTCTGAAGTGTATACATGATTTTTAATTAATTGAAAATTTTAAAATTTTTACATTAAACTCAAACTAAATACCATTTTATAAACCTTATATTGAGTCAGTATGTTTCATGGTTACAAGTGAATGAGTTTTTATTTGATAAAAGAATGTATAGTTGCTTAGGATAGTTTTGCTGACGCCCAAGTCAGGTATTAATTTTGCTTTTGTTAGTGCTAAATTGTCTGGTGTTGGTCAATTTCAGGAACACAATTGATGTTTTGCTCACAAACAGTGAGCCCATATGAATGGAGAAATGTAAATTAACTGTTTAGAGTTGATATGTGCCAGGTTGGAAATGATAATGGAGGTTGGTCTGCAACTCACAGTTTTGTCTCGAGGAATAGTGATTCAGATGAAACAATAGCCTTCCTGTTTGGTGACATGGGAACAGCTGTACCATATAATACGTTTGTGCGAACACAAGAGGAAAGCTTATCAACCATGAAGTTGATCCTCCGTGATATTGAAGCTCTTGGTGACAAGCCAGCCTTTGTGTCTCACATTGGAGACATTAGCTATGCAAGAGGTTATTCGTGGTTGTGGGACCATTTTTTCAGCCAGATTGAGCCTGTCGCTTCCAAAGTGGCATACCATGTTTGCATTGGCAATCATGAGTATGATTGGCCTTTGCAGCCGTGGAAACCTGATTGGGCCAGTTATGGAAAGGATGGAGGTGGTGAGTGTGGTGTGCCTTACAGTTTGAGGTTCAACATGCCCGGAAACTCTTCAGAACCAACTGGAACTGCAGCCCCACCAACTAGGAATCTTTATTACTCATTTGATATGGGAGCAGTACACTTTGTGTATATTTCCACAGAGACCAATTTCCTTCCCAGGAGCAACCAGTACAACTTCTTGAAGCATGATCTGGAATCAGTTGACAGGAACAAAACTCCTTTTGTGGTAGTGCAAGGGCACAGACCCATGTATACAACCAGTCATGAAAATAGGGATGCTGCTTTAAGAGGGAAGATGCTTGAGCATTTGGAACCTCTGTTTTTGAATAACAATGTCTCACTTGCCCTTTGGGGTCATGTTCATAGATATGAGAGGTTTTGTGCGATAAATAACTTCACGTGTGGTGATAATGTGGGTCAGAGCACAGGGGACAAAAAAGCATATACTGTTCATATTGTGATTGGCATGGCAGGGCAAGACTGGCAACCTAACTGGGAACCAAGGCCAGACCATCCCGATGACCCAATCTTTCCACAGCCGAAATGGTCCCTGTACCGTGGGGGCGAGTTTGGGTACACCAGACTGGTGGCTTCAAAGCAGAAGCTTGTGCTTTCTTACGTGGGAAACCATGACGGGGTAGTGCATGACATGGTGGAAATTCTGGCATCTGGGGAAGTTGTCAGTGGTAATGGAGACTGTAGTATTGATGGTATTTCTAAAGCTGGAAATGAGATTGTGGAATCCACATTGTCATGGTACGTGAAGGGAGGAAGTGTGCTGTTTCTTGGGGCATTCATGGGTTACATTCTTGGTTTCGTTACAAGTGGCAGGAAGAAGTCTGAAGAGGCCAAGAGCAATTGGACTCCAGTGAAGACTGAGGAGACTTGAATTGTTTATTAATGTTTACCACCTTTTTAAGTAGGTCATGAAGGTTCACATAAAAGAAAAACAAAATGAGATTTCCACTCAGTTTTGTTCAAGACTAAGTTGTCACCTCATATACTTGAGGACATGTCTTTGTATATATGCATTTTTTCTTGCTTAATTATGGCATCTGAGGCCTTTCGTATGACCTTGTGTTGTACATTATTCAAGGTAAAACGATTTGTCGGTTGAGACCATACTGTTGTAAGAAAAAAAGTGTTAAGATGAGTGTACTATTGATACACTAGCTTTGATGTCGCAATAGGAATTACCCAATTTGATCTATAAATTTTTGAATGTCAATTGTTTTTTGATACACAAACTTGGAAAGGAGAGATGGTTCTTGATAGGCAAGCAAGCCGGTTTCAATGAACATACGACATACTTTTACGCAACTCTTACAATCAAGAAATTTTCTAGATTCAAACTCGAATCAATTGTTTATTATGGGCACATAGCACTGCGAAGAGCCAAATCTTGTTTGTCATGTGTAAGTTAGGGATAGAAAAGTAGCAATATTGCGTTGCTGTCCAAGTGGCCATATTCGGACAAGAAATCAGCGTGCTAAATCAAAACGTGGACAAAACTTACTCAAAAAATCTGAATGTGATAGGCAGAAACCCAGAAATATCACAGGGTAATTTGGTCATTAATTGTTTCGTTCGTACGCAGTTTAATAATGATGATTCTTGATCACGAAAGGAAGGAGGACCAACCAACCAGTGTCACCAAAGGGAACGGGGATAGCGACACTATTTTGGCTCGTGTTCAAAACGAGAGTACCGTCTACAAATACCAAGATATTAAAGATAAGAAGAAACAAACACGCGCATAAACACTTCCTCTTTCACTCATTTTTTTGTCTTCCTCTCAAGTCAAAGCAGCATTGTATAAACATTATTTCTGTGCTGTGTGTTGCTATTTTCTTCGAGATGCTTAAGCACTGATTTAAAAAACCTTGCAGCAATGGCTGCTCTACCCTTCTCAACAACCTGCAGCCATTCCAACTCACCTTTACATCACAATTCAAGATCAAGCTTCATAGGTTTCAGTCAAAGAAACAATCTTTGGCAGTTGCTTGTCATCACAAAGTCAATTTCCAGAAGGGCAATAAGAAAGCTCTCTGTGAAGAATGTTGCCAGCGACGAGAAGCAGGAGCTGAAAGATCCACTCACCAAACGAGGTTGCTTGCTTGCTTGCATGTTCGATTACTTTATCACTCTATTTCTTCAGTGATTTCTTTTTGTTCAAATATAATTAAGAAATTCGTGTTTATAATTTGCTTGGTTATATATTTTTCAGTTAGCTTTGTAAGATGTTAGTTTTGGGGAAAAAATTGCTTGGTTTTGTTGATTATTAATGCTTGTTGTTCTTAGAAGTAATAAGTGGGGCACCATTGCCTTGTTCAACGGTAACACTGTTCGAGCATATATCAAATTAAACTGTCAATGCGTATTATAGCTGACCAAAATAGTGGCTTCTTATGATGGCTTACTATAACATATTTTTAGGAGTTGAATTGAATCTTACATTACCAAAGGAAGAATGACTCTTAAATTTGGATTTGTAAAACCTCATTAGCTGAACAAGTTCGGAGTTTATTTACTCAGGTAATAACACTAGAAAATCTTCTAAGAAATATGACATCCAAATACAGTGCCCCTTCGGAAGTATGCTCCAGATTTTCTCCCCATCTTTATGTTTTTATTGAGCTAAAAATATGACATGTAGTAGTTATAGTCTGAACATTGTTTTTTATTTTTCTTGTAAATAAGGTCCTAATTAATAATTTTTTCTTAACATTTGCAGATACTTTCCATGATTTTGTTCCAGATTCTTCATCTATTGCTTCAAGCATAAAATTTCATGCTGAGTTCACCAGCCATTTTTCTCCAGAGAAGTTTGAGCTCAATAAGGCTTTCTTTGCAACTGCAGAGAGTGTTCGTGATTCCCTCATCATAAATTGGAATGCAACAAATGACTACTATGAAAGGAAGAATGTCAAGCTAGCGTACTATATGTCTATGGAGTATCTACAGGTTCTTACTGGGTTTTCTTTATTGAGGCAGAGGTAATTTTCATAATAAATTATTATTAATTATTAATTTCAATTAATATCTTCCTTTTCCTAACTGTGAAGGGTAGGGCATTGCTAAATGCAATTGGGAATTTACAGCTCTTGGGTCCTTACGCCGAGGCACTCAGAAAGTTGGGTCACAATTTAGAGGATGTGGCTAATAAGGTTTATTTATATTACAGTTTTCTTCTCTTGTTAGAAACTATAAAAGTGATTTAATTTTATTTGTCAGTTAGTCCTACAGGTAGCAAGTTGAGCAGGAGTAATGCTTTTTTCTCCATCTCACAAAATTGTTATCTATTATCTTGAGGACTTCAGCTGTTATGTTTTACCGTATCTTTAATAATTATTAATAAGCATAGGCTAGGGTTTCTCTATCCAATAAAATGGTTTCATATTTAATTCCCAAAATCATTAAGATATTATTTTAAAGAATATTTGTATTGAATATGAATTTTAACTTAATTCAACCCTACAAAACCAATTTAAAAGATGAAATTTGCACTCTACTTTACTTTTATATATATATATATATATATATATATATATATATTCTATTTTATTCATATTGTTAATGTGAGATTAAATCACCACCCTTGATATGGTAATTGATAAGGCAATCTCAAAGGTGCTGCAACTAAGGGCGGCCTAGGAATGATTGCTATTAAATCGAGAAGGAGAAACACAGGAATTCTTCATCAATGTGCTAAGCAAACAACAAAAGTGAACTTGATACCACACTTAATCCAAACCTTAAGACATTTGTTTGTGGGTCTTTCTCTCTCTTACGCGTTGTTCCGCTTGCCTATTTTTACCAACATGGGATTTTACATTCACACTTGCACTCCAACAATCATATCCTCAAGTGTATGCCTTTTCCATATTGATGTTTCCCCTCAAGTGAAAGCTTTTTCCATCCATGAATATTCGATGATAACCTTTAGATCTTAGCTACCACTATAATGCTCTAGAACTTGCACTGACCTCCACATTTTTAGGAGGACTTTTGATCTCCATATATGGATCCATTGTTAGGAAGATTTTGATAGAAGGGATACTCATATTCATCGCTAATTCCATTAAACTCATCTTAGCCAGTCATCTGGTTGAATCATCGACTTCGATACCATGACTAAGGCAGGTTAGGACTGAACTCAAATTAACAAACAATAAAGTTTTCCAGTAAAAGCTATTTATCTTTTATTGAAACAAACTTCTAAAGACTAAGATAAACTGTGCATGGACCGTGCAACTCTTGAGGAGCAGCAACTTTATGTACATACTTTTAATAATTGAGTAAAGTTTCGTTAAATGCAAATTCATGTGAAATCCACAGGAGCCAGATGCTGCCCTTGGGAATGGGGGATTAGGTCGGCTTGCTTCCTGCTTTCTTGATTCCTTGGCCACTTTGAATTACCCTGCATGGGGATATGGACTCAGGTACAAGTATGGTTTATTCAAACAGCATATAACAAGGGATGGACAGGTCGAAGTTGCTGAAAACTGGCTTGAGGTATATTTTATACGCATGGATACATAGTTAACGGCTTGAAGCTACTTTTCATGTTAGGTTAGGCATGCATTGTTCTTTAATTGTTTTATTACTCTTTTGGGTGATTCAGTGGCTATATTAGCAAGTTAGAATTTCTTATGATTCATTGACTGATTTGTTTCTATGCAGATGGGAAATCCCTGGGAAATTCTGAGAAATGATGTCTCTTATCCTGTTAAATTCTATGGAGAAGTTATTCCAGGGCCAAATGGAAGTAAACAGTGGGTTGGAGGAGAAAATATATTGGCTGTTGCTTATGATGTTCCTATTCCTGGATACAAAACTAGAACAACTATAAACTTGCGATTGTGGTCCACAAAAGTTTCACAGGAAGAATTTGATTTGCTAGCTTTTAATTCTGGAGATCATGCTAAAGCATATGCTGTTTTGAAGAATGCAGAGAAGGTCTAACCTTTAGAACAACTGCTGTATGAACAAATGTCTAGTTTCGCCTTGTTACAAATTGAACTTGCACCTTCATTTCATGTACTAACTGTTAGATGAACTTCTTTCTATTAGCACTAACTTCAGTAGACTTCCTAAATGACAAAATGATGCTAATTTTTTTTAGTGTTATATTTCAAGTAGATCTGCTACGTTCTGTACCCTGGTGATGAATCAATAGAAGGAAAGACTCTGAGACTGAAGCAACAATACACACTATGCTCTGCCTCTCTCCAGGATATCATAGCACGCTTTGAAAAGAGGTCGGGAAAGAGTGTAAATTGGGACACTCTCCCAGATAAAGTGGTGGTGCAAATGAATGATACTCACCCAACTCTCTGCATTCCTGAGCTAATTAGGATATTGATGGATGTCAAGGGTTTAAGTTGGGAGAAATCCTGGAATATGACTAAGAGGTGCTTCCTTTTGCAAAACCCGTGTATTCACCTTATATTTAGAAGATATAAAGCCATTGTTGAGATTTCAGCTTATAGCTTAGGCTCTTGGTAGAGTTGGTCTTTAAAAAGATATTGGAGCCTCATATTTCAATTCTTCTCATCCGTTTGTGTTAAATTTCAGCACAAACCAAATGTCTTAGTCCATGCTTTAAGCCCAAATGTCTCTTTCTAAAGGGCAATATTTCCTTTCGGAGAATTGGTGTTTAAAAATATTATTTACATGTAAAGGGTAGTAAGCTTTTTTTCTGAATTTTCCTTTATAATCCTTGGCTTCAATTTTGTTAACAATACTGCTTTTGCTACATTGACCAAGAACCATTGTGCCAACTTAAACAAATAGAGTAGGTTCCTATCTTCAAAATTCAGAGCTTCTCAATAATAAAATTTCTAATATATATTGAGGGCTTTGTTGATTTACTTTCCTATGTAACTACTAGTTTGTTTTTATACATTTTCTGATCCATCTTTTAATGAATCTTCTGTTAGAACTGTTGCTTACACAAATCACACAGTTCTACCGGAAGCACTAGAGAAGTGGAGTTTGACACTTCTGCAGGATTTGCTTCCTCGACATGTGGGAATAATAAGAATGATAGATGAGGAGGTATAGTTGTTAAACATATGTGACTTTGATTTTTAGATTGTCATACTATATATAGTTCTTGGTTCATTTTCCCTTTCACATGTCATTCTTTGTGAAATCTTATCTTAATGTTTTGCATGTTTGCATCACTATCCAGTTGATACATGAAATCATTTCTGAGTATGGGATAGATGATCTAGAATTGCTGCAAGAAAGACTTAAAAAAATGAGAATACTAGAAAATATCGAGTTGCCTTGCTCAGTGATGGAACTACTAAGTACAGAAGAGACTTCAACCGTTGATCCTGTGAAGGAAATTCATGTTGATGATAATGATGTAAAGGCCACTGAAAAAGAAGAAGAAAAAGATGATGATGATGAAGTTGGAGAAGAGGAACAAGAAGAAGATAGTGACAACCCATCAATTGAAGAGGATACAGACAATAAAGTTGAAATGAGGTTCAAAGTTGATCCAAAACTACCAATGATGGTTCGCATGGCTAATCTATGTGTTGCTGGCGGGTTTTCTGTAAATGGTGTAGCTGCAATACATAGCGAGATTGTAAAAGTGGAAGTTTTTAATGAATTTTACAAGGTAACACAAATACTTTCTCTGTTTTCAAGAACATTACTTTCTTGGGATCTCACCTTATGTAATCCAGAAAATAAATTCTCATCAAATTTCATTATCATATGATTTTTTACAGTTGTGGCCCGAGAAATTCCAGAATAAAACAAATGGGGTGACTCCTAGAAGATGGATCCGTTTCTGTAATCCGGATCTTAGTAAAATCATAACCAAGTGGATTGGAACAGAAGACTGGGTAACGGATCTTGAAAAATTGGCTATACTTCGCAAGGTAAATTAATTTAAAATGGTATTTTGAATTAGATAAGTTGTATTTGACATAATTTAACCTCCACAGTTGGACAATGAATACATGTGCATGTTTGACTGTTCATATATATAACTTCATAACGATAGGAAGCAATACAGTTGATCTGTTAGTTAGTGCACTATATATGCATAATCTGAGGTAACATTTTTGTCCTTGTTGAAGTTATGGGATTTTAGATATTGGGAAGAAGTTATATAAGAGAATGAAATATGATAACTAATCGTAAGAGATAGTATCGTAATCCTAATGAAATATGGTAACTGATCATAAGGGATAATGAGGAAACAGGGAAACTACTCTTAGAGGATAATCTAACATATCATGAGCCATTTCCTATATTCTAACAGTTTCTATATCATTTCTTTAAGAATTTTGTTTACCAGTTTGCAGATAATGAGGATCTACAGCTAGAGTGGATAGAAGCAAAAAAAATAAACAAGATTAAGGTTGCATCATTTATCAAAGATAAAACGGGTTATGTCGTCAATCCAAGTGCAATGTTCGATGTACAGGTTGGTTCTGTCACCAACCACTTATTTTCTTTCTTCCAGTGTTTTTTAGTTAACATTTGTATCAAAGGTCATCAAGGAATGGATGTTAGTTATTAGTTCCTTGCTGCTTCAGTAAATCTAGATCAAAAGTTGTTTACTTTTTATAGTTGCATGGGAATTATTTATAGAAACTTATTTTTTTAATAGGCAGTAGCATTATAGAAACTCTTAATTTGATATGGTATACTTTTTTCAACATAAGAAGGGCCCAACCTAGTATGGTTATCTAAAATCTCTACAAATAACATCAACCTTTTGTGAGATATTCTTGCATACTATAAAAGTGTAGCAATCAACCATGCAAATTTTTCTTAAATGCTCTAACAGCACGGATTCAATTTTTACTGGCTAAATGTAGTGATTTTAGTGTATGTAATATTTTCTCCACTAGTACGCAGGTGATTATTAACAAAAATAAAGAAAATCACAAATTGGGTATTGGCCAATTATTTGGCTAAACACGAAAATCCAATCAGTGTCAGCTCAATACAAAAGAAGGCTTACATAAAATCCTACTTGGGAAAGTCGGATAACAGTCAAAATTCTAATGACATGTTTCTTCCTCACTCAATTCATGGTTAGAGAAAGATCTAATATATTCATTTTCAGGTGAAGCGCATTCACGAATACAAACGACAGTTACTGAATATCATGGGAATTGTTTATCGCTACAAAAAGATGAAAGAAATGAGTGCTGAGGAAAGAAAAGAAATATTTGTTCCTCGAGTTTGTATTTTTGGGGGTAAAGCATTTGCAACATACGTTCAAGCCAAAAGGATAGTGAAATTTATCACTGATGTAGGAGCTACAATCAACTGTGATCCGGATATTGGAGATCTTTTGAAGGTATGATTCAACTTAGGGTCAAGATATTTACTCATAGTGTGATGGCCTTTTTAGTCATTCAAGATTTTGGTTGTGTGTGCCTGATGATGGTTAAATAAATATCTATTTTGCTTTATCTCGAATGGCACTCTGTAAATTGTTAATTCCTGGACTGAATCTTATTGGCGGCTTTGACTTTGCTTTCTACTGACCTCCCACACACGGTCTTAACATCTCTTAACCAAAAGAAGAAAAAACCTATCGATGTCATTGTCCACAGATGATTTGGTTTCAGTCTAACATGATAAAAATTTCCCATTAAAAAGTGGAATAAACTAATTAACAGCTTTGTGCTGATATTTCAGCACAAATACAAATATAGGGTGTTGTCTTTAGAAATTTTCAGGTAGTTGGTCACTCCAAGTCTCCAAGGAAAAGATAAAACAATTAGGACAAAGCGTTAAACTAGCCTTTTTTTGGATGAAGACTGATTCTTGTCTCTGTCTAATGTGTAGGTTGTATTTGTTCCTGATTACAATGTTAGTGTTGCTGAAATGCTAATTCCTGGCAGTGAGTTGTCCCAGCACATCAGGTACTTTTCCTTATTAGCAAATATTTATTGAAAATAATTTACTTTTGGTTTACAATCAAACTGGTTGGCTTTCTATTCTTGTAAGTCCTAATTATTTTATAGGACTGATATTATCAACAACTATAGCAGTTTTTGTTTCATATTTTTTTTTGCATGTTTAGCACGGCTGGGATGGAGGCCAGTGGAACAAGCAACATGAAATTTGCAATGAATGGATGCATAGTTATAGGAACTCTTGATGGAGCAAATGTTGAAATAAGAGAAGAGGTAGGAGAAGATAACTTCTTTCTTTTTGGTGCACGAGCTGAAGAAATTGCTGGGCTACGGAAAGAAAGAGCAGAGGGAAAGGTAAATTTTAAAAGAAATAAGAATACATGATTCATCATTCAATGTTTCTTTCACTTTCCTTTCATGTTTTTCTTTCGTAAGCATTGTTTAAATGTAAACATGAAGTACCAGCTACATTAAAAAGCTTGAACAAGTTCAGAACCCTCATGTTCTGGTAATTTGCTCGACTACCATGATGCATTTCCAATATTGGCATGAAAGCAACAAAATATATATAGTCTAACAGTTGAAGATTCACTAAAATAAGGCTCTATAGATCCTTAAAAATATCATTATTGTAGTCAAAATCAGTGGAATTATCATAATCTCACTATTGTCTTGTCTGTGCCAAAATATTTGCAGTTCGTACCAGATCCACGGTTTGAAGAAGTAAAGGCATATGTAAGAAGTGGTGTCTTTGGCCCCTACAATTACGAAGAATTGATGGGGTCCTTGGAAGGGAATGAAGGCTATGGTCGTGCTGATTATTTCCTTGTTGGCAAGGACTTCCCTAGCTACTTGGAGTGCCAAGAACAAGTTGACAAGGCATATCGTGATCAAAAAGTAAGTATTATTAAGGAATTATATATAAAACACTCTAATATATCAAGCACATCATTAACACCTATTATTTCTCTCAATCCCTTTTTTTCTATCACATATTATACCTATTTTTCTCTCTCATTCTCTCTAGTTGTCAATCAGTACCAAGTGTCCATAGATTATTTTCGTAGTATTATCTCTCTGCTACTGAACACAACATGATTTTTTCATTTGCACTTTCTTGTCAAATTTGTTGCTTGAATGGAACACCATTCATACAGAAAATACTACCTTTATTTGCTTGAATTTCTCATGATGTAAAAAAGCATTCATTTGACACATTTCTAACTTCCCTCGTTTGAAAACTAATATAATTTTTGTATTAAAAAGAATTCCACTTTAACTTATGTTTTTTACTGCCACCATTAATCATGCAATCATTGCAATGGTTACTAGTAATGCATTTATGAAGAATAACAGCATTTTAGTTCGTTGTTATTCTTAATATCTGTGAGAAAATCTTAAACGTTACTCAGTTATGGAAGGAAAGGAGTATTTTATTGTGCTTAATGAATAGATATTAATGCAGTAGTAATAATATCAAGCATGCCATATGACTCATGTAGCGATTTAAAATTTCATTGATGTGGGTGCAGAGATGGACAAAAATGTCAATCATGAACACAGCTGGTTCATACAAATTCAGCAGTGACCGGACCATTCATGAATATGCAAGAGATATATGGAGAATTGAACCCTTTGAATTGGCTTGAAAAGTTACTCATGCAATCCCAGTTTTTGGCATATTCTGCTTGCTTAAATTCCATCAAAATTCAAGTTCACCAGCGTTTCAAAGAATATAAGTATATCAGTGAACCTCCTTTATTGTTCTGTGAGAGTTAACATTATCTTCATACATTTTGCTTTGTTACGTCTCAGAAAAAATCATATAAAATTAAATCACTGATTATTTTGTAAATGTTGATTTAAACAATGTAACCAATACGAAATAAAATCAAACTCTTATTCTACCTAATCCGTAACCATTTTGTACAATTTCGTTGTCTAGTCTCATGATGTAGAATTAGCATCATAAGGGGTGCTTACTTACTTAAAGTCATAGTAACCAAACTTCTTAAGAAGTTTCTCAGGGTATTGTTTTTGGGATAGTAATATTCTATCTCCCTTTCTTATGATTTTAACTCCTAGAATCACACTTGTTTCACCTATGTCTTTCATCTCAAACTTAGATCAAAGAAAAAGTTTTGTTTTAAAAACAATAGCTTCACATGTACCAAAAATTAACATGTCATCCACATATAAAATTATAATGACACATTCACCATTTTTAGATCTAGAATACACACATTTATCAACATCATTGGTAGAAAGACTTCATGAAGTAAAACATTATCAAGTTTTTCATGTCATTGTTTTGGTGTTTGTTTCAAACCATACAGAGATTTTAAAAGTTTGCATACTTTTTTCTTTTACCTGGAACTACACATCCTTTAGGTTGAGTCATAAAAATTTCCTCTTCTAGTTCACCATTCAGAAAAGTTGTTTTAACATTCGTTTGTTGAATTACTAACTTATGGATAGAAGGGGCTAGCAACACACGCATAAAGGAAATCCTAGTAACTGGGGAAAAAGTATCTAAGTAATCCATGTTAGGTTTTTGAATAAAACTTTTAGCTACTAATCTTGCCTTATATTCCTTTATGGGTCCATCAGGATGATACTTCTAATGGGAAAAACGCATGCGGAAGCAACACACACAATCACGAATCAACTGCAGAAAATAAACAACACAGGATTTAACGTGGTTTGGTTGCCAATCTGCAACCAACATCCATGGGCAACTAATTATGTTTTCATTCTATTTGTTATAATTTTATTACAAACACAAATATCTCTTAAATAGAGATTATAGCGGGGACACAATAATTAAGTCCACTCACTAAAACATGGTGTCTAGTCAACCCAACCCAATTGGTCCTGGCTTCACACTCAACAATCTCCCACTTGAATCCACGGAACAATGTTCACTTGCACTTCAAATGTGTACATGTACTTTTGTCATCTCTGTCAACGAAACTCAATGTTCCACCACTAGTTGCTACCAGCCTTCTTAATCATCATGAAGACTTCGTTGAAACTCCTTTGAGTTTCAACAAGTTCGTCATGATTGAAACTGCCACTGACCTATCTTCTGTTCCTACCGGCTCCCACTTACACGATCTGTCGGATCCTGAAATAGCCTGAGAACAAACATACTCCATACTCAACAAGAATTTTCTGGAGATGTTTCAACAGCTGGAATACTAGTTATCCTAACTCAATGTCGTCTAGGAACCTCAGCTGAAGCACGACCCATGCTCCCATTGCCATAAATACCTCTGACCGGGCTATCTGAACCTTTCCATGCTCGTCATCTTGAATCTAACCTGTGGATCTGGGTTTCTCTCTTGTAAAGACAACACTCTTCTACCCACGAGATTCTGTGAATCGGACTTTGTTTTTCTTTCGAACTGGGACGGTCACTCCCTTAGATGGTAATCTGACCATATACATTGAACCTCTCTTTCTTCTGCGGGCCATGACAAGATTTTCCTTGACGACCTTCCACTGCTAATTTCCGAACTTCAGATTATGTCCTTGTTCATCCAACTGTCTAACAAAAATTAAACTTTTCGTCAAGCTTGGAACAACTCTGACATCCTTCAAAGTCCAAAAACCGATTGGCGTCTTCAACACTATGTCACCCATGCCCGTAACATTAAGAGTTCTGTTGTCTGCTATCTTACCTTTCCAAAGTCTCCAATAGCTAGATTCTGCAAAGCTTCACTGTTGTGGCTAGCATGAAATGAAGCACCAGAATCCATGACCCTGGAATCCACACTACTATGCACGTAACAGACTAAGAGGTCCTCGTCCGAGGATTCTTTTTCAATGTTGACTAGTTTATCATTTGGGCATTGATTCCTGAAATGCCCTACCTCCTTGAATTTCCAACATGTTACACTTGAGCAATCCTGAGTCTTTGACTGACTCATTCTTCTGATCTTGCTCCCACTACCTCTGATATTTCTCTTACCTCTGATGACATTTAGCGATTCACTAGGTAATTCTCCGTAACTCCTTCTTCTGACGTCCTCGCCAAGAACGAAATCTCAAAAGTGAATCCATTGGGTCCCGCTAAACTGGTAACTATTGTAACCGTACTGTCAAGTAATGACGATATCAGTAGTAAAGCTTGAACTTTATCATCGAATATAATGCCCACTGATGTAAGTCTGACTAAGATCAAATTCATTTGATTGATGTGCTCAATAACTAAACTAGCAAATCCTCAATTGGCATTTTCCACCAATTGAAATTTGTATTATCGAATTTTTCAATTCAGAACTTCCTGTCTTATGCCATCTCAAACGACAAGTCCAGATACTCGGTACAACTAATTTCAAATCTTGGCAATCTCTTTTTTTGTTTAAACCAAGAACACAAAAATTGCACCACCCAAAATCACTTACCAACATACCTGGTCGCAGTCCCCACTGCAATGGCGCTCCGCCGCACTGGAGCGCAGCTGTCAGGATGTACATCGACACTATTCGCGCTCCACACCACACTGGCGCGCTCTGTACCACCATCGTCACTAGTCACTGCTGTCGCACCGACTATGTGCCGTCTGAGACAAGCACACATGCAGAACGCACACACAACCCTAGCTTTGGGATGTCATTGCCGCCCATGCGAAACCCTAGCTTTGGGACGTCATTGTCGCCTTTGCGAAACCCTAGCTTTGGGATGTCGTTGCCGCCCCTGCGAAACCCTAGTTTTGGGATGTCGCTGCCGCCCCTGCGAAACCCTAACTTTGGGATGCCATTGCTGCCCCTGTGAAACCTTAGCTTTGGGACGCTGCTGTCGCCACAATTTTCACGTCTCGTCGATTAATTTATGCTGATCGGATCTCTAGTGTGTAAACGAACCAAGCTCTAATACCACTTGATGGGAAAAACGCATGCAAAAGCAACACACACAATAACGAATCAACTACAAAAAATAAACAACATAAGATTTAACATGGTTTGGTCGCCAATCTGCAACCTACATCCACAGGCAATTAATTAGGTTTTCATTCTATTTGTTGCAATTTTATTACCAGCAAAAAGATCTCTTAAATAGAGATTATAGTGGAGACACAATAATTAAGCCCACTCACTAAAACATGGTGTCTAGTCAGCCCAACCCAATTGGTCCTAACTTCACACTCAACAACTTCTTCTTAAAGATCCACTTACAACCAATGGGTTTTGCTCTTTTAGGCAGATCTACTAAGGCCCAAGTATTATTTTTCTTAATTGAATCAAGCTCAATCCTAATGGCCTTATCACAATGTTTAGCATTATGAGCACTAGTAACTTCTAAAAAATTTATTGGATCATTTTCAACTAGATAAGTGTAAAAATCATCTCCAAATGAGGTTTCCTTTCTTTGTCTTTTACTTCTCTTAACATCCTCACTCATGGCATCACTAGCACTATGGGTTGTTCAAAAGTACCACTACTCTTTAAAGGAAAGATATGTTCAAAGAACTCAACATTTTTGTCTCTACTATAGCGTTACGTTCAATTATATCACAATTAAGAACTAGAAACCTATAGACAACATTATGTTCTGCATATCCTAAGAACATGCAATTAGATGTTTTAGAACCTATTTTCTTTTTCTTACAATCAGGTAACATCACTTTAGCTAAGCACCCCCACATTCTTAGGTATTTCAGATTAGGTTGATAACCTTTCCACAACTCATAAGGTGTTTTACCCCTTTTCTTATGCAACATCCTATTTTGCAAAAAAAAAAAAAACATGTAGTAGGCAGAGATTCACCCCACAGATTATCGAGAGCACTAGAACTAATAAGCATGACATTCATCATTTCTTTAAGAGTCCTATTTTTCCTTTTAACTACTCTATTAGATTCAGGTGAATATGGTGGGGTTACTTCATGAATAATGCATTCTTTAACACAATAATCATTAAACAAAACATATTCACCACCTCTATCTGATCTAATTCTTTTAATTTTCTTATTCAATTGATTTTTTACTTTCGCCTTATAAGTTAAGAACATGTCAAAAGCTTCATTCTTATGTTTAATTAAATTCACTTTGGTGTATCTAGAAAAATCATCTATAAATATTACAAAATAATTTTTGCCACCTCGATACATGGTTTGTTTAAAATCAGCAAGATTGATATGAATTAAACCAAGAAGTTCAGTTTGACATTCTACAGAATGACATTTATTCTACTCATATATCACATTTACTATTTTGTTTGTCATGTGTGTTAATTAATCCTAGTCGTTGCAATTTCATAACATATGAATAATTCACATGTCCTAATCTAGCATGCCACACATCATACGAATCAATAATATAAGCAGAAGACCCTGATTCATTAATAACTTCAGAAATGTTCAATGCAAAAAAACCTTGATCACAGTATCCCTTCCCCACAAAAACATTATTTTTGTCATAATAATCTTGTCAGATTCAAATGAAACTTTAACCCTAACTTTGACTAGGAATTCTACAAAGATCAAATTAACTCTAATCGCTGGCACATGTAGCACATCACCCAAAGCTAGATTTTTACCATATGTGAGCTTTAGAAGAACCTTTCCTTTTCCTAAGATAAGAGTTATCCCTGAATCACCGAGATAAACATGTTCTTCTCCATCCCACATACTTGTGTAGGAGGTAAAGACGTTTCTGTTTGCATAGATGTGTCTAGTAGCTCTAGGCTCTACCACCCATTTACTCACATTGGTCACAAGATTTACTTGCAAAATAACTGTAATAATGATATCTTCCCCTTTGACTATGTTTGCCTTAAAGGGATTTTCATTTTTGGTCCTCTGTCTGCACTGATGTGCATGATAACCTGGTTGTTAGAATTAATGGCCTAAACAAGAGGGGGCTGAATTGTTTTCACAAGATTTTTTCAAAGTTTGTAAGTAGAGTGAAAAGTTATGAAAAATCAACCAATTGATGTTTTGTTCAACTCAATAATTTTTTTAAGGTTATTTACAGAAAATCAACCTGTTGTTTTCACGAAACAACCAGTTGTTTATACCAGCAGAATATAAAGCCAAGTTAAAACAATTTATAAGAATAAAGATAAAGAGAATCACACAAGAGGTTTATACTGGTTCACTCTTAACCAAGAGCTACATCCAGTCTTCAGCTAACCATTGAGAATTCACTATGTAATCAAACCTATATTACAAATCACACACCAAGAGTGATGATCTTGAACCCCTCAAGAACACACACCACTCTTTGGCAACACTACAGTTTCCAGAAACACTTTTCTGAAACTGCCTTACACAAAAATACAGTGTTTAAGGAGAAACAAAATTGAATACACCTGGGTTTTACAAAGCTATGGTTCAGAAGTATACAAAACTCAATCCTATTCCACACACTTGAGATGATCAAAAGCTTTTGAATTCTTCTAAAATGTTTTTACTAATCTTTCTTTCTTAGAGTATTGAAAAGAATATCAAACAGCCTTTATATAGACTCAATAAAGTCGTCAAAGATGTTAGATAAAAAACCATAAGTAGTTGGAATCATTTAAAACGGTTCAAACCACTTAACAAAATTCCGTTAGGAAAACAACAAGTTGTTTTCCAAAATAATTTATTGAAATAATTTCTCTGTTAAGGTTTTCATAAAAACAACAAAGTTTTTTCAAATCATTTTGAAAACCACTAAGTGTCAAACAACAGGTTGTTTCGACAATTCAACAGGTTGAAATTTCATAGCTTTTTAGAAAGCACTTATTTTAAAAAAGATAAAGAATCAAATGAGCTTGGATCAAAACAAGAAGTGAATTAACAAGTCAAAAACTACTAGACAACACACACAGTAACAGGGTCTTCAATATTTTTACACAAATTTGGAGAAATCAAAGCATCTTATTTAACAATGGCTTTCCACAAACAAAGCAATTTCTATTTTTCTTGAAGGTAGAGTTAGTTCTATTGGGTTGAGAAAATTTATTATTATATTTCTTTTTGTGATCAAGTTTTTTCTCGTACCTTTTTGGAGCTGGTTTGTCTTCGACCATGTTTGCTTTGGGAGACAAAGTATTGGCCCTTGCATCAGCACACTCCTTTCTTTTGTGTCTTTAATGATGATATGGGTGATCAGATCTGGTAGTAACATTTGTTTGTGTTAGTGCTTTAGTTGTTGATTGAAATCATTCCAAGATTACGAAAGTTTTTCACTCAATAGTTCAGACACAAATTCATTAGAAGGCTATGTTATCTGCTTTGATATCTTCAAGCAACTTGTGGTATTCTTTTATATGAGTTTTTATGTCCTTGTCTTCAATCATCTCCCAACGATAGTAGTTTCCTATCACGAACCTTTGTCTAACGACGTTTTTAGCAATGTATTTGAGGACATACCTTATTTGCATAGGTTCAAACATCTATTTGTTTTGTAGGCGTGCTTTAGAAGTAGTAAGTGCAAAAGCGACTTCGTACAGGTCCAACATGATGGACACGTATTTTTGCCAGTGCCAGAAATTTTGATCAGTGAAAACTTCAATTTTTGAGATGTCTGGAAATGGTTTCGCAAAAATGGTTTGAGTTACGAAACATATTGTCAGTCATAAGTCCTTACGGTTGTAGTAAAATTAAAGCTGAAAACACGAAAATATTGGTTTCCTAAAGCGTGGGTGAACATTGTCCGCAAGTACTTATCCACGGTATATCGCGCAAGTCCCTCAGGATACAACAAGAACTTCTCGGATAATAGTGAGGATCAGAACTAGTAAGTAAACTCCTCTAGAGTAAAAATTGAAAAATTTGGAAGTAAGAGGAAAGATAAAATTAGTGAAAAAGAATAGAGGAAGTCGTGAGTGAGATGATTTTGGAGCAAATGGGAGAAACATATTCATAGATGGAGATCGTCCCAAGTGCTGATCGTCGGAAGCGGAAGAGACCACCAGAAAAGTGGGGAAGATCTGCGGGAAAGTAGGAAAGAAGAGAAAGGAAAGGCGTGAACCTTCCCGGTTGTGGCGGTCACGATTATGGGTGGAGAAGGGCAACATCGCACGTCAACCTTGAAGCATATCCAATTTCCTCTACACGTTCCAAGATCCCCTCCAATAGCACACAAAAAAAACGCTCACTTCTACAAGGTTTTCTGCGCACAAACTATTTTCCTTTTGCAATATTTGTTTATACGATTTTACAACAACTATGCCTATATATTAATATATAAATAAAGATATTTTTTTAAAAATCTTTGTATCTCTTATATATTTAGCACTCACTAATTTTTTGTACAAGAAGTGAATCAAATAATGAGTTTGACTGTATGAGTGAGTCTAACTACTCGCACTATCTGTACTTTATATCAGTGAGCCTGACTAATTGTATCATTTGTACATATCAATAAGTTTGACTAATTATATCAATAAGTTTGACTAATTCTATCATGTGAGTCTGACTACTTATATAATATGAGTATGACTAATGGTATCATCTATACTTATATTAGTGAGTTTGACTAATTGTATCATTTGTATCTATATCATCTTAGTTTGACTAATTATATCATTTGTGCTTATACTAATAAGTCTGATTACTTGCATGATATGTAGTTGTATTATAGAGTTTGTTTGACTAATCGTATGATTTGTGTTTGTATTACTAAGTCTGACTGATTGTCGACTGTGCTATATATATATATTCGTATCATCTGCATTATACTATTTCTTATTTGATAATTGTTTCCACTTCCTTTGTTTTTCGTGTATATCATTTGTCTTTTATAAAATGATAAAAATAATTTAAACATATACACATCACACCTCCATATGTTGGACAACTCTCTCCAGTGGTAAATGCTACATTCCCGAGACTATAGTAGAATGTGGACGTATAGAACAACACAATGACCTTTAGAAGACAATGACCATCTTTATTGACCTTACCACATGGAACCACATTCATCCATGTTATTGTACCTATTATGATTATTTTTATTATTCAATCAACTAAGACACATGTGAATCCATTGTACATCATGCAGTAGATTAAGTGTTGTAAAAATGATATGATTAATACAATGAATTTTTCGATATGTGTGTGCGTCTAGATGTGACAAACATCAAACATCTCTTAGAGTTCGAGCAAAATATATTTTTTCTTCTGTAATTCCCTGGCATTAAGCATTGACAACTCTAGAAAAGCTATTTGCTTTATATGGCTCTACATGATTAGGCAAACTCAAGCCATGGTACACTGCCCAATAATAGACAACGACATCAAACTATTGGGAAGATTACGTAAAAGAAAAATAGAGCATTTAATGTTATACAGAGAGCATTTAATGCATCCTACTTAAGAAAGTTCGTCAGAAACAAAAAGGACATCCAAAAGAAGCTAAATCTTCTCAAGGGCTAAAAATAAATCAATAATGGCTACTTTCTTTAGAGCCTATATAAAACAACTCAAGAAGAAGAAGAAGAAAGTGAGAGACTACATTGTATAGTGCAAGAACTCTACTAAAATTTTTTAGCCAACAAACAACTTGAAGAAGAATGTTAGTGTTCATTTCAACAAGCTAGAAGAGAGAGCATTATGCTTACATATTAACAGACAATCAATCTCTCTAGTGAGCAAAAGGCCAGTGATCTACCTATCGCCAACTGTATAACTTCTACATCTTAGTCAAGAGTGAGTGTTTGGCAAATAATACTTAGTTATTAGCAAGGAGCAGATGTTATTTAAAGAATAATTGCTTAAGTCAAAAGTGTCTTGTAAAAGAACACTTGGTTAAGCTAAAATTGACTTATGGAAAGAATACTTGAACGAGGTCAGCCAGAAGTGGTTACGAGCCAAAAACATACTCGGGTCAAGTTAGAAGTGACTTATGAAAGAATACTTGAACAAGGTTAGTCAGGAATGAATGTGAACCAAAAGAATACACAGTAAGCTAGGAGTGACTTGTGTCAAGAATATTTAAGGGATTAGCCAGTAGTAGTTATAAGCTCAAAGAATACTCGCATTATACTTTGCCACATTAATCTGTATGATAAAACATAATTTGTTGATTAAAATTTGGATGTAGTTTATTGTGATAGACAAACAAGTATAAAAATACTGAGAGTATTCTCTCTATTTAAATTGTGATAGACAAAAGAATACTAAGAATTGAACTTTGTTCCAAAATTTTGACTCACAAAAAATGAGTCAAATTGAGTTGAGTCATTTTTACTCGTGAATCAATATGTGAGTTAAGTTTCCTCCCTTTTAAAACATTTAAGTTAAAACATATAAGTTACAAAATGTAGTTATATCCTAAATGGTCACATAGATAGTATTAGACAAGAGGGTACTTTCTCTTCAACTATTATTTAAAAACATTCTGATTTAATGTTAATCAACATTCAACATTATTCACACGTGAAGTTACAAACGAAAAATGATAAAAGAACTTACAAAGTGTAGGAAACCTGCATGAGATTTATTTCATTGACCTAAGTGTTAATGCCAATATTTTTCAGGGATTAAAAATGAAAATGTTAGTTGCACTTATTTTATTTTCTAATGCTTTCAACTTAAATAGATGATAAGGAATATCAACAAGAAGTGAGGAAAACATGTCAAACATAATACTCAGCTAAGGAGGTGAATATGACTTAAAAGAACTAATTTATCAATGGAAGAAAATTGTAAAAGACTTAAATTTCACTAAAACAATTACAATGATCAATCATACAACACTCATATTTTTAAGACAAACGATATTTCACTCAAATAAATATCACCCATTATGAATTTTTTTTTTATAAAAAAAGTTATTAAAGAAATTAAAAATAACTTATTTTGTTAAATTGAATGAAATTGTAGAGAATCAAAATTGGAAGTGGGTGAGTTATGAAGCCAAAAGCTTCCCTAGCTTATTGTGGCAAAGGTGGCATTGGCTTCCAAATCCTTGTCCTATATTCATTGATTGCTCAACTTCTCATCTTTCTCACTATTTTTGTCCCACCCATGAAATCATCTCTTAATAAGGCCCTACTATAGCTCACGGGTAAGAATGCAAATGCCACGTCACGCCTATTATTTTACATATTCAAAATTATTTATGTTCAAAATTCATTTTAAGATGTGCATAAAACCAGAACTTACTTTCCCAACATTCCGAATCTCCAACTAAAAACAAATAACACAACTTCTCCTTGAATTTAGTTTCACACTGCAACCACTCTGTAGTTCGTATTCAAAATTCGTCTCACTAAGTTTAAACTAAATGAGGTTAAGTTTTAATTGTAATTTTGACTTCTTAATTGTAGAAGTATTGGTTTACCCTTTAAAAATTGTAGGAATCATTACAGTATACTTAATCTCTTTAAACAACAAAAAAGTCATTCATAACTCGAAAATTGAATCCTATATGTTTAAGATTTGACTGTATGAAGCAGGTAGATGCCCTTTCTCCCTCTTACTCCCAACAATTAAAAGGCATCTGTAAACATTGGAGAGCATAGTCACCATCACCAAAGCATCAAGAGGGACCAGGTATGGGCATCACAGTGAAAACTGAATTCTTAAAAGAGTAGTTGATAATTTTATACCATATTATAATCGAAAAAAAAGAGGAAGAATAATTCTAGAATTATATTGTGTATTTCTACTGTACAATTTTCAAAATAACATTTTACGTCGTTTTAAAAATCATCTCAGCACATTGGTCTATGATTTTATTTTATTTCTGACTTTCTAAACATCTTCCAATTAATATAAATAAACTGTTCTACAACATGTGAAAGCTCAAAAGAGATGGTTATGATGGGAAAAATCAAAATAGAAAAAGCTAGGGTTCTTTATTAGTTAACTTTCCTAACACCTTTTTCCCAGATATCTCCATGATGATTCTTTTACCCAATTCACACACTGTCGAAGGTGCATGATACAGCACCAGTTACCAGCGTATTTTCACACCACAAACGACACATTCCGCAAGTAACATACAGACACCGCCTTGCTGCATAAAGTTAACAGTGAAAAGGAGAAAAGTAATAAAATTGGAAAAATCACATTCAGTGTAAGCTAAGCTACTGCAAGTACTCCAACCTTTTCTGCATCATTAGAACCAAGTACATCCCTGCGTCTGCAACTCTTTTCCATAAGACAATAACATTCATACTCAGATAATGCCTCTTTTCCCCAAATTTTATTTTACTTTCTAAATAACTATTATCTCTCCTTCCTTATCAAATTAACTTTACATTTCTCAATAACATTCTGAATCGGTTATGTACAATGTAAGCTCGTTTTTAATAACTTTTTTCCTTTTTTTTTTCTATGGAGTGGGGGTTCCTAATAAAATTCTTGACACAAACATTAAGGTGAGATTTATTGGTAAAAAAAATTTAAATAAAAAAGATGAGAAGATGGGATACGTTACATTATGCAGAATCAGTTGTTATGATCCCAAAGCGAAGCTACAGTTTTGTCATGATCACTGAAGAAAAATGAAACGGGAAAAACAAGTTTGTGATTTTGCTTACGACATTGTCTTTACAAGAAGAAAGGGATAAAAGTTTGGTGCTTAGCACTTTATGTGTATAAGAGACAACATGTGTTCCCTCATCACTAAGCATTATGACACTAAACCACTCAGTCAATTACCACTGATTCTTCAGTTTTTATTCACCGAGGCACTACTGGGACTCTGCTGTAAGCACTTCTTTTCTCTGCTTGCTTTTTCTTCTTTCATTTAAAATATATTTGTAATTGCAAATGACGAACAATTATTTGGTATAAATACTGATTCAATTTTTATTATTAATTAATATAATATAGTAGCAACCCATGTATGCCCTTTTCTAAATGAATGAGACTTGAATCCTTGTGAAAAAGTAATTTTTATTTTTGTAAAGGTCCTATATTTTGTTTTTTTATTAACTGTAAAAAAGATCCTTTCTCAAAATTCATTTTAGGCTTAAAAATACAAAGGTGGTCTCTGTTGTTAACTTGTAAGAAAAAACTCAATAAGTTTATAGAAAGAATTTAAGAAGTGGTCTCTTATACGTGGTTGGTTGGAGAGAGAGAGAGGAAAAATAGAAAGATGAATTTTAAGTTGATTTGTTTGCAAGGAAAGAACTTTCTTCACTTTATGTGTTGTTTCTTTTCATCTCTTCTTTATTGTTTATTTGTAACAATAAGAATGCATATTTAACATTTATTTGATGTTTTACTTTAAATATGTATGTATTGTATTCCTCTGATGTATGCTAAAGAGGTGATTAATGTTTTGGGTATGGTTACCTTTTGTTGTGATGATTCCACAGGTCTGTGTACATGGATTTGATTCTGGTGTGGCTGAGCATTCTACCTGGTGCGAGCTGTCTTGAGCCCACATGAAAGCAAGAGCTACTATAATACCGGTGGTCCTATCGTACACTCCAAAGGGTAAAAGAATTGAATAGAGAATAACACATATAGTAATTGGCACGAAGCAAAAGGCATATGAATTCTCCTGCTATTACAATTACGTGTTAGACATCTACACATGGAGCAGTTATAAGTTTTGCTACCTTAAGTGGTAGGCGACCTTACAACCACTTTGATCCACAATTTTCCTCTTCAATAATAAAAATAAATACTGGCTTTTCTCATACTCTTTGCATACTACTTACACTTTCTCAAATCTTCAACTTTAATACAAACTACAATATCCATTTTCCCCACTTTTGCGTGTCAAAACACTAGTCGGACGTTGCAAATAGTAACTCAGATTTTAAAACCGGATTCAATTCAATATTCAGTATTATTTAGGTTATTGATCATCATCACTTACAAATCCTGTTTAAAATCATGTTTTCTACATTTGGACAAGAGGATGAAACCAAAACTGATAAACATGGAAAGACAAACACTCTGATATTATTCATTCAATCTGTGGAAGGGTGAAGTTGTTATTTGCAGCAAAGGAATGTAATTCTGAGACTACTGTTGGTTATAGGAAGAGTCAAATATTTCAATGGAGTTACTACCAAATTGTCATGTGACATTAACTTGAAAGACAACAGCTACCTCCCACCAAACAGAGCATAGTAAAAGCGTTAAGAACAAAAATCCTTCATCCACATGGCTGTACAATGCAATCGCTTTCATCATATGGGATAAAGAAAAAACATTCTAAGAATTGGAGACATTCATTCAAGTACCTCAACAGCCGATGCTTCAAAACGATGCAAAACCCAGGATGCCCATTTCCCTATTCATCAACAGGAGCAGGTAGATTGAGATCAATCAGGCATGGAACAACAGGAGCAGCTTGTTTGATCACCAGAGTGTTCTCCTCGGAACCTCCAATGAAATGTGATCTTTTGTGACCTCCCAAGGCTTGGCCTGACCTGAAAATTTTGTAGCAGATTGGACACTCATGATCCCTGCTTTTCTTAGACTTCAGCTTCTTCTTTGCCTTGCTGGTGGACTTCTTTCCATTGAGAGCCTTGCTGTTGTGAGACCTGGGAGCAGGATACGATTCAGTCTCTGAACTGTTTTCATGGCTCTCCTCTATGGAATCATAAGAATCATAGTCCCTTTCACCCTCCAACTCATACTTCCAACCTTTTGTGCCATTCCCACATACTTCATTACCAAAACCATTTGCTATCTTGCTAGAACCGCCAACTGGATTGTGATAAAGAGAATCGTAGTTGCTTCTCTTTCTTGAATCAAACTTCCTTGCAGTTCCATCTGTTCTATCATAATCCAAATCCTCCATCGCTAATTTCTTTACTAAAGTTGCAGTGTATTTGCTGGACTTATCTCCCACTTTGGGCCACTTAAATTCATCATTTGAGACATCTGAGTCTACCATTTTGGCTTTGGGACCATGTTTGAAATATCTAGAACCTGAATTATCAGAAGCACCTAACTCAACAGACTTTAACTTCATATCATTAACCCTAAGCATCTTCTTGTCAACAAGATCATAAGCATTATTAGAGACAAAGTTATAATTACCATTGCTGACACCAAGCCGGGTGTCAGGAGAGGATGATTTTGCTTCTAGAATGACTGAGTTGTTATCAGAAAATTCTGTAACCGAAGCAAAACGACCCTTGAAGCTAGAATCTCTAGACAGCAGCATCAAGCACCTAGCAACCTCTTCTTGCTCCTGCTCCACCTCTGACACGGGTGAAGAGCCATTGGCCAACGGAACAACAGAAGAAGAAGAAGGAGAAGAAGAAGAAAAAGGGTGATTGGAAAGGTTAATGGTCTTCACCCTGGTTCTCTTGGATCTCCTTGGATGAGATGGAGCACAAGTCTCGGTGTCAGATTGACTATCCATAACCAATTTCAGTTTCTTGTCACTGTCTTCAAACTTGATGGTTCTCTTCTCTTTATCGGAGTGACAAGCCATGTGACCACAGAGAGCCTTCAGCGATGGGAAACCTTTCCCGCATTCTTTGCAGAACCTCTCCTCCTTTTCATAGTTGGCACCGGCAGCAGCGGCACCACCACCAGAATGCACAAACCTCATTGTTTTCTTGGGGTTCTCTCTGAGGCCATAAATGGGGTTCCCAACAACATCTTCGCACCATAAATCTCTCTTCTTCTTCACACCATCCGACTTGATGAACATGTCAGCATCAGCATTACTTCTTTCTTCAGTCATATGGGTCCTGATGTGACCCCCCAGAGACTTCCCACAAGGAAACCTCTTGCTGCAATACTTGCACACATACTTCCTCTCCTCCATGGACTGACGTGACGTGAATCTGAACCAGAAACCAGATATACCCAACAAACTATGTCACAAACCTCAAATCTGCAAGGACAACATAGCATTCAATCCATGATCACGTTTCCAACCCCACCCAAAACGGTGAAAGAAGGAGAGAACAGAGAAGAGAAAGGGACAAAATTAAGATCACCAAGTTGCTTGCTTTTTAACCAGGTGGTGATGATGATCAGAAGAGAATCAAAATGGTCAGATGTGACAGTTCCATAAGTACAAGATCCAACCCACAAAAAGGGGAGAGACCCCTTAATTTCCGTTTCCCTATAGAATGCTCAAAATTTAATGGGTATATGTAGTGACAAATAAAAATAAAAAGGGATCAAATTTGATGGTAGTTGCCACTACCACTGCCTTCAAGAATAGTTATTCATAGACTGTGATTTTCTTTACACTCTAAAAAAATTTCATTCCCATTTTACAATCCAATTTATTACTTTTACATTCAATAATTTAAATAACTTAATTTCCATATATTATTATTATTATTATTATTATTATTATTATTATTATTATTATTATTATTTATGGTTGTTATAATAATGTCAAATAGGAATGGTGTGAAAACATCTTTATCCTTTGCTCTTTGGTTTTATGGTTTATCTTGTGTTGGGTGTAGTAGTTGGAGGAGAATTCCATGCATGAGAAAGAAAATAAATTAAATTAAATGAGAAAAGAAGTGATAGGCGGCACGTGTAATTGTGTGAGAACCATTGGGGGTTGAATGAATGGTAAAGATTTGTGGATTGTTTTGAGGATCTCTAGGCTTTGGTGCCACATATGACATACTAAAACTGAAACATCCAAACTATGTCTTAGATTGTCTTGCTTCTAAGCTCATACAGCTGAAATTGTCCCCTACGTTCAAAAGCATTTAACGTATCTTTATTCCAATGCAATGCCTCTCATACCTAGTTTTCCTCATATCTTTTCATTTTGCATTTACTTACCTTTCATGTTTTCAGATCAACTCCAGACTCCCTTCTCTAGCTGCCCAATAAATTATTTTCATTTATATCATCCACTTATAAATTTATTTTCACAACTTTTCTTATTACCACATCTTTACTTTTTATTCTTTCTATAAAAATTACACTTTCATTCTCTACAAATATTACACTCTCCATTTCTATGCTAAAAAGTTAAACATCTTTTTAGTTCTCAAACCTTCACAATGCTCACTTTTCTCTCATTTTAAAACTATTGAATTCTAGTCAACTTTTTCTTTTAAATACAGTCATAAACATCTGTGACCAACTTTATTAGTGAACCTTAATCACTTAGAAAGTATTATCGTTAAATGATAAATAATATCAATCAAGCATATAATAAAAGAAAAGTGTACAATATTGCACAATGTTTTAAGAACTTATATTATATTGTGAAATATACACTGTATACTAGTAAAATATATAATATCATCAATTTCATATAATATTTTATCATGTAGAGTGTATATGTAAAAATATATTTTATTTTATACATTGTACGACTTAACTAAAAAAAGTTATTTTAAACAATCTTTTTAACTAAAACTTAATTTCAGTAGTTTTTTAATTTAACTATTTTTATACTCTAAATAATTCAACTTATTGCTCATAAACACAAAATATTGAGAAAATAAAAATTAATTTTTATTTCAAATATTATATTAAAATGATTGAATTATTTTATTATTTTGTATATCGAAACTAAAATAACATTAAAAGTTAAGTATGATATATATTAAATATAATATATTTAGTCATTCAACATCTAAAAGTAAAAAAAATATTTAAACTTCTTTATTATTTAAGTTGAATTATGTTTTTAACCGTTTAAATTTATACCTATTTTGCTTTGGTACCTAAATTTTAAAAAAAAAATCCTTTAAAATGGAACAAAATATTATTTAGCCTCTAATCACTAAATTTTGAGGGACTAGTTTGATTGGATTTAAGGTTTATAATTTATTTATTTATTTAGGAATTGAACACATGCCATTGGGTTATTTTTTATCACCACTCTCACACTTCGTTTGTAAGTATTGAGATTTTAGACAAGTTTATCTGTATGTGTTATTTATTTTATTTATGTTATGATTATTTGGTGTAAGTGATAAATAAATAGATTTAAAGGAATAGTGTTAATAATATATAAGTTTTGATAGCTAAGATTGAGCTTTGATTTGTACTTTAAATTGATTCAAGAAAAATATGAGAATAGTCATTTCATGGGTGTCTTTATAAAATGGATATGTCCTCTGTTTGTTTTTATGATGTACTGTTCACACAGGGAAAGAAGTGTGAGGATATTAGTTATTTGGATTCAGGGTTTTGAAGAGAAGAGGAAGAGAGGATATACATGTGAACAGTAAATATCCTCTCCTTCAAAATGAAGAGATGTAGAGAGAAAGTCACATCAGCATGTGTTATTTCCGAATTTACCCTCATTCATCTACAAAAGTTTTTAATATTAAAAAATAGTATTTTTTATTTATTTATATACGATGTGATTTAGTTTCTAATTTTATAGTATATATTTAATATTTTAAGAAATTATTTGAAGTTCTCTTTTTATTTAATTTTTTGTTGCATTTATATTAATACTTTTTTTATAATTATTATGTTTATGAGTTAGTAATTTATTTGATAATAGTTTTTTATGAAATTATTTTTTATTGTTAATTATGTTATATTTTTTTGTATTTTTTTATTATTTTTCATTACTATACAGTTTTTAATAATAAAAAATATTATTTTTTTATTTATATAAGATTTGATTTATTTTCTAATTTTATAATGCATGTTTAATATTTAGAAATTACTTGAAGTTTTGTTTTTATTTAATTTGTTGAATATTTTTTTTTCTAATTATAATTTTTAAATTATATCTATTTATATTTAATATATATTTATTTTCTAATTTTAATTTTTAAGTCTACGAAATATGTGAAAGTTGTTTTATTTTTAAACAAAAATAACTTATTTCATTATTAAAAAAAATTTAATAGGCAAAGATAAATTTATAAAATAACATTTAACAATTTAAAAAAAAAATTCTCTTACAACCATCACATCACTCACAAACTCCCATAAACTTTCCTTACACATCCACTCTAACATATCCCAATCCAAACAACCTCACTTTCTTCACAATTTCTTCTCACATCCTCACACATCCACTCCTTTAAATCCTCACACATCCTCACACATACACTCCCTTAAATCCTCACACATCCACTCCCCAATCCAAACATACCCAACGCAATGTTTGGATCAGGGGGTGGCCCTGTAGCGCGGACAAATTATAGGGTGGCCACCCCGTTTGGTTTTGTGAGAGGGGGAGGGTGAGGGTGAGAGTGAATGAAAAAGAAGTGGTTTGAGGGTCATCTGAAATATGAAGAGAAAGGAGAGTGGAAAGCATGGAAAGCCATGTAAGATTGGTTGAAAAACCATGGTGCCCTTATTCACGTTACACAAAAGTAACATTTTACTTTGCATGGAAGCTAAGCACCACATCTGTCTAACCTTCACATAGAGAGTTGCATTGATATAAGGTGCTTGGAGAGGGTCTTCAGTAAGCATAGAGGTAGAAAAGTGAATTTGGTAGTTCATGTTTGTCCTAAGGTTACATTTTTTTTTCATTTTAGTTTCATGCATAACCGATTATCATTACAAAATAACGCACTACATAATAGATTATGTAGTTAAAAACAGTTGATAATCGATTATGGTCGTGACATAATCGGTAATCTGAGAATTTTTGCCAAGCATAATCGATTATGGGAGCTTTGTTATTTTGACCATAATCGATTATCTGTTAGCATAATCAATTATCTGTTAGCATAATCGATTATGTTAGATTTTGAACTGCAAGAATAGTCGATTATCTGCTGCCATTCCCGAAACCATTGTCGCCCCTTTGACACTTTTTGGGGGTAATCTTCAATTCTCTCGGGGTGTTCAGGTCGGGCTGACACCGACCGCGAAGAATCTCTTCTCACCCGTCCCTAAGGAGGAACTGTTCTCAATCGACATCGAGATGCAATGTCGAGGATTCGTGATGACTCAGCTGACTGTCGATGTTGGAAACCAAAAGGTAAGAGATCTTTCGGCTAGAACATGAGCTGAATGAGGCCTTCAGCTCTTTGAAGTTGTCACTGGAGGCATGTCGGATTTTGAGTCAAGAATGGCTAAAGTTGGTGTCGACCTCGAGCTGAGCCAAGTGAGGTGCGCTGAGAAGGAGAGAGGGAGAAGGAGAAGGAGAAGGAGAAGGAGGTGGTCGAGCTGAAGAAGGCTCTAAAGGCACGAAGGCCAAGTACTCGGCTAGAGGTCGATAAGGCCTCGGTAGAAGCTGAACTTGAGAAAATCCAGAATGAAACCTTGGTGATGTTGGATGAAAGTTTCAACAAGGTCGTCCGACAGGCCTACTTGCTCTACAACGAGCCACCACTAGTGGACGATTTTGAAGCCAACAAGAACATCTATGAGGGTCGATTGGTGCCCTTTGATGAGCTAGAGACCTTGAAGAACACGAAACCGAGGACCTCTACTGAGGACGTTGAAGATGAAGACCGTTAGGTTTTAGTCTCAATGTATTTTGTTCTCTCGGGGCCGAGGTGTGACCTCCTACTTTGATCATTTTGAATATATTGATCGTTTTTCTCCATACCTGCTTTTTAATAATAAACAAGTTATAAAAATTGACATTTCTTTAACTGTTGTTCTAGTAAATATGAATTGTCTCGTTTAAGTAGTTGAATCTCAAGAGGTATGACTGATTAGGGTAAGCATCCTTGATCGAATCGAGTCTTTTACATGTCGGGAGGGAATACCGATTAAGGTATGCGTCCTTGGCCAAACCGAGTCTGTAGGTATCGGGAAGGAATACTGATTAAGGTATGCGTCCTTGGCCGAATCGAGTTTTTAGGTATCGGGAGGGAATATCAGTTAAGGTATATATCCTTAGCCGAATCGAGTCTTTAGGTATCGGGAGGGAATACCGATTAAGGTATGCGTCCTTGGTCGAATCGAGTCTTTAGGTATCGGGAGGGAATACCGGTTAAGGTATGTATCCTTAGCCAAACCGAGTCTTTAGGTATCGGGAGGGAATACCGATTAAGGTATGCGTCCTTGGCCAAACCGAGTCTTTAGGTATCGAGAGGGAATACTGATTAAGGTATGGATCCTTAGTTGAACTGAGTGTTGTGAAAGAGTATATAAATTTAACTTGTATGTTTAAATACACATATTTGAAAATAAATGCCTCATTAAAACCTTCCCGATTGAAAATCCTCCTTAGGAAAAAAACGGTCGGGTGAGAAAAGCGTGCATAATTTTATTGATTTTAACTGTAATAAAATTTGAGGTGCGTGACATTCTATTTCCTCAATACAATCTTGCTCGATAACCACTCTTGGTGGTATGTCCCCGCAGCTGCAACATCTCGAATCTAGAAAGGGCCTTCGCAGTTGGATGAGAACTTGGCATATGTCTTACTTGCCTCACTTTGCATTCGTCGCACAAGATCTCCCTTCTAAAAGCTTTTCGGCTGAACTTTCGCGTTGTACCGCCTAACTGCGCGGAGCATGCATGCAATTTCGTGGATCCTGCTTCTATCTCGGAACTCATTTATGAGGTCAAGTCCAATCGATAGACTCTCCTGATTGATGGACAAATAGAAGATTTGCCTTCTAAGGGGTGGCTCCCCTACCTCAATCGGAATCATGGCCTCGGTGTTGTAAGTCAGGCTATAGGGTGTCTTTTGTGTCGAAGTTTGGGACATGCAGCGGTGGAAGGGCAAGATGAAATACTTGTTATTTGTGAAGGAAATGCATATTTTTGTCTTTGCTACTCAGAAGTTGAATTTAATGTATAAAGAAGACTGAGACTTTGAACACTAACATGTGTGTGGTTTTATTCGGTAATTCATGGGAGACAATGTTTATAATCACATTACTAATTAATGAGACACATGTTAGAACTTTGTGGGAGAAGATTGAGTCCTTGGATGTTTCTAAATCGGGGGATAATAAATTGTATTTGTTAAATTTTTTGATGACTTTGAGATACATGGAGTGTTCTTCCATTTCATACCACTTGACTGAATTTCAAGGGCCTTAGATTAGTTATCGGGAATGGGTATTAAATTTGATGATAAAGTTTTGGGACTATGTCTACTGAATATTTTACCTGAGTCTTTGGATGCATTTTAGATTTCTATTACAAACTTGGCCCCTAATGGTGTTGTTTTTTGCAAGCAGCAAAAAGTGGTGCTCTTAATGAAAAGATGAGAAGGTAGGCACAGGGTTTTTCATCTGAGTCTAAGGTTTTTTTCACTGAAAATAGAGGGATAAATTAAAAAAAGGAACCAAAAGGTGGTAGAGAGAAGTTTAAGAGTAAGTCCAAGTTCAGATACAAAAATGTGGAGTGTTATTATTTCCATAAAACATGACACAAACAAAAGTATTATTTTTTTTTTTGTGGAATAGGGAGAACAAAGGCAAGAAGGGTATGCAAAAAAGGAAGGATCATGATGGTGATGATCGTATTGTTACTGCAACTTCTGGTGATCTTGTTATTCTCGTGACCATGAGTCTTTAATCTTGTATTAGATGAGAGCATGTGGATTATTGATAATGATGCTACACTGAATGTTACACCAAGGAAGGAGTTCTTCACATCTTACACGTCTGGTGATTTTGTTGTCTTGAAGATGGGTAATGATGGTGTGTCTAAGGTAATTGGTGTTGGTGATGTCTTCCTACAAGCCAACATAGGAATGCAATTGTTGCTTAGAGAAGTCAAACATGCTTCTAATGTCTATTTTAATTTGATCTAGGTGCAAATGTTTAATGATGATGGTTATGACTCACCACTTTGTTTTGGAAAGTGAAAGCTCACCAAAGGTAACTTGGCTATTACTAGAGAAGAGAAATCATCTAAATTGTATAGGACAAAAGTTTTGGTTTTTAAAGATAGTGTGAATGTCGTGGATGTGGGGATATATTTGTGGCACCGAAGGCTCAGTCATATTAATGAAAAAGGGTTTAATTTCTTAGTTAAAAAGGATGTTCTTCAAGGACTAAAAAGTGTAAAACTTGAGAAATTTTCTCATTGCATGACTTGCAAGAAAACTAAAGTATCCTTCAAGAAGCATCCTCCCTCAAAGAAGTTATAGTTGTTACAATTGGTACATTATGATGTTTATGGTCCATTGAAGGTAAAATCCTTTAGTGGTGCACTTTACTTTGTTACCTTTATTGATCATTGTTATAGGAAACTAGGGTTATATGTTTTGTAAATAAAAGACCATGTGTTAAACAAGTTCAAACAATTCCATGCCTTGGTTGAAAGACAGACAGGCAAGAAGTTTAAACGCATTTGTACTGCCAATGGTGGTTAATATTGTGGACCATTTGATGTTTATTGCAAGCAACATGGTATTGCACATGAGACTCTTCCCAAAACTCCCCATCTAAATGGTTTGGTAGAAAGGATGAATAGGACATTACTTAAGAGGGTTAGATGTATGCTCTCAGATGCCAAATTACCCAAACATTTTTTAAGTGAGCATTATAGGTAGCAGTGCATGTTATTAATCTCACTCCTACTATTATTCTTGACAATGATTTTTTAGACAAATTTTGGTTTGACGAGAATGTAAGTTATGACAATTTGTGTGTCTGCGATTGTAAGGAATTTTTTCATATTCCAATGGGTGAAAGATCCGAGTTGGATGTGAAGACAAAACAATGCATCTATATTGAATATGGTGAAGATGAATTTGGAAAGTTTATGAATTTGGCAACTTCTTCTCCTTTGTATAGTGTCCTTCGTGGAACTCCTTACAACTTCGTGCGGTGAGTAATTGGAAACAATCGTCACTATGTTATTGGAAGATAGGCTATGGATTCTTTTTTGGTATTATAGTTGCTGCAACAATTGTTCTCAAAGTATCTTAATTTTTTTTTAGTTTTGTATTGTGTTCTCCTATACGTACGTACTGACAAATTTATGTAAATATGACATAAATTAGTTTTAGGTTTGGTGTGTTTGGCTTGTGTTACGAATGCTTTCGCAATTTTTTGAAACTGAGAAGGTGTTATGCTTGTGTATTGAAAATTTTGAGTTCTGAGCTTAGTCATTTAGTGTTCTTTGTTGTTACTCACACTTTGGTCTTGGACTTGAATTGAGTTGTTATTTCCTAGAGTCGTATTACTTCTATTTTTGTCTTTCTGAACCCGTGGAAAAGGCTAGGATTATGGTATTAATGGATTTTAGGAATCACGATTATGTGATTCTCATAATAGTGGTTAAACTGATGAGCTCCATTAGAAAGTTTTTTGCTGAGTTTTGAAAAATTGTACTTGGATATTTGTATTTTTGGCTTTATAAATATGAAGAGAAAAAACAAACGTGTTGAATTGGTATTTCAAGTTAGGTTGCTCTAAAGTGTAAAAAAAATTAACTGCATTTTCATGTTCATTTGCGTTCTCTACCTTCAAGTAAACAAGGGAATTTAGATGTAGTAATAGTATAACCACTTTAATGTTATACTCACAAAATTTAAACTAGAGTACGAAAAAGTCATTTGATTCATTGCTACTTAAGTGTAGAAAAAATAATGTTTGTATTAATGGAAGAATGCTTTTAATTGGTTTAAGTACATGTTTTTTCTGAAATTTAATCCAAACATAATTCTCTCTTCCAAATTAATGGTTGGATTCAATGATTTGATGCTCTTCTAGTATTTGGTTTTTCCCTTTTCTATGAAAAATCATCAAAAAAAATGCTCATATATTATATTTTACAGGTTAAAATAAGAAACTTATAAGCATTTTGTGATTACTAGAATCTAGGTTTTGGGTTTGTTTGTAGGGAAAGTTGAATGATGGTAGAGAGATAATTGTGAAGAAGTTATCACACACTTCAAATCAAGGGAAGAAAGAGTTCGTGAACAAGGCTAAGTTGTTGGCTCGTGTGCAATAATGCAATATGGTGAATTTGGTGGACTATTGTGTCCATGGCAATGAAAAACTACTTATTTACGAGTATGTTGCTCATGAAAGCCTAGACAAGTTTCTTTTCAGTAAGTGCTTCTTCAATGCATGCCACTCCTTCATCATTTATCGAATTACTAGAAACCCATCCTCAATTCCTTATTTTCCCTAATTAGAATCATTTATGTTCTTACAATTTCTAAGAAACAAAAACTGATTTGAATTTATTAATCAAGTTTGAAGAAACTTTGTGGTCCAACCTGAAGAAACTCTAGAAGAGGCCTTGACTTTTCCGTATTTTTTTGTTTGATTCATAGGATGAGTTTGAGGAAGATAAGAGAATGTTTATCATGCAATCACATAAACTTTGATGTTTAATTAGTTTTTCATCAAATTATTGATAAGTAGTGAGATTTTGAAGTTTTAGTGTATTATAAATCTGAAATATTGATTTCACCATCAATTATAGTCTTACACAAATACTATAATCATGGACTCAAATTGAGTTTGGTTTAATTTTTTACTTGATTTAATGTAAAATAGCTAAGATATAGTTGGGTTTGTTGTGTTTTTTAAGCAATTCATCGCAATTTTAGTTCAGGTTGGATAAATACACTGATTAATTAAATAATAGTATTTTTTTTACAATTTATTTTTTTACGGTTTAATTCATGTTTATTTTTGTTTCAATTTAATTTTAATTTCTAAATAAAATATCAATCATTAGTTTTAAATTATTATACATACATTTTTGAAGTTTTTTTGTTCTAATATGAGTTCTTGACATTTATAAATGAGTTTGTTTGTAAATTATACGCAATTGTCTAGATAACGTTGATATGTAGGTGATTGTTATTAATGGATGGAAGAAAATTGATCGATGAATGGGTGTGTCTGGAGAACATTGATATGTAGATGATTGTTATTAATGAATTGGGAAAATGTGATCAATGAATGGGTTTTTCTATAAATTGTATGCAATTGTCTAAATAACATTGATATGTAGGTGATTGTTATTAGTGAATGGAAGAAAATTGATCAATGATATGCAATTGTCTGGATAACATTGATATGCAAGTCATTATTATTAATGAAAGGGGAGAAATTGACTAATGAATGAGTTTGTCTAAAAATTGTATGCAATTATTTGGATAACATAGATATGTAGATGATTGTTACAAGAAAATTGATAAAGCAATCATTTTTTCTAAAAAAAAACAAACTTACTATGATGATTATTGTAATGGATGACATAAAAAGCCTTATTTACTATGACGGTTTTGATGAGAACCATCATAGTATGTTGTACTTTCTATAACGGTTGTAGAAATATCAGTCATAGAAATTTTTGTCAAAACATATTATGACAAGTATTTTTCACATTTTATGATGGTTTATAAACAACAGTCATAGTAAGTCAAGTTACTATGTCAGTTTTTCAACCAACACAAAAAGCGTAGTTTTTATATTGTCTGAATCTATATTGTCATTAGAATCGTCATAAAAATTTCTATAGAACCATCATAGAAAGTCTTTTTTTGCAATAGTGCCTTCTAAGAACTTAAGTGTTTTGAGGAGGTTTTAGAGAGTGAAGAAAAACAACAGTATCTAAATGCAATGTAAGATGTGATGAAATTCTTGCATGAAATCACACTTATGACTTAGTGAAATTGTCTAAGAACAAGAGGGCCTTAGGAAACATATGGATATTCAGGGTGAAGCATGAGAGTAATTTTGTGTCTCCAAGATATAAAGCTAGACTAATGGTAAAAGGTTTCAAACAAAAGAAGGGTGTTAGCTTCAATGAGATTTTTCTTGTCTATGGTGAAGTTGTCATCCATTAGAGCAATTTTGAGTTTAGTTGCTACTCCTTATTTGGAGGTAGAACTAATGGATGTAAAAATTATTTTCCTTCATCGTGATTTGGAGGAAGAAATTTATATGAAGTAACCTAGTGGCTTTCAAGTTAAAGGCAATGAAGATTATATGTAGGGTAGGAAAAATATATGGTTGGAAGTAGGCTCTACGACAATGGTTTAATAAGTTTAAGTCTTTTATGTATGAGAAAGTCTACAAGAAAACTACTTTTGATCATTTTGTCTACGTTAAAATGATTTATGATGATAACTTTATTATCATGTTATTATATGTTGATGACATGCATATTATTGGGATAGATGTTTCCAAGATTGACAGGTTGAAGAAGCAGCTAGGCGAGTCATTTTTCATGAAAGGTATGGAAGCTTCTAAATATATTCTTGTAATAAGAATCATTTATAATAAAGAGAAAAAGAAGTTTTGATTGTTAGAGGACCTTTGTCTAAATAAGGTCTTGCAGAGATTCTAGATGGAAAATGCTAAGTGTGGGAACACTTCTTTTGAAACTCATTTTAAAGTAAGTGAAAAACAAAGTCCTTCAAATGAACCTAAGAAGTCTAACATGGAGAGAGTTCCTTAGCATCTACAGTGGGTAGTTTGATGTATGCAATCATTTATACTAGACCAAATATTGAACAAGTTTTTGGTATAGTCAATAGATTTTTGTCAAATCCAAGTAGAGAACATTAGAATGTTGTGAAATGGATTTTGAAGTATCTTCATGGTATTATTGATATGAAGCTTTGTTTTGGAGGTGATAAGCCTACAATGGTTGGCTAGAGATATTGATTCCAAATTTTCCAGATCAAGCTATTTGATTAAATTTATAGGGAGAGTTGTAACTTGGCAATCAAAGCTACAAGGGTGTGTAACATTTTCTACTACAAAGGCGAAGTTCATTACCATTACTAAAGCATGCAAGGAGTTGTTAAGGTTAAAGATATTCTTGCATCAACTTGGTTTTGAGCAGGACAACTATCCCATGTTTGTGGATAGTCAAAGTGTCATCCATTTTGTTAAGAATCCAATTTTTCATTCAAGATCTAACTATTAATGTATGGTATCATTGGATACGTGATGCTATAGATTTTAAACTGTTGGAATTGATTAAAATTCATACTAATATAACGGTGCTAATATGATGATTAAAGCATTATCAAGAGGAAAGTTTGAATTTTTTTGTGAGATCATCAATTTGGCGATTATCTCAACATAGTTGTGAGGGAAATATATGTTAGGTATTAGGCTCTCTTCCTATATGGAGAAAATGCTTAAATTAAAAAACTCACTTGATGTCTCACTTAACTAAGTGAAAAAAGGGTTTGAAGTTAACAAGTGAATAAGAAAAATGTCTGAAGTCATTCAAAACACCAACATTTTTTGGGAGAAAATAAATTTGTCAAACTGCAACTGTAAAACATATTATTGCAAATTTGTCCGACTAAAAATTTAACAACTAATTTGGAACATCTAGTTCTTCATTTGAAACGATTGGATCTTTGATACAAGGTTTGAGTGGGAAGATATTCACTTTTTACCATAGTTGTGTATTTGAGATTTTCATCTTCTTTATTATCTATTTGTAGGTTTTATTGCTTTGTAGTTTGTTGTAGTGTTCACACTATTTTAAGCACTTTATTAAAACTCTTTTGAATTGTAACAAATTGTCATCCATCCATTAAATGTACTATTTTCATACATATAATTTATAAAGATCAATAAAAATAAATAAATTGATTGTAATTATTAATATTACAATTTTTAATTTTATTCAGAAAAATGTCTATAAAATTAAATGATTTAAGCATTGATAATAGATAATAGATAAAAAATACTAGAGAACAAAAATAGATTTCACAATAAATTAAGAATATATAAAAGAATTAATAATTAACATATTAATAAATCGAAAACGAATAAAAGAATTGATAATTAATACATTTGAAAATAAGTCAGTCTTTACTATAATTAAGTAAAAATAAATAAGTCATTTATTTAGAGGAAATGATACACAAAAATATTAGTTGTACAAACTCAATAATAAATAATTTTATTCATTAATGCACACGGCAAAACTTACTAGAATACGAGATAATATTCAAATTCAAAGTGGCTTTTTACAATATATCATACAAATTGGGGGTGGTAACATGAAGAACAATAGAACCGGGGAGAACCCTACTCTTTTTTCTTTTTCTTTTTTGAAGCGGTGAGGACAACACAGTATGTACAAATTAAGACAAAATGTACCTCTACCCTTACCCTCTCCTCTCTGGCATTAAAGAAAATAATAAAAGAAAGAAATAAAGAATTCAAGGTTTTCAACCTTGGATACTGTATTTTACACCAAACCTCCACCACTATTAGTAGCTCCTCCTGGTACTCTCAAATAACACGTCCGTAACTGCAACTTCCTGAACCTGTCATGCGGGTACCATAAAAACTACCAAGAGCTAATTCCTCAGTCACTGACAGCCTTTTTATCTAAGGTGCCAAAAAACTCTTCAATCAAATTGGACGTGGTTAAGAAGTCTAAATCTGTACTTGGAGTCGGACATGTTGTGTACCCTTGATACCAGTCTTTAGCAACACAGGGATCCAACAAATAATCATGCTCCATCACATTGCTGGACAAATCAAGTTTTCCTTGCATACGCGGACTCTGATCACATTTAAATCCCCTAGCTTCCAAAGCAGAACTAGAATCGCCAAAACCATGAGAATGGCAAGACACCATATTGGCATCACACTCAAAGGACATACAGGAATCATCCTGGACAGCAATATCGTAATTAAGAATCCTGGCACACCCATCGACATGCTCATCAGGATTACTCCAAGCCTCAACCTGTGAGTTCACCTTGCAATTTAATGAACTTTGATCAATCTCACTCTCTATCTCAGTTGTGTTTCCCATATCACATCCAGTTACACCAAGAACATTATCGTCAGTTCCATATTCACTGTTATCATCATCTTCTTCAGAATAATTATCTTGGTTTTCTACGTGGACATCACCATCACCAAGAGATTCAATGGCAGAATCATCTGAATTTTCAAAACCAAAAATTCCAGGGTTTCTTGTATTACATTCATCATCGTCACTATCAATATCCAAAAACCTGGACCTGTTCTGAGAGGCCCTCCTCTGCAGCATAAAAACATTAAAATAGTAGCTGACTATTTCCCTGCTGGTTCGAGAACAAAAAGTGACTGACAAATGTTTCCAAAAGTTTCTACCCAATGACGCAGGATTGGAGTAAACAACCTCATGAAACATGTCTTCTTCTTCTTCAGTCCATTGCTGTGCAACATGCTCTCCCATGTCACAAAATCCCAAGTTCACAAACTTCTCCTTCCCAAGAGTCTTCATCAATTTTTCACGTGCTTCCCTGACATGCTGTCTAACACATCTAATGGAGCCACGATCCATGCAGTTACACTCTTTCCTGCCTTGTCCACACTCATTAAGTGAAGAATAAGAGCTAGATTCATGCATTGAGAGCAAAGAAGTCCCAATGAGTCTCTCTTCATCTTCATCAACAGTATGAGCTGATAGTAAGCCAGAGGGGGGACTGTCGTGATTATATTTGCTTAATTCTGACATCTTATTCACTTTTCCCCTCCAAACAGGGAGGGTAGCTTGGTGATTTGGACCAATGGGAACTGATTTTCTAGGTGAGCAATCAAACGCCAAATAGTCATCATCCAAAGGAACAAATGCTTTCTGGTGAGTATCAAATTCAAAACAATCTGACGAAGCAGATGATAATGAAGTAGCCCCAGAACCAGTATCATCCTCACCAGAACAACTGCTGAAATGGCCGCTGGTTTGAACATTCTTGTCACCAGCATACGGAGATCCCTTAGCAGCATTTATTTCATGTGGATCATACCATTGAATATTGTAAAAGTCATTTTCACCACCTATGTACCAAATGAAGAATATTCTTTATAACACATCAACTGCCAGACAGTTTTCAATCAGGAAAATTACCACCTTAAAGAATGTTTAACAAATATGAAAAGAAATTAAAACAAAAGCATTTACCTGTAATAACAGTCTTTGCAAAGGACTTATTGGGTGTAACAAAATCATCTAACGAAACCAGTTCATTGTTGCTTTCAAAACGTTTTGCCTTGTTCAAAGAGAGATCCTCAAGTTCATTAGCCTCAAGACACCTCTTATACCCCATTCTGATTATGTCATGAAGTAATTAAGGGTTCGTATTAAAACAAATTTACCAAATAAATAAAGGCATTTGATGCACAAATGACATTGTATTCAGAGGGAAATTTTTGTATTTGTGCTCACAGTATACATGTTGTGATAGAAAGAAAAATACATCACAATTGTTAACATAAGATTTCTGAACATTAACCATCTACAAATATGTTCACCATAAAAGATGGAGTGAGAGAACTGTTTCTATTTTGAAAGGAATAACTAAAGCTAATTGCATTATGATGGAGCTAGAATTTCCGGTAGTGTTACATGCAGATAGATGTACCAAGCTCAATACATATCTCTCTTTTTTAATTTACAATGCATAACTTGTAAAAATAACTTTGAAGTACTTACTAAAATAATATATATATATATGATGAAAACCACCTATCATAGCTTTTTAAAATCAGCATTATGTTTATTTAAACTTCTGTAAATAATTATATCACATTAACAGGACAAAGTATCATGTGCATTGTGCATTATAGTGAAATTTACACATTAAAGGCACAGCAGCATATCAAAAGGAAACTTATGCACAAATTAAATGAAAACAATAGCGTTTTAAGCCTAAAAAAACACATAACGGCAATAAAACGAGAATGACAAATCATTCTAACCTTGTTTATTCTTTCAAATTCAAACTCAAGACCACTGGACAACACAGCACTTGGGAGAACAGTTTAGGGTCAAACGAAAACAAAAGCCTAATTGGATGCAGAATTACACAGAAAACGCAGTCACTTAATGCCAAGAGGCGTAACCCCCAATTGAATTTCACCAATTACAATAGCAACAAATTGTATTTAAAACCTAACCCTAGATTCTTCACTCGCTTCGAAAATTATTAAATTGGAAACAATACGACCACTACAGTTTCGTCGGGTATGAGAAGCAATCAAACCCCTCAGGTAATTTACAGAAAAACCCACCAGAAATTGAAGTATCAGAAAACCCTAAAAATTGACCGGTTCGAAACCCTAGACACGTGAATAAATCCAGGAATTATCAGGAATTGGGAGGAAATATCAAGCGAGTAAGAACCAAGACCAGGAATTTTGGGTAATACACAAGGAAATACAGCGATCGTGTGGCCTTGAAAAACCTAATCGAAACCCTAACCTAGAAAACGACAGGGATTGAGAAAAGGGTGACAATTTTGGAATCAAACGGAAGAAGATATCGGGAATTAAACGAATTAGGGACTCGATTGAAGAATTAGAAGCAATAATTAAAAGGAGATGGAAGATCGAAAGGGAGAAGATCGAAGGAAGACGGCGATGAAGAGCGAGGTACGGTTCGTGCTTTTCATTACGACATGGTCGGATATGAATGTCGGGTTGAAATACTCTCTTGGGTTGGGCCTCCGAGCCACAAAACCTGCCCTATATTTAAACTCTAATTACACCCCTTTTCCTTTCTAAGAAAAGGAAAAAAATCAAAACGTCAAACAGGAAATTGTTTTTAAAAATTGATTTTAGATTTTTTTTAAACTTAATTAATTGGAGAGAATTATTTATATACTCAAGGGATAAATAAGGTAATTGAAGTGGAGGGGGATTTGTTTTAAACTCGGGGACGGTTTTCTTTACACAAAAGTATATATTATATTCTTCATATAATCCTCTTTTTTTATCTATCCAATTATTTATTTATTTTTTATCTCTATTTATTTACAAAAAAAAAATAACTTCATTCTATAAAATAAGAATGGTCTTGGAAAAGAATTGAACAATAACCACAAAAATAATAACTTCGTTAAACTTTTTAATCTTATTTAGTTTCACAACAAATATATATACACACACGCTTGTTATAATCTGTAATGAGATACCCAAATTTATATTTCCATTTTTCCTTAATTATATTTTTAAATTTTAATATTTTGAATCATACAAATATTACTTTATTGTATATACCACAATAAAGAAAAAGAAAAATAGTGGAGATAAATTATTTATATACCACAATAAATATCATCTTATATTAGTGTGAAGAAATTATATTTGACTTAGGTTGGTACCGCTTCTTTCATAATCATATGCTTTATATGCTTTCTAAGGATACGTATAAAGAAAAAAATAAAATGAATAAAAACAAGTATGAGATGATCAAATCAAAACCCATGCAATAAGGAAAATATATATTCGAGTAATCCAAACGTGTTCCATAAAAAAGTCATGACTAATTTAGACAATCATATTTTTATATCAAAAGAATTTTTTCTTCAAACATATTCTTTCATTGAGTTTTGCCAATACCTGATCTGCTTGTGGAGGGATCAGACATTTAAGTAAGAGTTGAGAATCGTATCTAGAAAGGTAGTCCTCTATCATGGTCAAGCAGTATACGTTGTTTTGTAACTCCCCATATAGGTCCTTTTAAAACTATACTTCTGCCACTACCTTTTAGATTAGTTGCACCATTTACTGATAAGATCCACTTCGAGTCCACATGTTTGGTCACGTTAGAGGGCGAGGTGAGTTGTATTATAAAGTCTGCAAACTTCTAACCTGTGTAGGCCCCTAGCTTCATAGGACTTTGATAATTCAACAAACCATTTTATCAATCGACCAACAATATCAAGAGGTGGCTCATAACCACAACCGTATAACTCAAGAAAGTGTTGTAGTCGCCTAGTTGTTCCTACTATTGTTATTGTTTTTTCTATCTTCTGATATCAAATTTTAGTGTCTTGTAACACTTGCCGAAAAAATAAATCAGCCTTTGTTTTCCTTCAACGTCTTGTATTGTCGAGTTAATTGCTTGATTGGTCACTGTTATATATAGTTAGAGTCGTCTATCGGCTACTAATTTGTTGTGAACTGGAAGGTTGGACAAGTGTTCTTTTAATTTTGAAAAGTCTCATCACACTCTTCCGTCCATGTAAATTAATCATTTTTCTGAAACACTAAAAGTAAGAAAATCATTGTCTCCACCCTTGGTAAGGAAACGAGACAAGGTGAGAATTGTTCTGTTAGTTGATGTACCTTTTCACATTAGTATAACTCTTCGTATTGGTAATAGTTAAACATTTGTTTGGATTTGTCTCAATCCCTCGTTTTATAAGTAGGAAACCAAAAAATCCCCTCGGCTTTACTCTGAAAATACATTTTTTTGGATGGAGTTTGAGTTTATACTTACTGATAATGGTGAATAACCCTTCCATGTCCTATTGGTGACTCTCCTTTGTCTTGGATGTTATAATCATATCATCCACATATGCATGCATATTCCTCCTGATCATAGGTTGTAGTATTATGTTCATCAAACGCTAGTATCTTGGGCCATCATTGCTAGCTATTAGAGAGATGGCATAAAGAAGATAAGCTAATTTAATGTTCCATGTCATGCATTTAATGTTTCCCAACATAAGAACTTATCAAACGATGATGGAAAAAGAAAAAAGACAATAGAGAGTTCAATGTTACTCAACTATTAGAAAAAGGAATGCAATGGCTACTTTTCTAAAAGATATAAGAAGACTTGTATCGATGAAAAGAAAACAAGAAAGCTTGCCACACTTTTCAAGTGTCAAAACTCTATTGAAATTTTTTCTATGCCCGAAAATTGTGTAAGAACATTGTTTGTGTTCATTCTCGTCTACTAGTAGAGAGAACTCTTAAACCTTGTATACATCAAAAGATGTTACTCTCTCTAGTGAACAAAACCATTGATCAATTGATCACTTAAATCTTGTATCAATGTTGAGTCAGGAGTGACTACACTAATACAAAAAAATGGAATCTATGATCCCGTATACAGACGGTTCAAAAATAATTGTCGTAATAAAAGAGGCAATGACATTTTTGTATTTTTTGCCATTTTCGCAATTTTTAACGACGGTTCCCGTCTGAACCATTGTTATATATCCAAACTTGTGTGATTTGTGGCGGTTCCCAGACGAACCGTCGTTATATACGGACACAAAAACTACACAATTGTGCGCGGGGATCCCTTTCTTCTCACTCTCCAATGTTCATTCCGTCTTCTTCCTCACTCCACTTCATCTTCTTCTTCCTCGCTTTCGCTGCATCGCCTTGCAACCTCCAACCCAACCTCCACTTCGCGCTGTCAGCGCCTTCAACCCCACCCCACCACTTTCTCTCCCGCCGCGTGTTCCTTAGGGTGCGCCACCTTACTCTCTCCCTCCATAGGGTGCACCTCCTTCCTCACTCTCTCCCTCCTTAGGGTGCACTCGTCTTCCTCACTCTCCCCCTCCCTCCATCTCTGCCTCTCGCCTCCCTCCCTCTCTCCGTAACCACACCACACAAAGAAAAACGTTGTGTCGCCTCACGCTGGTCCTCCGTCGCACCGCCACAAGCTGCTCCGTTTCGCTGCTGCTTCTGCACACTGGTGGACATCTTTGCCACTAGTCCTCCTCGCCTAGCCGTCCTCGTGCCTTCGCTCACCCGTGCCATTTTTCCCACCATATTAGTTTTTTAATATTATATTTTTATTATTATTGTTTTAATAGTTTTTACTTTTTTATTTGTGTTTTAATATTTTTTTAGTTTTTTAAAAGTATTTTAATATTCTTTACTTTTTTATTAGTGTTTAATAGTCTTTATATTTTTTAATTAATTTGTGAATGCAACATGTTGATTCTGAGTCTGAGGGTGTCCGACCCTCGACAATTTGGATTTTTTTTTATAGTGAATTAGATAATATTTGTATACATTGGACGCGTTGATCATGGGTCTGAGAGTGTTCGACCTTCGGCAATTTTTATTTAGTTTTTATAATGAATTATATAATATTTGTTTGTATTGAACGCGTTGATGCTATGTTCGGGGGTGTCTGACCTTCAACAATTTTGCTTTAGTTTCATAATGAATTAGATAATATTGTTGATGTTGAGTCCGAGGGTGTGTAACCTTTCAACAATTTTGATTTAGGTTTATAATGAATTAAATAGTTTTCTTAGTTGATTAGCTCTATGGATCGGAGTTGGATTAATACACCACGTTTAACTGATGCATACGAAAGAGGGGTGGAAGAATTCATACAGTTTGCACAACATAGTGACGTTAGTAATCATAACGGAGTAAGAATGAGGTGTCCTTGTGTGAATTGTTTGAATGGAAGAATATTGAATGTTTCCAAGATTAGAGAACATTTTTTTGTGATGGGTTTTTGAAAAATTATACAATATGGACGTGGCATGGTGAATTGTTGCACTTACCAAGTTTTCACCAAGCTTTGGTGTTTGTTGATTTCCCAATGGATGATAGATTAGAGGACAAGATTCGTGATGTGGGAGCAAAATCTTTTTCTCGAGTAGTTTCGAAAATATGTCTAATGATGCAGAGAGTCATTTGTATCCTAGTTCAACTAACTTCACACGAGTATCAACAATGTTAAGGTTGATGAATTTGAAGGCAATGAATGGATGGACTGACAAAAGCTTTATAGAATTACTTCAATTGCTGAAGGACATGCTTCCAGAAGGAAATACATTATCCAATCGAAATTATGAGGTAAAAAAGATTCTTTTGTCCTATGGGAATGGAATATAATAAAAATACATTCATGTCCTAATGATTGTATTTTATACATAAATGAGTATGGTAATTTAAGAAGATGTCCTAGGTGTGGTTTGTCACGTTATAAAGTTAAAGTTGGTCAAAACGAATATAATGATGAAGTCACAAAGGAAGGTTCTCCTGCTAAGGTCATTTGGTATCTTCCAATAATTTCAAGGCTTAAGCGTTTGTTTGCCAATGCAGATGATGCTAAAAACCTTAGGTGGCATGCAGATAATAGAAAATGTGATGGATTACTTCTTCATTCAGCTGATTCTCTACAATGGAAGAAAATTGATAAAAAAAATTCCTGAATTTGGAAAAGAATCAAGAAACTTAAGACTTGGATTGACTACTGATGAAACGAATCCTTTTGGAAATTTAAGTAGTAATCATAGTTCATGACCCATTTTGTTAGTGATTTACAACTTACATCCTGCTTTGTGTATGAAGCACAAATACATGATGTTATCTATGATGATCTCTGGTCCAAAACAACCTGTAAATGAAATCGATGTTTATCTTAATCCATTGATTGAAGACTTGAAATTATTGTGGAATAAAAGGGTTGATGTGTTTGACGCGTTTAAAAATGAATCTTTCTTATTGCATGCAATGTTATTTTGTACTATCAATGACTTCCCTGCATATGGAAACTTGTCAGGTTATAGTGTGAAAGGTCATAAAGCATGTCCAATATGTGAAAAGAAGACATCACATGAGCAGTTGAAACACGTAAGAAAGACTGTGTATCTTGGGCATTGTAGATTTATAACGAAATAGCACCCGTATGATAGATTGAAAAAAAAAATTTAACGGATACCAAGAACGTGACATTTGTCCACTCCCCTAATTGACCTTGAAATTTATGAAAAGATAAAAAATGTTAATGTGACTTTTGGAAAAATGAAGAAGAAGCAAACTGTGACTGAAATATGGAAGAAGAGATCAATTTTTTTTATCTTCCATATTGGTGTGAGTTAGATGTCACATTGTCTAGATGTAATGCATGTAGAAAAGAATGTGTGTGACAGTTTAATAGGAACATGTCTGAACATTAAAGGCAAAACAAAGGATGGTCTGAATGCTCATCTGGATTTGATTGATATGAATATACGAGAAGAACTGTCACCACGAGAAGTTGGTAAATGTACATACTTGCTTGCAGCTTGTTACACTTTGTCAAAGAAAGAGAAAACAAGTTTTGGTGAATGTCTTAAAGGTGTTAAGGTACCACAAGGCTACTTTTCAAATGTGAAGAGTCTTGTATCTATGAATGATTTGAAACTAATTGGCTTAAAGTCTCATGATTGTCACATTCTAATGCAACAATTACTACCGGTAGCTATTCGTGGAATCTTACCAAAAAATGTTAGGCATACAATCACTCGACTATGTTTATTTTTCAATTCGATGTGTAGTAAAAAGATTGACTCTCAGAAGTTGGATGAACTTAAAAAAGAAATTATTGTTATCTTGTGTCAACTCGAGATGTTTTTTCCTCCATCTTTTTTTGATATCATGGTACATTTGGTTGTTCATCTTGTAAGAGAAATCGGATTGTGTGGGCTAGTTTATATGTGATGGATGTATCTAGTTGAACGATACATGAAGATTTTGAAGGGATATATGAAGAATCAATGTCGTCCGGAAGCTTCCATTATTGAAAGATACATTTCAAAAGAATCTATTGAGTTTTTTTCCGAGTGCTTGTCAAAAGATAAATCTATAGGGTTCCTGAAAAATGTTGGCACTCTCGTAGATTGATAAGTAAATCTTCAAAAGGTGTACATGTCATAAGCAAATCTAGATAAGAGGTTTTACAAGCTCGTTTGTATATCCTGAATAACACTGATGAGGTGTTACCATACTTAGATACACCCAAAGACATATTGTCAAATATAAGAATCCAAGGCAATTAGAAAAATGTCATGGTTTAAGCAAGAAATCATGAATGATCCATCAACATCTGAAACATTAACATAACTTGCAAACGGTCTTAAGTTTGACGTTTTATGTTGTTCGAGCTATCAAGTAAATGGTTGTTTGTTTTACACAATGTCTCGAGATGATAAGAGTATAATGAAAAATAGTGGAGTCACTTCGGAGGCAGAGTCCATGCAGTTTTCAACTTCAAAATATCAAAATCCTATTGTGGGATCAATGCCTTATTATGGTGTCATAGTAGAAATTTGGGAAGTTAATTATACCAAGTTTATTATACATGTTTTTAAAATGCAAGTGGGTTGACAATAAGACAGGTGTCAAAGTTGATGAATCTGGAATGACTTTGGTTGACTTTCGAAAGATAGGTTATCATGATGAACCATTCATAATGGCATATCAAGCTTCCCAAGTTTTCTATATCCTAGATCCTATGTCTGAACACTGGTTTGTTGAGCTACATGGAAAAAAGCAACATAATGACCCAGAAGATGAAGAACCAAACAATGACATTTGTGAGATTGAATCACTTACAAGAATGACGACCAATAAAGAGTAAGAGGATGTTGTTGATGTTGTACATTCAACTCGAGATGATCATGACAAAGGAATATTTGCATGTGGTTGAGGTTTAGTTTTACAATATATAATTTTTATTATATTTCATATTCTTTATGTTTATCATATTTGTTTGATAACAAGAACATGATGAAGTTCCTCGTTCAAGAACTGGAAGAGGACTTACAAGATTAAAAACTATGTGTGTGAAGATAAATAAAGGTAAAAAAAAATATCATTGCCTATTGATGTCAACACTAGTGTGGCCACTAGGCCGAATGCAAAGAATTTTAGTAGTTATCTTAGAGTAGTTGCTCTTGAAAGGATCTCTATCTTAACTGATTTTTGGGATCATGTCACCGAGCACGAGAGAAACAAGATTTGGCAAGATATTCTGGTATGTAATTGTTTTTACTTTGTTCAATTTGGAGTTTGTTTATACTAATCATTGTTTTGAAAATATTTAATCTTAAAAAGAAAATGGTTGATAAAAATTACACTACTAGAAAAACATTAAATAGAAACCAATTTTAAAGACAAAAAATAATTAGTTACTATATTGACTAAATTATATATTATTTATAGATTAAAAAATTATTTGCATTTAAATTAGTTTCTAAATTTATAAACTAGTTTCTAAATTAATATCTAATTAGTTAATTGGTATTTGATTAGCTACCAATTTTAAAATCTAAACTAGTTGGTAGTTAATTAAATATCAATTTAGAAACTAATTTATAAATTTTATTAATAATTAAAATTAATTTAGATACCAATAATAATATTTTTAGTCTATAAAATAATATCTAATTTAGTCACTTAATTTCTATTTAATGATTTTTTTATTATTGTTGGAGATTCATAAAATATATAAAAGATGTTTCTTATGAATTATTGATGCAATTAATGTTTCATAATATATAAATACAAAAAGGACCATTTTTAGCAAATTTGATACTATATTTTTTTAATAAGCCTTAGTTTTTATGATTAGCATCTTTTCATGAATGTCAGGTTCTCTCTCTTAGTTCAAAAGTTTAGAATTTTATTAAATCATATATAATAATTAATAAAAACATAAATAAAATGTCGTATTAATGAGTAGGCTCATTAATTCCATGACTTTTAAAATGAAAACATGCCTTATTCAAAAGATATAAAAGTTTAATAGGTTAATTCGAATCACCTGAATAATAACAAAAATTATATTAAGGTGTTTGAGTTTATTTAAGTATATACGTTATCCTAACTCATAAACTTCCCTAGAAGCTGAATCGTTAGATCCATGAATCTCCAAAAGTGTAGGTAGTTATTACAACAAATTTAAATAATCCACAAAATTAATAAAATACATATAACTCATATAAATTAGATATAATAGAATAAAATAAATTAAAACATTCAATGGATACACTAACATATAAATAGAATATGTGATATTAACGTTACAAAAAAAATCATGAAATAGAAATCAATTTTTGATACCAAAAATCATTAGTTGTTATAGTGACTAAATTAAAAATCATTTTAAAGAATAAAAAAATTTTGGCTTCTAAATTAGTTTCTATTATTATTAAATGGTTTCTAAATTGATATCTAATTAACAACCAATGTTTTTCTACCAAAATTAGAAACTAAATAATTGGTAATTAAATTTTTTGTAGCTAATTAGATACTAATTTAGAAATCATTTAACAATAATATAAATTAATTTAGAAATCAATTTTTTATTTAGTTTCTAAAATGATATTTAATTTAGTTATTATAACAACTAATTTTTAGGTGTAAACCTACCTTTCAATTAGTAACAACATAAGTCAATATAAGTCATATAGACTTGACTTACCCTAAGCTAAGGATATGTTTAAAAAAACTTTATAAAAGCTTTTATAAGAAGAAATAAATATAGAAAATAAATAAAAATTATTTTTCTACAAGTTAAAATTAGTTTACATGCAAATTAATATTTTTAGAAAAGTCATATAAAACAATTTTATAAATTAATTTAACTACAAATTTATTTTAACTTATTTAGAAATCAATTATATTTTTCCTTTTAAAACTTCTTATTTCTAATGAATTTATCTACAATAAATGCAGATTATTTTCATAGCAACGTCTCTAAATTTCCGTGAGAAAAAAATACACAGGTCATTTTCTTACAAAACATCCACAGGTAGGTAGTTCTATGTTATAGATAAAAATGTAGCATGCAGATTCTGCAGATCCATAGGAAAAATCCGTAACTAAATACCAGGTATTTTAGAGAGAAAAAAAATTATCGATAAAACCGTACAATTATTTTACTAATAATTAAAAAAACCACAATTATTCATATAAATTCCTTTTTTAAAAATATTCTTCTATTACATAATAATAATAATAATAATAATAATTTTATTTGGTTTATGAAATATTAATAAAACTGGAAAAAATATTATTATCTGTACGTTAGCTAGTTGCTTGCATTGGCTGGAAGACTTTCAATAGTCTCCGAACCCTAATAAATTAATCAGAGAAAGCTGGCAGAAATGTCAACCTACATTAACTCAGGTTTGAAAGTAGCTATTCAAATCATTTAAATTCTTTACCATTAAAGCATAACTATCTAATAAATAAAACTCTTTTATGTATTATGAGACTTAGAATGGTTTTTATACAAAAGATAAAATTTGATGGTATGAAACTTGACGAAGAACAAAAAAGAAAATAAAACTTATACATGGTGTAAGAGAAAACATGATTCCCACCAGCATCCATTACAAAGAGATTCCACAACACAATAAAATTTTCACTTTAACACTAGATGCATAGCTCAAACAACCTGCGAGACGTCCCCATCATGGGAGGGCAACAAGGTACCATAGTCCTTTCCAAAATCCTCTGCAATCTCAACATTGGTCTTGCAATATATGTACAAGACCGTAGTAACCGCAATCTTAGAAACCGTAATCATAGAAAGGAAATAAGAACCGAGCAAAATCATCTCCCAAATCAACACCGCAGGAAACCCACTTTCTGTAGATACATTATAACCCCTTGTCAAGAAAAAGATGTTCCATGTCAAGATCACAGCGCAGAATCCATAGTAGAAAATAGAAGATAGAGCCACTCCTTTCATTCCCTTGATCAACCTCGCACTTCTTCTCAGGGCCTCCATGCCCCAACATGATTCCACCACCACAATAGCATTCACCAGGGTCCAGTTAACTTCCAAATACGTCTGCACGACTATCAAAGGAAGCGCAATGAAGACTCCTATGATGTAAGGCGACGAGTATGGAAGAAGTGGTAGGTGGAGAAGCTTGGCCCCGTGAATGAGAAGAAGCAAGAGAAGGCCGTAGAAAAGAGAGATGGAGAAGAAGATGAGTTGGGAAACGATGGTGGTGGCGAGGAGGGGTAGGAAGGAAGTGCCAATGGACTTTATGGTAGATAGAAGGTTCACGGGTTGGTCATGGAAGAAGTGGAAAACACTATAGGTGATGGTGATGACTCCACAGTTGGAAAAAAACAAAGAGAGAAGGGAATAGAGAAGGGAAAAGGTGGGGCTGGTGGTTTGTGATGGTGGGAGAAGGGTGGAAGAGTTGTTGGTGAAGAAATAGTTGAAAAGGTGAGAGAGGGTAGAAGAGAGAAAAAGGGAGAGGAAGAGGGGGAAGAAGAAGGTGAGAGAAAGAATGTTGAAGTGAAGAAGGTGTGCTTTGATGATGAGCTTAGCTTCAGAAATGAAGTCCGAAAGGTGCTTCTTGGGGGCCATATCAGAAGGAAAGAAGAACTGGGAAGTGAAGTTGCGTTCTGTTTGATCCTCTTCTTTCCAAATATATACTATTATTTTTATTAATTATTATATTTAGATTCAGTTTTACACGCGTTTTATTGTTGATTTTTCTTCTGGTAGGTTCGTAGAAGGAAGCCTCCTCATATAAGCAATGACTTTTTCAAACATGAATAAAGGGTCATGAAATGTGGGAAATCATAAAATAATTTGAAAAACATGATTTTTTTTATAAAAGTAGTTTCAAAATATAAAAATGTTTAAAACCCATAAAAAGTATAAAGATAATTTAAAGAGTACGAAAAAGTTTAAAAATATGAGAATGTATTAAATTGGTTTAAAATATAAGAAAACTATAAAAAAAAGGTTTCAGAAATATGAAAATTTTAAAAATCTATAAAAGTATATAAGTAGTTTAAAAGAAATAGGAAAAACTATATAATGGTTTAAAAAATATAAAATAGCTTTTCAGATATGAAAAATGTAAAAGTTATAAGATAGTTTAAAAATTTATACGGCTAGCTAGCGTGCTCTAGTCTCACTAGCTAACCCAATTTACCTTCAGCTTGAATTGAATAAATTCAAGTTTTGAAAATACTTTTGATGTTCTTTTTAGAATATATTTGGCTTTTCCAAGTTTGGATTATGTATAAATGCACTATTTTTTAATTAAAATTCATATAATTTGATTTATTTTGATATGAAATGTTATTTCTACTAATTTAATATTTTTAGTTAGAGTAGACGATATAGTGATTACATGTAGTAGATAGTCTAATAGGAACATCTAATTAGATGGTCTAAAGAAAATGTTTATCTTTGCAAGTGGGTCAAATTATTGAAAATTCAAGTTGCTTCCTTGAATCAAAACAGAAAACAAAATTTGAGTTAAAGTATTAGAGAATAAAATCTACAATATATCAGAAACATAATTTGAAGCAAATCTTCTGAAGAAAAAAAAGAGTAAAGAAACAAAGTTCACGTTAAAATTGATAACAAACTCTGAAGTCAAATATTATTATGAGATCCTTGAAGTAAAGAAATCTATAAAAATATACAAGCTTTAAGGAGAAAGCATCAAACATCAAGCTTCAGAACGACATCTTCTTTATTTTCTTCTTTGTAATCCTTTCATTTTGCATTCACATGGAAGGTTAAACTTCTTTGGGTTGATTCTCTTATAATTTCACAATGAATGTCGAGGTTTTATGCAATTAAAGTTTTGTTCTTCAATATCTTATTGTGTCAAAATATCTACTATTTTTCTAAACTGAATTGTTGTTTTGAGAATTGTTTTTTAACACATGATGATAATTCAATTATGTCTTTAATTAAACTCTTATTTAGTTTTTTTGAACAATTTCTTGGGCTCATGATTTAAGAGATACATTAAAGACCTTATGAGTAGACACATGAAGACGAATAATGGACTACATAAATTAGCGAACACATGTTTCATTAAAGGGATTTGATTGTCTTTGTGTAACTCATGTTTAGTCAATTCAATTCTGTTTAGATAATTGAATTAATTAAATATTTATCAACTGATGAAGAATTTATTGTTAGAAACGCTTGAGAATCAATCTACTTTATTTGTTTTTAATTGTCTACTTTACTTTTTTGCACAACAATTTAAATTTCCCTTTTTACTTTATTGTTATTGTTATTCTTATTGTTCAGAGATAAGTTCTAAACATTGTTTGACTGATTTCACTATTAGATTCATTGGAAGATAACTTTGAGTCATTTGACTTTATCTATACTATCATCTCTTTAGTGTTAGACGATCTAACACTATGTTAAATAGTCTCCACTAAAATCATTTTAATTTGACGGTTAAACAACAACTATCAATAAATTATGTTTAGAATTTATACACGGAAAAAATAATTTGACATATTTTTTCCTTCATCATACTTCTAGTCATAAAATGCTCCTATTTTTCCTATCTACAACATCATTGTTTAGATGTATATGTTGTAATAATTTATAGAGGACTCTCCTTTATCAAAATATTCTTAAAATTCATTGGAGTTATACTCTTCACTTCCATTAGTCCTTGGAATCTTCATATTAAATTAAAATTAATTTTAATCGTAATCTTAGTGATTATTTCATTTAGGCCAATGATATTAATGTCCACTATGTTCGCCGCCTTAGAAAAGTTATAATGTAATTTGAAACCTTTTTTAACACTATTAATAATTTAACAGTGTCTTTATTCTCTTTCTTGTTGTAACATAATTAAACCATTGTAGTGTCTATTTATTATATAATTTATAATTGATCTTGAAAGTATGTTTTCTAAAATTAATTACAGTTATAACCAGTGTAAAATATAATCCTTTTAGATTTATTATAGCTATATTAAAAGTTTAATCCAATTTAAAAGTCTTATCTTTTTATAATGTCATTTTAATCTAGATCAATTTTTGTATTGATATAAAAGATAATTTTAATCAATTTAAAACCTTTTTCTCCTGTTCTTGTTGATAAGATTTAAAGGCATTTATACCCCTGTCATTTTTTGGTTTTAGAAATTATTGGAGATCCATACAATAAATAAAATATATATTTTTATGAGTTGTTGATGTGATATATAAAAATTACCATTTCTAGGAAATTTGATTCTATATTCTTTTTAATAAACTTTAGTTTTTATGATTAGAATCTTTTCATGAATACAGGGTTCTCTCTTAATCCAAAAGTTTAGAATTTACAAAATCATAAATAATAATTAATAAAAACATAAATAAAATGTCGTATAATTAGTAGGCTCATTAATTCCATGAGTTTAAAAATAAACGCATGCATTATTCAAACCAAAAGATATAACATTTTAATAGGTTAACTCGAATCACCTGAATAATAACAAAATTTATATTAAGGTCTTTGAGTTTGTTTAAGTATATTTTTCCTAACTCATAAACTTCCCTATTATAGAAGCTGAATCTTTAGATCCTTGAATCTCCAAAAGTATTATTAAAACGAATTTAAGTATTCCACAAATTAACTAGATTAATAAAATCATATAACTCATGTACTTGACTTACCCTAAAGCTAAGGATATGTTTTAAAAAAATTATAAAAGCTTTTATAAGGAGAAATAAATATAAAAAAATAAATAAAACTTATTTTTCTACAATTTAAAATTAGTTTACATACAAATTAATTTTTTTAGAAAAAATATTTAAAACAAATTTTATAAATTAATTTATGTACAAATTAATCTTAATTGAGAAATCAATTTTATTTTTGCTTTTTATCTTTTAAAATTTCTTATTGAGAAACCAATTTTTCTTATTCTAGCACCATCATAAGACTAATCTAACCGCTCAGATAGAAGTCGCTGATCTTTATTGCAATTTTTTGTTATATTTCAATTCTCCTGCATATTTTTATTTCCAAGTAATTTCACAGATAATTTTTATGGCTGATTTTGAAAATCGCAAGGAATTTCTATGAATTTATCTACAATAAATGCAATTTTTCATAGCAACGTCTCTGAATTTCGTGCGAAAAAAAGACACAGGTAATTTTCTTAAAAAATATCCACAGGTAATTCTATATATAGATTAAAATGTAACATGCAGATTTTGTAGAGGTAGATTCATAGGAAATTTCCGCAATTAAATACCAGGAATTTTAGTGAGAAAAAAATTGTAGATAAACCCGTACAAAAAATTACAAATAGTTTTAAAAAACCACACATATTCATATAGACTCTTTTTTTATAAATAATATGTTCACAACTTTGAAAGTTTCCAATATTAATATTAATTCTTCTATTACAATACTACGAATACTTTTATTTAGTTTTGAAATATTAATAAAAATGTAAAAAATATTATTATCTGCGTTGGCTAGTTGCTTGCATTGGGTGGAAGATTTTCAATAGTCTCCGAAAACAAAAATAGCATACTATCTATGTAAGAACATTAAACCCTAATAAATTAGTTAGATAGAGAAACCTAGCAAAAAGTCAACTGATATTAATTCGGGTTTGAAAGTAGACTTCTTTAGAATATCAATATCACGAAGACCATGTACCACCTTCCGTTCTCAATTAACTTAAACTTTTAAATTCAAAGGCCATATTTATGATGTCACATTCAACTCTTTTCATTAATCATAGTTGATAAAGGCTTATCTTATGTTGTAGTGATATTAATTGTTCTCTAAAAGTGGATAAATCATAATAAAATTATGATAGTTGGACTATTATGCTCTTAAATATAAAAAAATTGTGTTATGACTATTATTAATAACTTACGATCTGATGGTGAACGCTTAATTCAATAATTAGTATCAAAATCAAAGTTACGAGTTTGATTCATAGTATGACAATTTTTAGGATAATTGTTGAGGAAGAAATTGTTACATATAGAAATTGTTGTAGGTGATATTAATTGTCTCGTGATGGGGTGAGTGTCCTTAATATTCAAATAATTATTATCTACAAATTTGATTTTGCTCCTCATCTTATCATCAATAGAAGCAACCATTTTTATGTGACCTATTCATGATTTGAACATTTGATAACTATCGTTTAGGTGTCAAATTAAAATGATTTGTCTAACGCTAGAGAGATGATAATATAATTATGGTCAGATGATCCCAAGTCGCCTATTAATGAATCCAATAGTGAAATCAGTACATTAGTGTTCATAATCTATTTGCAAACAAGAAAATTTAGCAATAACAATAAAGATAAAATGGGTTGAGATTGTTTAACATAAAATATAAAAGAGATTAAACAACAAATAAAAACCGGTTGATCAAAACCTCAAAACTTAATGAGGAATTACAAAGGAATCAACAAAAAAGATTTAGTCTTCCATGCAGAGGCAAAACAAAAGAATTACAAAGAAGAAAAAAAACTAAGAAAATCTTGTAAAGCTTCCCTTTTTCCTTAAGGCTTATGTCTTTTTATAGGTTTTTCTGCTCCAAGATTCTTGTGAAAATATTCTAGTTTAGATTTGTTAACAATTTCACAGTTTCCAACTTTCCAGAATTCTAGGATTTTGTTTCCTTGTATTTTACAGAAGATTTGTTTTCAATTCTGTTTCTGAGATATTATAGATTTTTTTTTCTCATTCTTCTCTTCAGATTTGGTTTTCTATTTTGATTCAAAGAAGTAACCTAAACTTTTCTATATTTGACCCATTTGCAAAGGTAGACACTTTCTTTAGACTAATCTAAAAAACAAAAAATTAACACAAAAAAATATTTAAGGCCCAAAAATAAACTCAATTGTATGAATCTAAATTAAAAGAATAGATTTACTCATTATTACAGTCCAATAATCTATAACTAAAACTACTAATTAGTGTGAATAAAATTATGCTCATCAACATTCGATGTCCAAATACCATAAAATTTCACCTTCTTCATAATTGATTGTTGACATGAATAACACAATTTTAGCTATAATTTATCTCGTGCCAATTAGCCTCATAATAATTTCTCGACACATTCTTTCCATTATATTCTCTAGCATAATTATCAAACTTTTGACAATTATCACATTTGAATGTCTTTTTTATCAAACTTTTTTCTTCCTTCTTTGTTGGGTGCAACATTCTTTCTTGAATCTTCAAAATTCTATGAATTCAATATTTAATCATCCTGACTCATCATTTCTTGATTTTTCTTGAGGTTCCTTTTGATGTTTTAGCCTACAAAGTCTGATTTGAGAATGTCAGTGAATATATTTCACCGAGTATGATTTCTTGTGCTTTAAGAATCTCTTGCAATTCATCAACCTTCATTTCTTCAATAATTTCTTCTTATTCAATTGCAACAACTAGTGATCTAGAATTTCGTCTTCTTCAATTTGTTAGCACCTTCATGGATTTAACAAGAATATCCCATGCTTCCTTCATATTTCTTGTCCATAATATTGTTCGATTGGGCTCACTTCCTATGTGAAGGCCCAGTTCAATATTAATCTTTAGGATTTTTTCGAACAAAGAGACAGTCGTCAGTAGAAAAGACAGAGAGAGAAAAGAGTAAAGAGAGAAAGTTTCGCCCAACAACTTCCGACTGCCACCTACGTTTTATTCACCGTTGGATCAGGATGAAATTTTGTAATCAGGTTCATAATTTGTGTGACTTTAATATGACCATTCGGATCTTGTATAAGTTGTTTGAGCAGAGAGAAATTCATCTCACATTAAAGCAGCTTTTTCAGAGTTTCTATTGAAAATGAAAATTTTCTGATTGCTGCTACAATTTTTCCACCATTGGATCGTTCTGAAATTTTGTCAGCAGGTTCATACCTCGTGGTTCTTTATTTGGACCATTAGGATTGTTAAAAAGTCACCGGAAAAGTGACATATAAGCCGCGTACGGTAGCTGTAGTTTGTGAATTTTTCACGTTTCTTGTTCTCTGTTTCATCTCTGTTGTATTGCTATTTGGTTGGTTATTAAACACAATTTGTGCTGTGATTTGAGACTCTCTTGTAACCATAACTTTGATCATAGTGGAGCTTGATTGACTGGCTTGTGCTCGTGGTTTTTACTTCTCATATTTAGAAGGTTTTCCACGTTAAAATTTATGTGTTTTCTTAAAGTGTGTTTTATGTTGCTGCCATTATTTGTTATAGCTCCGTACAGATTCTTGCAAGTTGGGGAAATTATTATCCGCTTCTTATTGCTCTTGTTGAGATATTATTTTTATTGTGTTGAATTTCCCATCAAATATCCTCTCCAAGATATCTGCATTAACAATTTGATGAATGATGAACAAAGTCTTCTCATCTTTGTTGTTGGTTTCTTGAAACTAACTTTGTAGAATTATAAATAGTCTTAATGATGTTATTCATATGTTGAAAGCAAAAAATAGTCTTTATTGGAGCATACAACCAATCATAATTCTTTCATTGATAGTTGGAAAAGAATTTAGTAAATTTTATGTTATTGCCATTTTCAAATCCTTAAAAAAACACTCTCCCTTTTCAAGAACAGGAATTTTATATACCAATTTTTGGTGTTTAATAGCAACTGATAAACTAAGTTAGTTAGTTGGAAAGGAAGACTTCTATCATTTGTGATACATGTGTGCTTAATCAAATTTGTATTTTCACCCTTACCATTATCATTTTTATCCTTTTTCAACCCACCAAAAAATATTTGCAATGAAATCACTAAACTTTGTTGAAGCTGGAGGAAGCTTCTTCCCTACCAAGACTTGATGTGTGTTTGATGGAGAAAATGGCTTGAGTGCTTTGAAGATTGTAATAGGTTTTTAGATTCATTTGTAATTAGGCATGTAAGTGTGTATGATTGCCTTTTGCTGTATAACCTAGCCTAGATGCCTAACCAAGTCTAGATCAAGCACATGATGTGGTTAAATGGTTTTTGAAAAGCCTTTTGAAATGTTTTTAACAGTTTTAAAACAGTACACAAATAAATCTGTTTTATGGAGAAAGAATCTGTTTATTTCTTCTCTGTTAAAAAGGCTTTCGTTAAATAGTTTTTGAAAAGCTTTTTAAAATGTTTTTAACAGTTTTAAAACAGTACACAAATAAATCTGTTTTATGGAGAAAGAATCTGTTTATTTCTTCTCTGTTAAAAGGCTTTTCTAAATTTCTGTTAAGGCACCAAGGGAAAGCTCAGTTCGTTATTTCAGTTAGCTGAGTTGGCAGTTTTCACAAAATAAATCTGTTAAGTTCAAAAATGAATCTGTTGTTTTCTTAACTGCTTTTCAACTGTTTTTTTGAAAAGAAGTTAGAAACTGTTTTCTATATAAAGAAAAGTCTCTCTCACATGAATTAGGGCTGAGGAATTACGTTTTTGACAGAGATAAAACACTTTCCATGTGAGAAGAAGGATTGAAAGAATTTTTGAAAGATTTTCCAAAAGGATTTTCAAGTGTGCTTGTTCTAGGAAACCTTTGATCTTGGTGAAGGTGCTGGTGCAGTTCTGCAGCAAATTGAACTACTGGTTTTGAGTTCTTGCACCTTCCTTTCAGGTGTAATCTTTCCTTTATTCTGTTTTGTAAAGGTGTAAGTGTTAGTCACTCCTTGATAGGGTTTCTTGGAGTGCAAGGTGTGCTGAAATAGGGTTTTTCAGCATTGTGTGTGTTGTTCTTGTAGTGTTCAAGAACTGCTGGTTTTGTAAGTGATTGGTACTGTTTTTAGTGAATTCCACCTTGGGGTAAGGTGAGACTGGATGTAGCTCTGTATGAGTGAACCAGTATAAAAACGTGTGTATCTTGTATTCTCATCTCTGCACTCTTTTCTGGTTTTTTGCTTAATTCTGTCAAGAACTAAATCTGTTCTTTTTAAATTGAATCTGTTAATTCTGGGTTAAGTGAAAATTGTTCTTCCTGTTTTGTTAAAGTTTTCTGATCATAAACAAGGTTGCTGCATATAATGGCTTAAGTGAATTGTGAACAAACTGACCATTCATTAAAACCTGAGAAAGGATCATACTTCTTGAAATCTTGAGTTGTGTAATTTTTGATTGATTTCTAAGCATAGTTGTATCCTTCATCCTCACAATATTAAGCTGATCTGGTTCTGTGATAATTCTCTGTTGATCACAATTTTACATTGAACAAAATTCAAATTGTGCCAAGACTGCTCTAAAGAATCAATCTGTTTCAAGTAAAAACAATCTGTTCTTTTTGCCTCTGGAATACTGAAAAATTGTGTGTTCTTGCGAAAATTTTATAAGCTCAATTCACCCCTCCCCTCTTGAACTTAGACACTAATAGACCCGACAATTGGTATCAAGAGCTAGGGCTTGTATTTTGCTCAAGTGTGTGTATGATGTCTGAGTTTAAAATGCCTTTTGCTGAAGGTGCATCTATTAATAGACCTCCTATGTTTGGTGGTGTTAACTATGCTTTCTGGAAAATCAGGATGAAGATCTTTATGGAATCTATTGACATGGGAATCTGGGATGCAGTGGTCAGTGGACCTTTTATACCTATGCAGGTTGTCAAAGATGAAACAATAAAGAAGCCTTGGTCTGAATGGAGTGAAACTGAGAAGAAAAAGGCCCAATAAGAAAAAGGCCCCTCCCCTCTTGAACTTAGACACTAATAGACCCAACAAACTTGAAAGGAAATTCCTATTAGGTTGGGGTCAGAAGATAAAAAGATTCCTTAGATTAAGTAACCAAAAGACTAGGGGGGGTTGCAAATAAGAAGTATAGAAAAATTCATCTGCTCTATTGGCAAAAAGGAAATGGATGCTAGGTGTTGAAAGCCAAGGGCTATGGAGAGAGGTGCTAGAGTATGGTTCATGGAGAAATATGAAAGTGATTAATACAATTAAGAATGAATCATGGTGGTGGAAAGTTGTTTGCGATAAGTGCTAAATTGCAGTAAATTTCATAGATCATTAGGCATATAATTATGTAGAAAAATATGTAACAAAGTAGTGCAAAACATGCTAATAAGCCTCAAACTCCATATGCACATGAAAACAAAGAAGGAAAAAGGAATTTGCAAAAATTATTGCAGAAAAGTGTAGAAAAAAAAGCAAACAAGGATGAAGCAACAAAGTCAATTTGCCCAGTGCATGAAGAATGACTTAACAAATTGAGTCCTAAGGGAAAACTCAATGAAAAACACTCAAAATGTTGAGCACATCTACATATGTTAAGTGAATTTAGGTCAAACAATGAAAGGAATTAAGAGATCAAAGGGATGAGCAAATTAACATCCTTAACCATGAAGAAAACCCAATTTCGCTAAAGAAGGGCATGAACCAATATGTACCAAGTTCAGGAACAAGGAGATTTCGTTTAAAGCCTAAGCCAAGCCAATTTTGTTTCATGAGAAAGAAATATCAGTGTTAGGTTAGATTGGGAGAAAATCCCTAGAAAAACCTTGACTTTGAAAATCTTAAGAAGCGAAAGAATTGGACTTGAAGCTCAAAAATTACTTAAGGATGAACAAAAGCCAATTCGTTGAATGAATGAATGAATCCATTTGGATCCCATTCAAAAAATCTATAAATAAGGACATTGGGGAAACATTTAAAGCATCGAAAGGTCTCGAGAAATTAAGAGACACAAATTGACATGTTGAAACCGTGAGAATACTTGAAAAATCAAGTAGAATAAGTATACAGTGAGATTCATAAAGAGGTTTAGAAATAGAGGTTATGCCGGTTTAGGCTTAGAGAGTCTAAACTTCAAAATCTATTAGGCTATAAGGCCAAAACATTAGAAGAAGTGAAGAATCATCTTTGGAAGAGGAAATCTTGAAGCCTAAGCTGGTCCCGACACTCAGGGATCCATGTTTGTTGTACTTTGGCCTCTCATACTTGAGCTTTCACTGTATGATTTTATTATGAATTGCCAAATCTATCTTGTTGACAATGAATGATAATGTGATTTTTTGTTATTTATAGATGTATGTTTCGATTTAAGATTCAAATTCCTTGGGTCCGGTAGTATGCTTAATGCTCAATGGTGGGGAACAATCATTGATTGCCCATAGAGCATGAATGAGGCCGGAAGGCGAGTTCATGTATCTAAACCCTATTAAGTTAGCCATAGGATTCAATGGTCGCAGAGCGCAAAGATGAGACTATGGTGAATTGTTCCATCTTAGCGTATGAATAAGCCATAACAACGACCTATTGTCCTAGATAAACTTGGCGAGGAATCAACTTGGTTTGGCCATAAGTAATTGGGGGTTTGAATAAATATTGCATTTATAAATAACAATAACAAAGGAAATTCACAAAGTTATTTCAATCTCAACTTCTGTGCTATATTATTACTTCATTGCTTCACTGATTTGTCTAAACTTCACCTCTTGATCTAAATATTTAGTAGTAGTATTATTAATAATTAGTTATTTATAAAAATTATATGCAAACCATCTCCAAATTTCATATTGTTCATCTTGAAAGATAATTTTACTTTGATAACATTAATTTCCTATGGATTTGACGATCCTCAAGTGTACTACAATTGAATTGGTCCACATGCTGAGTAAAAGAAGTGAGACTTAACTTAACCCACCACCAGTTTGAAAAGCATGTGATCAACGAGAGAAAAGTAAGTGATTTGATAATAATTTAGAATGGAGGATGGGGAGGAAGACAAAATAAAGTTTTGGGAGGATAAATGGTTAGGAGAAGATACATTTTTCCTATGATGTATATGCTATAAGAAAAAAAAGGATAAAGTAATTGGGGGAAATGGGGGAATGAAGGAATAATATTTGGACCTGGAATTTAAAATGGAGAAGGGAGAGGTGGTGGTGGAAGAAGAACCAAGAACGAAAAATCGTCTAGCTAATAGTTTATAAAATCCTTGAAGAAGGCATTAAGGACTCATGGGTTTGGAAAAATGAGGAGGAATGACAATTTTCAGTTAGGTCATCATAATATATTGAAAAATAACCTAACTAGGGAAAGTAGTACTATCTTCAAGGTAGTTTGGTCTCTAAAGATTGTGCTTAGTGTAGTACACCTTGGTTGGAGAGTACTTCTAGATAAAATCCCAACAAAGGCCAACTTAGTATAGAAAGGAGTTTAGCTAACCAATGCAATGAGGAAGAGGAGACAACACTACACCTATTCTTAACTTGTAAAAAGACCAGTACTTGTGACAGATGGGTGGGAGTAAGATTAGTGCATCATGATCAAGTTAAGGCTAACTTCCAACACTTTTACTTAATGAGTGTAAAAGATAGGCAAATATCAGTTTGGAAGGGTCTATGGATAACTATAGTATGGAAGATCAAGAAACATAGGTGTTAGAATATATGGCCTTAAACGAGAGGGGGGGGTGAATTGTTTAAGAAGGATTTTTGAAAACTTTTAAGCTTAGAATGAAAATACTTCAGAAGAACCTTGATTGAGAATTCAGTTTTTCCAAAACAAACAGCAAAAGCACAAAGCTGGAAAAACAATCGGTTGTTTATACCAGTTCCAAAATATCAAACTGAATTAAAGAGATAGGGATAGAGAAATTGCACACAGTTGTTTATACTGGTTCACTCCAATCCAGAGCTACATCCAGTCTTCTCAGAAACCCTGAGGAAATCCACTAAACAATCACCACTTGATCACTTACACCACAACCAAGAGAATGACCTTGAACACCTCAAGAAACACACTCTCCTTGGCCAACACTAAGATTGCTAATCTTGAACACCTCAAGAACACACAGCCAATCTCAGCAACACACACAAACGAATTGTTTAGCAGTTTACACAGATTACACTTGTTACATATGAAAATCTGAAATCAATACAAGAGAATCTTATTCAGCACCTTGATCAATCTCTCAACTCTTTTGCAATCTCATAATACTTTGAAAAACTCTTCTTAGATCAAAACTATGTTTCAAGATTCTTAATATATCAAAAACTGTTTTTCAGAATATATCTAAGAATATAGTTTGTTATCAAATCTTAACAAACTCTTAATTGCATTTAAAATAGATTGGTCAAAGCATTTAATGACTGGAGCGTATTCAGTTAAAGCATTTAAAGCTCAGTCAAAGAAAACAGTTTTTCTGTTATGGTTTTAAAACAAACAATCGATTGTTTCCTCGAATCAATCGGTTGTTTTGTTACTTAACAAACACACCATTCAAAAACAATTTTCAAACTTTCTCAAAACACCTAATTGTAAACAATCGGTTGTTTCGACAAAACAATCGGTTGTTTCAACTTAGTTTGTAAAACATTTTGCTTTGTTAAAATTGAGATGCTAATTGCTTTGAGATTTAATCTAGGTGTTGATTACAACATAGAACTACCCTAGAACAAGGCTAAAACCAGCACAGCAGCATCAAGCAAAGCAGAGGCTTTATCATCCTTCAAAGGATTTGGATTCTTCAAAACATTGAACACCACTTGGTTCAACAATAGGAACAATGTTATATTTAGGCAAGGGAAGATAGACAATGAAGAAATATGGCATAATTGAATGGAAGAAACATAAAAGAACAAGTATTACTTTTTCCTACACATATTGGTGCCAATGTCCAATTATCCGCTTAAGAACATTGAAAGTATAGATAGGTTCGTAAGTTGCTATGGGTATGAATAGATGAAAAGTCTAAATAACCTAAATAGTATACAACAAAATACCTTGTCATACTATGTTTTAAAATTCTGCATGAAAGGTACCTTTGTTTTGTACGGAGCCTTTTATAAAACATTGTTGGAGGCATTGACATCGTTTGTTAGGAGTTGTCCAGCTTTCTAGGACTTCAAAAACCATAGAACCAAAAATCTGTGCTGCAATATTTTTCAGGGTGAAGGAAGGTTCAGTTGCAGTAATATTAAATATGCACCACATTATAAGATAATGGTTGAAATTCACAAATGGATAAGGGACAAGCCAGACTGAATCAAAAAAGAGAAAACACAATCTTTACTTTGCTAAAACAAATGATCAATTATTATCTACACCTTTTTTTTTTACAATACTAAGTTTTGAGGGTAGGATATCACAATTATGTATTATTTGGAGATTTGTTCCGTATGTGTTCGGAGCACTTGGGACATGATCCCCTTATTGTAATGATTGTATGTGTTATATAAATCTATGGGCATAATCAATTTATCAAGGAGGAGAGGTTGATCAGTTTCATTCTATTTTGTACACGGATTGAGGGACTGATTAACTCAAACTTTTTATATACTAGTTGAAACATCCCTCAAACGTTCCAATTTACTATATTTATTCTTTTCTGATTAAAAAACATACTTCATATCTCAAAAAAGAATTATACATATATTTATATATTTACACATATTTACATATATGCTTTATAGAAATTGGTTTATATTTCAACTAACTAATTATCTACCAAACAGTTTAACAACAATATAATTTTAACTAATTACAATAATCAGTATAATATATATATATATATATATATATATATATATAAGTCCTAAATATGTTTAGGTTATTTTGCTACCATTCATCCTCCATGAACAATCCTCTTAAAGATGACCTTAACTATATACAATATTAAAATGGGTATATATATTGTTTTAAAAGGTTGAACTGAACTGATTTTGTTTTATTTATTTTGAATTTTATTTGAAGGATAATATTACAATTTAAATAAAGATAAATGTCAAATACAATCCATAATTATTAAACACACCACCCTTTTATATTTTTGTCTTTTTTATCTCTTGCCATAAAGTAAATATACAATTGACAAGTATCCCTTAGTTAAATCTCTCCCCATTATATAGATAATTGCTTCCTGAAATCCTTAAAATGAATAAATTTATAAGTAGCTCAAGACAAAAGCTTGCTTGAGCTTCAAATTTGTGGTATTTTTCAACTCTAATTTTCACTCCTCATTATGAACAAATTCAATTCCATCTGGGCCTCCATGTAGTGACACCAATAATAGTGTGAGATTAGAAAGCACCCATAATCTGACACAAAATAACTATCATGACCATATATGTTGGGTTGGGATGATACTTGAAAGATTTAGGTTTTGTTTTGCAACCTTGAGTGTTGACAGTGGTATCAAAGTGTACGTGTTATCGTGGGGCTTCAAAACACTACTTTATCTGCTAATAATTGAATTGTTATTTGGAAGATAAATTCCAAAAAGAGGTGCTTAGAGAAAAGGTTATAAAAAGGTAAGACTTCTGAGTAACAACTTCCTAAATAAGTATTCAATCAAAATTTCAACTCAAGATGGAATAATGATAAATTTGGTCTAGATCGTTACTTGCTCACCTATTCACATATACTCTATTATTAGTATTTTATTTTTGAAACTTTTTTTTCTTATTTAATGCTTCTAAATATTATATTTTTTTAGTAAAACTTTCAATTTATCCCATTTTAGATAGGTTGAAAATATGCATAACTTTTAAATAGTCTAATATCCTCACAGTCTCATATAAAGTATTTTATTTTCTATCTTTATCACCTTAGTTACTAAATTGCTTTCTTTTATTGGTTACAGCTTCTGCAACTTCACCTTCTTCAATTTGTCAGCATCTTCCTGGACCACGCTTCCTTTAGAGTACTTGCCCCTAATATCCTCTTCAAGATATCTGCATTAACAATTTGATGAATGATGAACAAAGTCTTCTCATATACATTTCTCGTTGGCATCTTGAAAAACTACTATATATCTGTTGCAAATTCTAGTATATTGATGCAGTTAGTCACATCTTGAAAGAGAAAAGTAGCATTTATCTAAGCACGTAATCGATCGTAATTCTTCCATTGAAAATTGGAAGAGAAGCTTGTAAATTTCTTAATGTTACCTACCATTTTCAAATCCTTCAAAAACGCTTTCTCTTTCCAAGAACAAGAACTCTAGATAGCAATTTTTTTTTGGTGATTAACAGTAATTATGTATACTTCATATCTCAAAAGAAAATTATAAATCTTTATATTTACACATATATTTTACAAAAAATGGTTTATTTCTCAACTAAGTAATTGTCTGCCAAATAGTTATTTAACAACAATATAATTTTAACCAATTATAATGGCTGTTACATAAAATAATATATCTACTCATATATTCAAGTCCTAAACATTTTTAGGTTAGTTTGCTTAACTCCATGAAAAATTCTCTTAGAGGTGACCTTAATTAACTAGGCACAATATTAAAGCTGATATAATATTGTTTTACAAGGTTAATTGAGCCGATTTTATTTCATTTATTTTGGACTTTGTTCGATGAGTGATATTGGAATTTAAATAAAGGCAAAAGATAAATGCCAAATACACTCTATAATAATTAAATACACCACCCTTTTGTATTGTCCTTTTAACCCTTACTGTGCAAGCATCTCGAGTTAAATTTGAAGCTGATGGTGGAGCTACTTAAAAAAGCTGATTTATTTTTTTGTTAAATAACTTTTTTGTGGTTAAATAATAATTTTAATCGGTTAAAAGTTCATTTAATAGATTAAAATATTTTTATCTGAAGTACCGAAAGACTACCGTGATATTACAACTGATTACATTATCGATTTACTTAATTGATATTACTTAAAATTATAAGTATTATAATATTTTAATATGTTAAAATGAAGTTTTAATAAATTAAAATTTACTGTTTTTTTAAAAGAGTCTTTATCCGTCCATCTTAAGATGTTGAAATAGTGACTTAATCATTCTTTTCACACTAGTAAGTTTTCACACTAGTAAGTGAAACAAATAGATTAAAATCTAGTTTTAGTCTATTTAAACTGTCAAGATAATTTTTATATAATTCTTTTTTACAAATATTTTTAAATACATTTTTTAAGATTTTTTGAAAACACATTGCATTTTTTTAGAGATTTATTCTTCTCAGTGAAAAAGTGTTTTTTTGATTATTTTTTTTTGTGTTATTGAGATAAAACTCTTCCGTTAAGAGGATTTTCATCTCTGTTTTTTAAATTTGGCCTAATCTTGATGTAATCAGGTGATATTGTTCTTTTGTTTAGTTTTTACTTTGTAGTATTTGAACTTGATTGGATAGAACTTTCCACTTATGATACTTAAACATGATGTTATAATGGTAAAAAAACATTCTTGTAAGATTAAAAAAAAAGTTGTTATTGATGTACATTGTTCTTGTAAACAATTGTTATAGGATTTAAATTGATTTTTTTAACAGGATAATTGATCTCGTTCAAGAGTTTATCAGGTTCAAGACTGAGTATAAAATTATTAATAATAATTTTTTCTTCTCTTATAAGTTTGAATGTAAATTTATTTTGCTTCAACTAAGTTCTTTTAATATGTTAATTAATTCTGTAAGTGTTTCCTTCTATTTTTTTTTAAGTTTTCTAAAAAATTTCAAAGTTTCCTCTCAAACTCGGTCTGTTTTTTCAACAAATCTTTTAAGTAAATACGTCTTTAAGTTTTCTAAAAAAAATTCAAAGTATCTTCTCAAACTGGGTCTGTTTTTCTAACAAAATCTTTAAAGTAAATACGATTTAACTTACTACGCCATCTTATTTGTTTATGAATGATTGTTCACTGTTTACTTGTTTGATTGCTCACTGTTTACTATTCATCGTTGACATGTACTCTAATATTAGTACTTTCTTTTTTGAACTTTATACTTTTTTATTAAAATTTTCAATTTATCTTATTTTAGATAGGTTGCACAAAATACGCATAAATAATCCAAATGAAAAATGTATAAAATAAAGTTAATAAAAAAATAAAAAAATTGATTAAGTTTTTTTATAAACAAAAGAATTTAAAGTTTGATGAGAAAAAATAAATACGTAAAAACATTTAGTATTCACTAAGCCTTAATATTTGATAATAAATAAATAAAATTCTCAATTTTTTTAAGTAATGGTAGACGTGTACCAACATTTTTCTCGACATCATCCCAACACCCTATAAAACTTTTTTAAAAAACTAATTTAGAATTTGGATCCTCCCATATTTAAATTCTTCATAAGTTATTTTAAGTTATTTTTCATCAAAAATAATTTTAATTAATAACTAAAATTTAATTTTTTATTTTATTTTTTATAAAAAATGTGCTTTCATTACCTTTTGACAAACTTGTTTTAGTCTCTATATATAGTTATCAAAATTTAGAAAACAAGTTAATTTAATATTTTGTTTTAATTTTATAACAGAAAAAATTGTCATTTTAAATAATTTGAGTATGAAAAAACTGATTTAATATATTTTTAAAATTTGGAAGATTAATTTCTCGATTTAAAAGTATCGCTACTAAAACTAACGAAAAGTATATATACTAAAATTTACTTTTTTTTCTCTACTAATCTTATTTTTATTTAAAATTTATTTTAATCATTAAATGTCGTTATTAGGTTATAAATGTTTTTGTACATCTCATATTTTAAATTTATTTTAATCATTAAATGTCATTATTATGTTATAAATGTTTTTCACATGTCATTAGTGACTTAATGATGTCATTAGTGACTTTATGCTTTTGTAAATGTTTCAACCTCAAGTCCGTTTAGACAATATCATTATAATTAATCATCGCATTTACAGTATTATCTGCTTTGGAGTTTGGTGCTCCGTCATGGTTTTATCTTAAAAGACGTCTCGATAGGATAAGAGAGGAAGGTGTATTTAATTGTTTTTGGCCTCGATTGAGTCCTAAACGATGTGAGACTATTGAGTGTACTAGAGCAGTTTGAATTGTTGATTATATTTGAATGAAATGCATAATTTGTTCTTCTTCAAGATAATTCATTCATTATGGAGAGGTAAAAATAAAAGTGTGAAGGAAGAAAGTTTTTTGCGCTCAATTGAAGGGTAATATGTTTATGTTGCCATGTTACTTGTGTTGCTTTTCCATTTGTTAGATTGGATACATGGTAATATAATAGGACAATATAAGAACTAGTCACATAACATGCATTACATTTATTAAGACCTTGGACAGTTTAAGATCCTATAGGCAGTCTATTGAGACATTAGACGATCTATAACCCCCTAGAAAATCTCATGACCAAAAGATCATATGCGGAATTTATGTTTTGATGATAACAAAATCAACCTAAATGGTTTATTTGGTTCTTAAAAAGTTTTATACAACTGCATTACATAGTAAACTCTTTGAGCGTTTACAATATTTGTTTATGATAAACGATTTGATAAGACTTGTTAATTGCATAATAGAATTCAAATTGAATATATTATTTGTGATTGGAATGATATACTTTATATGTGATTTAAATGATCTAACATTGGTTAAGTAGAAGCTGTAATATAAAATAGATCCTATGAGCGTCTACAGTTTTGTTCATACTAGAAGGTCTAATGAACGTGTTGAATGAGGAATATGTTTTTTATTTTAATAGTTAAACAAAATCTTCTAAATACATATATCTATTAAAAATGTGTTCAATCAAAGAGATAGTGTATCCATTGTAATTATTTACTTTGTGAAATTATATCCTTGTGAGTTTTCTTGTGTGTTGATCTCTCGTTACTTTTGTTGTTGCTCATGCTTTGTTATTTACTTTATTCTTATGGTTATACAATCATTTAGACAATTATGCTAGACAATCTGATTTGTTCTTACTAGATAGTTTATTAGACAATCTATCTTTAGTCACTGTGAAAATAGTTTAATGCTTCATTCAAACTCCCTCTCCTTCTAGAGCCAACTGCACCTACACACGCACCACACAATAGAACCGATCACACCAAATTATCACCGACCACACAAAGACCAACCATGGTGAAAAAAACAAGACACGCCAACCACTTTCAAGGGCGTTAGACTGACGCTGGAGAAGAGGAAAGGGAAAACCACAAAAATGAGGATAACGCTAATGGAGGAGAAATGGAAAAGCAAACAACAAAATGGAGGAGAAGCACACCACCAAACAAAGAAACACTAATGGGGTATAGAGAAATCAAAAATTTGGAAATCTAATTCCCCCAAACTTTTTAATTGGCATGAACCCACAATTACTTAAAATAATATTATTATTGTCACGTCCTCAATTATCAACAAGACATAAGACACATTGCGATATCAACTTATTGACACTTTATGTATATTTATTCGTTTATTTTTCATATCAAAATAGTAATAATTCAAGATGTTAAAGGTGTGTCATGTGTGGTGAGAAAGAGGATATTCTTATTCATTTGTTCCTAAACTGTAAGATTGCCAAAACAGTTTGGAATTTGTGTTATATCGGGATTGGTAAGGTAATTGTTCTACACTTTGAACCAAAACAACATTTAAGACAATTTAATATTCTAAGATTATATAAGGTTGGAAATAGAGCCTGTAAATGTATTTGGATCACCATAACAAGACAAATTTGGAAACAAAGGAATATCATACTATTTAGGAATACAACAATTGATCCATTGGAAATTTTTAAGTTAGCCCAAGTAAAAACTTGGTCATGAATTATAGGTAAAGAGAGTCTTGCTGCTTTTTCTTATTCCGATTGGTGTATTAACCCTATAACATGCTTGAAATCTATAAAGAAGCGAAAAACATTAAAATGGATGTTTATGCTCAACTTTTTCGTTGATTATCCTCACATATGGTAATTTTGATCTAAACTTTGATCTGCTGAGAGGCTGATAGTCTTTTTTTGTATTGTAGGAAAAGTGATTGTTGTTTTGCATGAACGAGATCTTGTAATTAAGATCACAAACATTTTTTATGACAATGCATCTTCAAGTTTTGCCATACAAGTTTATGTTGTTCAAGGGACACAACTTTATGTATGTTCACTATACTAGTGACAGATTAGTCCTTATTTTTCAAACGACAATACTCCAGACCTTTGACACTTTCTTTGCAGATGAATTCCTAATTCTTGAAAATCCTTTCTTCATCTATATTGGTTGGTGTCAATGTTTTGTAGTTAGAAGGCTAAAGTGAACAATCTGATATGCAACTAGATACATATATGGCACATTCTTTGTTGTCTAAACGATCCTCTAATTTAAGTTGGACTAAGTGTTAATTTTTTTAATAAAATTAATCTATGATAAAGTTATAAATATAGTGTTTAGGAAGAAACATGATTCTTATATAGTTTTTGTTGTGTGTGTTCAGACATAATTTCTTTTTAGTTTACATAATATTTTTTTTTTTGTGTAGGGGGCATGATCTCTTTACTAATTAACTTGCATTGGATTTTTGAGTTTTTTTATAAATGAATTGGAACATACTTAAATATCCTAATTAATTTATTATATCTTTTGTTGAGAAAAAAATGCTAAAAATGTATGATTACATTCAATTATGAAAAAAAACCTTAAAAGATTCGAGTTTGAAGACCACGTAAAGAAACTACTTTATATTGTTTAAAATACAAAACGGAGTCAAATTTCGCTATTAAAAAACTAAAAATATATACTTTCAATCTTTTACTCGAAATAATTAATAAATATATGTTTTAAATAATTATAAAAATATTTTTTTGAAACACAACAAATGAATTAATTACTCCGTTTAGAATATTCGGATCGGGACCGAATAGTAAATGGGAATTGCTATTATTTTCATAAAAGACCTGGGTAAATTAAGAAAAAATGAGTAATTGTTGTGTCAACGAAAGATGTAACTTTCTAAGGAGCATTACAAAAACAATATATTGTAATAATATATTTTGGAGCTATTCAGAATTCATACAAATCTAAGTTTCAACCCTTTCTTCTGTTACTGTGCTAGGGCCTCAAAATCCCTTTCTTCATCTTCTTCTCCGACGCAATCTCATTCTCATTGCTTCTATCTGTACCAACAAACTTCAGTGCTACACTTTTCAACGCTCCCAATTTAAAGTTCCATTTTCTAGGTACTGTATCGCCTCGATTTCCTCATTCTTCTCAATTCAACCTCCATTGTGCACAATAATAACCTTTTGAAGACACCACCATTTTGTGATTATCTTTTTCTGAGCTTAATCTAGCTGTTTCAGATCTTGGGTTTCACATCAAACTTCGAGTGAATCTTGAACTCCAATGAAATAATATTGTTTTTTTCATTCATAACCCCGCACCCAAAATGGAGATTTCGAGTGGAGGTTGTTCTCCCAGAATCAGGTCTGAATACCCGAGGAAGGAGGGATCCGAGGGAACCCCTGTTAAGCGGTTTGAACTCTCTGATCGTGATCGCAATTATGAAATGCAATCAATGAATGCTTTGGATATTCTGAGAGAAACTGTTAGGATTCTTAGGTTCAATTCATGGGGTTTCGTTGCAATCGCTGTTATGCTTATATGTCCTGTTTCTGCTGTGCTTTTGTCTAATGTGATAGTGGATATGACTATTGTGAAGAATCTGTCTATTAGGCTTATGTTGGTTGCCCAAGCTAGTGGTCTTCCTCTCAGACCAATTATCAAACAGTCTTGTCAGCGATTTGCAGAGACTGTGGTTTCTTCAGCCATGTGCTTTCCTTTGTATTCTACTTTGTTGTTATTGTCCAAAGCTGGGATTGTCTATTCTGTAGATTGTACTTATTCCAGAAAGAAGTTTGACGCTTCCAAGTTTTGTGTGATTGTTTCTAAGATTTGGAGGAAGATCCTCTTCACATATCTGTGGGGGTGTGCGCTTGTAGTTGGTTGCATCACCTTGTTCTGTGTTTTCCTTGTTGCGTTCTGCAGTGCATTGGCTGTTCTTCGGTTTTCCCCAGATATTGTTGTGTACTGTGCAATGATGGTTGGGCTGGTTTTCTCGGTTGTCTTTGCCAATGCCATTATCATCTGTAACATTTCGATAGTGATCTCTGTGTTGGAGGATGTTTCGGGAGCGCAGGCAATGCTGCGGTCTAGTATTTTGATCAAGGGTCAGACTCAGGTGGGTCTACTGATATTTCTTGGATCGACTATAGGGATGGCCTTTGTGGAGGGCTTGTTTGAGCACAGAGTAAAGACACTGAGCTATGGTGATGGATCTTCAAGAGTGTGGGAAGGGCCACTCTTGGTGGTGATGTATTCATTTGTAGTGCTTATAGATTCCATGATGAGTGCAGTTTTCTATTTCAGTTGCAGATCTTCTAGCCTGGAGATCTCAGATTGCGAAGGCAACTCAATTTTAGAAACTATGACCATTTCTGCTGAATCAATAGGAATTCAATGACATTGTCAGCATGGTATTGATTATGCCAATTGAATTAATAAGATGAAGAGGATGCGGTAAGAGTTTGTTCCCTGAAAACTGGGTTGCAATTGAGGAACCTTGCAAGTTGCAACATTTTATCCATTGAGCATTAGATAGGAAAGCTATGTTGAGGGGATGACTTTGAATGGCTTTACCTTAACGAGCTAGCTCATTTCGGCGTACGGAAATTACTTTTTAGTTATAATACAAACATGGAGAAATATGAAAGCCGGATAGTCAATGTATTGTTTTTTGAGTGTTAGTAGAAAAGATAATATTTTATAGGCAAATGTAAGAAATTAATTTGAATCAAACCACACTTTTGTTGTTCTCTTGTGATACACAGTTTGAAGCTTCTTCCTGTATACTGTATTGGGTAACAAAGAGAAATTTTCTGCTTAATTGATCTTTTGTTTCAAACATTTATAACTACAATTAGCTTATGTAGATCAACAAGCTTATCACTAATCAGTACTATTTGAAAAGATGTCATAGGTGAGTGAGTCTATTGAATTTTGTACTTTTATCTGCCTCGTTATTTACAAATATCTCCTGATACTTAATATTTCTTTCTTTTGTTCTAAAATGTTTAGGGGTCTTTCAAGGATAAGGCATCCCACAAGCCTCACCAAGAGGTCTTAGGTTGGTATTTACTAATTCGCCTATTAAGGACTTGCCGTGAGGTTTGAAAGGTTGTTCCCAGTGTTAAACTTGATGCCTTTTTCAGTTTTTATTACATTGTTAAATTTTATACATATAAAGAATAAGTTATCTGTTGATAATCAGTATGCTCCATGTGGATTTTTGAAAAAGTATCCAGAGCTCATTTGTACTGAGAAATCTCTCTCTGTCTAGATCACTAAGGGATTCACCTTCTGAATTTACCATGCATTGAATGATCTTTCTGTGTGCCTAACTGCTTATTCCTTCTAGCTCTATGTAGGAGAATATTTGTTAAACTTGTAAAAAATTTGTTGTTTCACATTTTGACCTAACAAGGTTATAAAATATAAGTGTAGTCTGATGATCTGCTCCTTCAATTTGCAACAAAGTTGAGCATGGCCTTTCTACTTCCCTGAGTGCAGTAACCTTCCCTTTACTAGATGATGATCCACTGCTAGAAGTACCTTGTTAGAGAGCAAAAAAATACTGCGGTTGAGGCTTCTTTCATATGGCAAGCAGGGTATTTCATTCTATTTTGTTTGTTTATTGCATTTGAGGTTGGCAAATTTTTGTGCCTGACAAATATTGTTTAGCAACCTATTTTATTCTCGAAAGAGTGGTAGCAACATGTTATTAAACAATCCTTTTAACACACTCTTATAATGGTTAAAATTTATTAGAAATTACAAAATTATGAAAGATTGATGAAATAAGATGCTGAGATCCACGACATTGTTATTTTCGTAAATTTCAATCAACAAGAGTGTGCATTTAAAATAGTGTATTTCTAGCATTTCTCTTCATTCCAATGGTTCAAGGAATTTTTATGGCCAAATTGAGTGATCAAAATATTATGGTGTTAAGATGTGAATGAGAAATGCTCAAATCTTCTTATGCAAGACTAAGGCTCTATTTGGATAAATTTATCAATAAACACTTTTAGGAGAAGAAAATAAAAAGATAAAATTAATTAAGCTTTTTTATAAGTAAAAAACAACTTGTGCATTTTAACTTTTATTAAAAAAAGTGCTTTCATTTAACTTAATTGTGTTTAAGTTTATTTTCATGGAAAAAGATTGACTCAATTTATTTTCTTTTTGTACAAATATTACTTGTGTATCTTGGCAAGAATACCAAATTGAGTAATAAAGTAGTAAAGTTGTATTTATTGAGAGACTTGTGTGATAACTAGACAATTCAAATATTATTTTTTTGATTTAAGGTAAAATAAAAAGGTAAACAAATTTAAAAGATAATTGTATATAAAATAAAAATAATTAAAGACTTCGAAAATTTACCGAATAGTTAATTTGACTTTAATTTCACCAGACCTTATATGCAATCATTATTTGATTTTGTTCAATCAAGATTATGTCATCAACTCTCAAAATTATTTAAGTCTTAATATCTTAATACAAGTAATTTGATTCCATTGGCAATACATTGAATTAGTATGATTAAAGTAGTTGCTTTAAGAAAAAAAAGTTTTAACTATGATTTGTTGCCTTCTTCAATTCATAACTCGTGAATTTTCCTATTACAATTTTTTTGAACAACAAAAAAAGGATGATTAATTAAAAATAGGGCTGGATGTTTTGAGCTATGAAAGAAATATATTATACATAACTTTTCTAACACTCTAGCACCCACACGATGAGGAATTGGCTTTTCTTTTTACATAGTTATAAATCTAAATCATCTAAAGTAGAACTCCTTTCTCCTTCTATCTAACAGAATATGTTTATTTAAAAAAAAATACATTTCAAATTATAAAATTTGAAAAGATATTTCCAGTATAATCTAGAATATATTTTTTTCTTAAAAAATTACATTTCGGATTATAGAATCTAGAAGGTATTTATGGAAATACCTTCCGGATTTTATAATCTAGAATGTTACTAAAAAAATACATTCTAGATTGTAGAATCCAAAATATATTTCTGGATCTACAAATACCTTTTGGATTGTATAATTCAAAATATATTTTTTAAGGGTTAAATGATCTTTTTGTCTAAACTATGGGGTGCCAAAAGAAACTCTGAAGTTGTAGGAGGAAAACGCCTAAATCACAACATGCCTTAATCACAACATGTGTAAATATTCCTTTGCTTCTAGTTTTAACAACAATTAACAAAGAATCGTTGTTAAAAGCGACTTAAAAATTTCAAAATTATCACCACACCTTTTTGAAGATTTTTTATTAAGGAACCCTTACTGAAAAAGTGTCGTAAATGATTATATTTACACTAGTGACATTGATGAATCTAATGGTTATTACATAATCTAACATGTCCACTCTCTTCTAAAAACTTTGAACCAATCACATTCACCATTACCTATATTATTCAACTTTAAGATCACTCTCTCCTAAAATCAACCAACTTATAGCTGAAATCTTGGTAGCTAATTATATATCAATTTATAAATTATTTATTAATAATAGAAATTACTTTAGATACCAATAATATTTTTAGTGTTTAAAATATTATTTAATTTAGTCAATATAGTAATTAATTATTTTTTGTCTATAAAATTAGTTTATATTTAATAATGCGATAAAATTTGTAATCAAGAATACTAATTAAAAAGAAGATAAAAAAAATCCACAATAATGGAATTAATTTTCAAATCAAAGATCAAATCAATCAATATTGTGTCTAATTATGATTCATTGAAACATAACACATTTTTTTTTCTAATCATATAACACTCAACCAAGAGTTTTTATGATATGGTCATTACCATTTCAAGGTTGTTTTGATGCACTTTTATGTTATAATTCTTAAAAACAACACCAAAAGTTTATCCACGTAAATTTTGAACACTTAATTCCTATGTTTGAAGTACAAGGATCAATTTTTGTTTAAGAGTATTCTAAAATAGAAAACAAACAAAAACTAAATCAAGTAATCAAGGCTAATTGGAGAAGAAAACTAAACAAGACATATTATTTTAAAAACAAAGAAAGATTACACAATTAAAGGTGATTAAAGATTAATGAAAATAATTATATCAAACATATAATAGGCATGCAATAACAACTATCATCAATTAAGATTAACCAAATATTTGGATAAAAATAAAACCATGAGTCACTCTCGAATTTGTGACTGAATCAAAATGTTTATAAAATAATTAATAATGACATGTTTTTTAATGAAAATCTAATTAGAGATCAAATTGTTATAAAGTGAAATTTAAGCCTAACTCAACCCCATAAAACCAGTTTATAGGATTGAGGTTTGCACCCACTTATATACAATGAAATGTCCTTATCTCTAGTCGATGTGGGATCTCCATCACAAATTTGCAACAACTTTTGTCATGGATTTAGCGACCAACTCATTAACCATACATGGAATCCTTAAATCAAATTGATCTAAAAAAAATTCAATTAACTTTCACACATAAGAATTGAATAGAAAACATCAACATTAACATGTTCTTGATTAAAATGCATCATGTTTAAACCAAAAACTCTGATGACCAAATAATAAATTCGTATTTGTGATTTAGAAGATAAGATCAGTAAAATATGATTTTTATTCAAGAACACACAAAGCATTTAGTACAATCAATTAAAAAGTGGAAATAAGCAAAACTAGCCGATTGAAATGAAGAATAATCCATAGAATCCAAGACCATTCACTTTAATCGATTGAAATTACTTGAAACTCCTTATGCAGTGAAGTATGTCTCAACCATTAGTTTGAAGTTTAAGAACTCAAGAACATTTAAGAACGACAAATTATAAAAGATAGAAGAAATTAAAGATAAAAAAACACGCCACTCTCAAGAGAAAGATAAGTGCAAGAGGAAAATCACCTCAAAAGGAATTTACCTCAAAAGGTGAGTTATGTTACAAATAAGAGGATACATGTTTATATATACTAGTTATAGAAAATGAAGGTTTTATTTTATCACTTGTTTGGTAGGTACATATATTTTTCCAAACAAAACTCTTGTATGAAATATGAAGAGTTTAGTACATAATTTCTCAACCTACACCCTTGTTTTTTAGAGCTAGCTTTATATCCAAACTAAAGTACCTTAAAATTTTATTTAAAGAAAAACATATATTTTATATTTTTATTTACAAGAAAATTATAAAAAATATTAAGAATTTTTTTTATATTTTCTTTGAATCTATTATGTATTCCTCTTATGATTCTTCCTCTATAATCTTTTATTGACTTTTTACATTCATTTTCTTTATTTCTTCTTTTTTAAACCCTTATAAACTTTATCTTCAGGTAACATATAAATAGGATAGTGATGTGTCCATGAATAGTAACATCATAATAAATTAATATTTTAATTAGATTTTTACTTTACTCTTTAATTTAAATATTATTTTATTATTATAAAGAGTTTTAATTTAAAATATTATTTTATTATTATAAAGAGTTTTAATTCATTATATTATTTTATTATTATATAATGAATTGTGAAGTGAGTGTTTTTACTATTAGGAATGTCAAAAACAACTTTATATCATATTAATATTCTTTGATTTGGGATGAGATTAGATTAGTGTATAAGGATAAATTGTATATATCTCTAAATAATGCAAACTAATACTTTTGTTAGTTTTTTATTTTCATCTTTATGCAGTATAATTCGCAAATCACCTTGTACAATTTTTTTTCATTATTCTTTAACTCAATTCGATACTAAGTGAACAACAAAAGTAAATGATAATGTAAAAAAAGCTTTATTTAGGATGAAATTAAAGAATATGGGCTAAATGGCATCTCTATAGTAAAAGATAAAAAAGAATATCTATGCTACTCCAATTTTATTTTCTGCGTAGCTAGAATGAAAATGAAAAAGTGAGCTCCCAAATGAGTGAAAGACAATTTTGTTCCTCACTATAGTGCCTCTACGTCAAACGTTAAGAGTTAGCATCCTAAAAAACCTTCGAATTCCTTTCCATTTTCTGGTCCAACTTGTAGCCTCAAACACTCAGACACTCCGGTTAAGGTGTAAAGACAAGCCGAGAATTTACGTTCATACTTCATCCTGAAAGTTTCTCTACCTAAGGATGAATCATCAACATCGTAATAACTGTATTCCTCTATCGCTCCCACCATCTCTTCTGCTATCTCAAATGGAGAAAAAGAGTAACTCAGTGATCCAGCACAGTCCAAAAACTGAAAATCACAAGCTTCCAACTCTCCTTTACCACTCACAATGTGCTTGTTTTCATCATAAACATGATCACCAAAATTATACCCGAAGCTGAAATCTTCCCCGCTACACTTTTGGTTAGAAGTTTCTTCATGAGTTCCGCAGCTATGGTCACAAGTAGTTATGTCATAAGAACCATAACTAGCACCATAATAACTTTCTTCAACAATCCCATTTCCTTTCATATCTACAAAATTCCCGTAGTGGGGTTCTTCTGTTTGGAGATATAATATAGGTTCTGGTTCAGGCTGAGATTCATGTTCTGGTTCAGGTTGAGGTTCTACTTTGGTTTCTTGATCATAGTGGTTACTGGGAAGAGGAGAGGTAACCCTACATGAAGAGGCAAAGTTTCTAGCTTTGAGCCTAACAAGGAGGAGTTTGGCAATTTTTGGAGGAAGAGCAGAAACAGAAGGAGAATATTGGGATGGAAAAAAGTTAGTGCGAGTGTTGGCACCACGAAGCAAACGTGCTGCAGCATCATAAGCTCTTGCAGCATCTTCAGCATTGTCGTAAGTGCCTAACCAAAGTCTAATGTTCTGTATGGTGTCTTTGATTTCAGCCACCCATCGCCCTGAGGGTCTTTGTCTCACCCCAATGTAACGTTTGTTAGCTCTTCTAGCTCTAAGTATAGCAGCAGCCATTGAAGCTGCTTCTTCCCTTAGTTTTTCCCATTCAGTGTTACCTTCTTCACTGTTCTTTTCTCCTCCTTCACATTCCCATCTTTTTCTCTTGTTTGCCATTTTCCCCTCCATGAGGCTTTCTTTTACGTTCGATCGTGCATTGCAGCACTGGCCAGCGCACGCATTTATAACAAAGTGAGTGCAGAAGCCGTTTAGTTGAAAGTGAGATATTTGGGGTCTCAAATGCTTGTTACTTCCCCTTGTTCCAACTATAATTCGGCTTTCTTTCTTTCCTTGTTTTTTACTTAAAAAACAAACCTTAGAACCCTACAGAACTTTCGCTTTCATTCTAGGGGAGATTACAAGATGTACTTCTTAATGAAACTAATTTTTGCATTTTTCGATTTTTAATGTGAGAATTAGTCTCACTTATAAATTATGTATTAGACACAATACGAAAATACATATAATTTCTAAAATATAAGACACATAGACACAAATCTATATATTATATAATTATTAATTATATAAATTGACAATAAAGATTTATATGCATAAGTATGTTCTAGATTTTTTTTTTAACAGAAAAATGATTTTTTTGACTGGTTCAAAATGATTTGTTTCTTATTTTTATAATCATAATAAAAATTTATACAATAAATTTGAGTTTTTAGAAAATTAATGTATTTTCTTTTTTGAAATTGTGTTAGAATCGTGTTAAAATTGTCACAAATCTAACAAATATTTTTTGAATTGTGTCATACGAATGTCGATGTCCTACGAGTGTCATACGAATATCTTCACGGATACGTATTCTACGAGTGTCATATGAATATCAATTTCCAATACTTGTATCCGACAACGACACACCATTTAAGAGAAGTGTCTTAGTCTAATAGAGATAAAGTGTCTATGTGTGAGTTTAGACAAATATAAAAAAGGAATGGTTCTTCATCTTCAACTATCATTTTATAATAACAATACTATTTAAAAAATCATTTTATTGATTATTTGTGAGTATTATTGTTTAAGTTACTTTTACAGATCATTTTAATATCCTGTATAAATTATACAACGATCAGATGACTTTTACCTTAAAAATATTTGTGTATAATGTATATTCTTTTTTTTTGGTACTATTTTTTGTTTTTAAATTCTTTCAAGTTAAAATTATTTTTTTATTATTTATTAATTTATTATTGGTGTTATTTTGATATAAAAACCTGAACACGGAAAAGAAAAATGAGAAAAAAAAACAAAAACAATTTATGTTTGAGGAGATTTTTGAGTTGGAGTTTCTTCTGTTAATAAATTAAGATTAGTTTCCGGCATATGAGAAGCTTTTGTCAATGTCAAAAGCCTTGTGGAAATCACCTTTACTTTTACATATAGGTCACAAAAGCATATGCCCTAGATTGATGCTTGAACGATGAGATCAAGTCAAATCTGCTACGTAACTCTATTAATCATATTCTTATTTATCTTACAAATTGTGGCTTATTTTGAGAAATAATTTTAGAATGTGATAATATCACTTTTTTTAATAAATGTTTACTCAAAGAAACGGTAGTCTGTTTGAAGTTTGCTTGTATGTACGATAAGAAAAGCGCATATTAGTTGTTATACACAAGTGTGGGCTTGGAGAGGAAGCAAAATATAGTGGTTCAAATCCACTCTAAAAACATTTTTAATGAAGATTAAAGGCAATTTCGTCCTGTCCCATATCAATTATAACTTGCACCCTATATTTTTTTAAATTTCCAAAATTATTCTTATTTTGGATTTAAAAATCCAGAATAGTAAAAATAATTCAAAAATAATAAAAAAATACATTCCGGATAAAAAAATTAGAACACAAAATTAAAAAGGCATTCTAATAAAAATTTTCGGAATTAAAAAATGTGTTATGGATATCTAAATCTGGAAATATTTCTGGATAAAATACTCTGGAAGTAAATTTTATTCACCCTCTTCTTTTTTTTAGATTATTTTCGTCATTTTGGAAGGACATTTTTGTCATTTTCAATACCAATTTGAATACATGTTGGAATTGATATGGTGCACGAAACATTTGCCAAGATTAAATAAAAATAATTAAAATGAGATTGTATAGACTAGTGACAGAAATAAAAATAAATTTTGTAATTATTTTAAAAACATAGTTTTGGTTGGATTGACGTACTAATAGTAGTTGTGTATAATTTTATTTTATTTATTTATTTAATGAAAGTTTATTTTTATATTATTAACAGTTAAAACTTCTATTAAGTCATTTATTTAAGGTTGTAGTTTTTCTTACTAAATCATTACTGGAGAACGTGTTCTCAAAGTTTTTTTTAAAACTTCACGAAAAGTCTTTCAAAACCCCTGTTATGAGTTTAAGAACCTTTGTAAAATACCATGAGTTTTAAAACCTTTGTAAAATACCATGAGTTTCAAAACCTTCGTAAAATATCATGGGATTTACGACCTCCATAAAATTTCATGGGTTTTACGACCTCTGTAAAATTTTATGGGTTTCAAAACCCATAAAATTGCAATGGCAGATGAACTTGTTGCTCTCTCTACCAACAACACTTGGACACTTGTGCCTCTTCCCTCGGGAAAGAAAGCCATTGGATGTCATTGGGTGTACAAGGTAAAACACAAATCAGATGATACCATTGATCTCTACAAAGCACACATCGTTGCAAAAGGCTACACAGAGCTTGAAGGTCTAGACATTCTCGACACCTTCGCTTCCGTTGCAAAGTTGACCACCTTGCGCCTACTTCTTACCCTTGTTGCATCAAATAACTAGGAACTCAAACAACTGGATCTTAACAACGCCTTCCTACATGGAGACCTTCTTGAAGAAGTCTACATGAAGCCACCTCCTGGAGTTGTCGTCCCTAATCCACACATTGTCTGCAAATTACAATGCTCTCTCTATGGTCTATGCCATTCTGGTCGACAATGGTATGCCAAATTATCCCAGTTTTTACTTACAAATGGTTATGCATTATCCTTTGCTGACTACTCATTATTTTTAAAAACACATGATGCTCACATCACTCTCTTCTTGTGTATGTTGACGACATCGTTCTCACTGGAAATAACACTGAGGAAATCACTCACATAACCACACTATTGCATCAACACTTTAAGATCAAAAATTTGGGTGATCTTACTTTCTTTCTGGGATTAGAAGTAGCCCAAAGCAATGTTGGAATTCACCTTTCTCAACAAAAGTATACCATGGATCTTTTACATGAAACAGGGATGCTTGATTGTGCTCTTGTCCCCACACTTATGGTCCATTCTTCGCACCTTTCTAGTAACCAAGGTATCGCTCTAACTGATGCAGAGTCTTCTTCATACCGCCGACTAATTGGAAGACTCATCTATTTGAACACCAAACCAGACATTGCTTTCAGCGTGAACAAACTCAGTCAATTTGTTTTAGCACCCACATCAACTCACCACCAAGTTTTTTTTTCGTATTTTTCGGTATCTCAAGAATGCTCCTGGTCATGGTATCTTTCTGTCAGCAGCAAGCACTCATCAACTCAAGGCGTACAATAACTCTGATTGGGCCACTTGTGCCAAGACATGAAAATTTGTCACGGGTTTCTCTATCTATCTTGGTGAGTCACTCATTTCTTGGAAATCTAAGAAAAAACAAACAATCTCAAGAAGTTCTTCACAAGTAGAGTATAGAGCACTAGCCGCCACCACATGTGAGATCCAATGGTCTATATGTTACAAGACCTTCGTATCCATTCCATCCAACTTGCCATCCTCTACTGTGAAAACCAGTCCACCATACAGATAGCATCCAATCAAGTATTCCACGAACGCACAAAACACATTGAGATAGATTGTCACCTTGTTCGGGAAAAACTCAATGTTGGACTGATAAAACTACTCCCCATCTCTTTCTCCATGCAAACTGCTGATATCCTCACCAAGCCTCTACTTCCTTTTACCTTCAAAGTTCTTCAATCCAAGCTGAGAATGAAGAACTTATACTCCCAACTTGAGAGAAGTGATAAACTATGTACTTTGTATTTTTATTTGGGCCTACATATGGGCCTTTATTTTATGTTTGGGTTTTTTCTGTTTTCTGTTTTTCTGTTTGACACCTTTTGGGCTGCCTGTTATTTTTCTGTTTTTTATACCCGCTTATGCCACTTGTAATACACATTCAAATTCAATTCAATATTCTTCTTATTTCACAGTTCCTCTTTGCATTCTATCATATCTCTTTCTCTTTACTCCTTAATGTATTAGGTTTTCTGGATTCTTGATTATCCCCTTTCAATCACAGGGTGCATTGTTCTTTCTCTCTACTTTTACTCACTTACATTTTATAATTCAATTACTTTTCTTCACCTTTCCTCTCATTCAATCTAAATTTGAGGTAGTCATAAACATCATAATGTTATAAATGTTATAAAGGTAAGATTTGTGATTTAATTTTAATCACAAATTAAATTAAGTTTTTTAAAGTCAATATGATCATCCTTTAATCTTGACTTATCCATACAAAAACTCATAAAAATTAGGTTTTTATTGAATTTAACCTTCAATTTAGAGGCACAAACTGAATCTAAGTTTGATTCTAATTTGCAACTTTTGAATTTATTTATTTTTTATTCATAAGAATCTAATACATCTAAGAAAGTTTACAACAACTCACACGCACGGCTCAATCACTAAACATGGATTGAATTTAGGTATTTTTAATTTCATTTGGACTTAGCTCATAAAAGTATTAGATCAACTGGACTTTCATTTGATATATAGTTAAAAAGATTATTAAATATGATTGTGAACTATATAAATGTATGTAAATATTGTGCAAAAGAGAAATAGATCTGATTCATGAGTTAACCAAATAATCCGTGGGACACTGAAAAAGTAGTGACTTAAATTGAAGGGATCAAACCCATCCATAAACTTGGAACTCAACCTGTTTTTAAAATAATAAAATTGAAAAATAACATTGATATAACACACATATATATATATATATATATATATATTAAATTATCACATTTAAAAACTGGAATCAATTTTATTTTTGTGATTTTATTTTTAAAAACTATTATTTTATTTTTTTTTAAATTTTTTCTCTTTTAATTTGGACAATGGATTGGTACCTTACTAAATCTTTTAAACCCATTTAAAATATGCTAAAGTAATTTTTCACTTGCCCTAAGATTCACCAGTACAATTTTCCCCTATTTTTTCAACCGCATCATTGCAATAAGATGCTGACAAAGTTACAGACAAGTTATATTTTTTTAAAGATTTTTAAAGAGGATTCATGCAAGAAACAAACATATTAATTATTCATTTTGCCACTATATGAATTTGATTATGAATACATATTTTATTATATATCTTTATAAGTATTATATTAAATATATATATTATATTTTTATATTATTAATATTTATATTATAATAAAATAAATATAATTAATTATATAATGTAATATATATAAATAATAATTATTATTATTAAAATAATAAAAACTATTAATAAATATATAAAATAATAATTAAATTTATGAAATAACAACTATAATAAATAATTAAAAGAATTATAAATAATAAATAAATTTAAATAATAGTAATAATAATAAATTTAAAATTATTAGTTAATTATAAAATTATGATTTTTTATTTAATTAAACTTAATTTATAATAATATAAATTAATAAATTATTATATATATTATTTTATAATTTTTTAAATTTATTACATCTATCAAATTACTCACAAATTTTCATAATCTTTTATTTATTTTTCATTCTATTTTCTTAATCCAAAACAACATCATTCTACAAATTCACTCCTCGAAATCCAAAATCCAAAGAAAACATTGGAGTGAAAGTGAAAACATAACCATGCCAATCAAGTTTATTTATGGAAGGAAATGGTCAAAGCAATGATTGAGTATTGTAAACTTGCAGACATTGTAACACCCTGAAAATCCATTGGCAAGATATTATAAAAGTAATAATACTTATGTAGAATATAATAGCTTGCTCGATAGGGAATTAAATAATCTGTGTGAATAGGGTGGTCTATAAATTTAGAGGAAATGATAGTTTATGAAAATAAGTAAGAAAAATTATAACTAAACACATTTCTCTCAATAAAACCGAGGTGAATATATGAAGAGAAAGTTTCTACATACGATTTCTTAAACATACACATGAAGAAAAAAAAATTCCGTTTGTCATTCTTCTTATAATGAATCCACCAAAAGTAAAATTTCCAATAATTCCACCATTGGAGATACTTTAATTCCTTTGAGTTGCATCACTAACTAACTAAGAACAAACCAATTTTAGTAACAGGTTAAATCAGCCCTTGGATACATTGTTTACAATATGAGTACAGGCCTTAACTACTTAAAGTAAAACTTCACTTAAAAGTTGAGCAAAATGATTGTTTATAAATTATATTAGTAGCCTATATGTAGTTTAGCTTGCATTTTTTATCTCTGCAATACTAAAAAAATTCTAAAATCTTGTGTTTGTTTCAATCATGCAAACAATGGAAAAGAAATAAACTCTTATGAATAAAGATGTATTGACACGACAGTAAAGAACATCCACCTAACAACTCCTTATAATAATATTTTAAATTAAAAAAGTAAAACAAAAATAATTAAAGTATCAATTCAAACTAACCAAGCTCTTATTTATTGATATTAACTTTTTTTTATCTTATTTCTTTTCCTTTTAAACGAGTCACGCTTTTTAGAAACATTAATTAGATTACGTAATAACAAAAGGACAAGTTTAGATTTTGTGGCTCCACGAAAGTCTGTCTTGAATGGTCGGTTAGGAGAGAAGATCCAAGGTTGTTTTGCGAATGAAAAATTATACTTTCACAACTCTTTTTAAGTTAAATTTTTATATGACAGCTTTAATAAAAAAATATTATAATTAAATCATATAAAAAATAATTAAAATAATATTATTAGGAGTCATAGGCTCCTGAATGTAAAAAAAAATTGGGTTATTGGTTCTTTGTGAAATCTGTTTTTAGATTTTCCCCAACCCTATCCATTGGTGAACCTAATTAGATACCTAGAATCATGTCTGCAACAAATGTTGGGAGAGTGGAGTCACCACAACCATCATGCAAATGGAACCCCATTAGCATACCAGTTATAGAGATAGGCACTGCTGCAGAGCATAACGATGGGAAGGTGGTGAAATCTGCAGTGATAGAGGCTATAAAAGTGGGTTATAGACACTTCAACACAGCAGCACAATAGTGGTCAGAGCAGGCTCTGGGACAACCCAATGCCGAAGCACTTCAAACTCTACAAAAGTCACTTCAGTAAGCAATTAATATTCCCTTCTTTTTCACATATCAGTTCAACTCAGATTTTGGATCATTTTTTCCTCCAAATTTAATATTCTTAGTAATGTCACTTCAAAAAATTGTTTTTGTGTCTGTTCTATCAGAAACTGAACGCATTTGTAATCTATTGGCTATTTAAATTGAGGGATTAAAATATACTTTTTAATTATAAAGTGAGACTACAATCAAAATTATCATGAACTTAAGGAATTAAAATTGACCTAATCTTTATTAATCAAAGTACTTCTAAAACAGAATACTTGCTACGGAAAAAAATGTGAAAGTCATACTCTAGATGACACCTATGAAAAATTAATAAGTGGTCTGGAACTACCACATGTTCATGGTTCCAATACCAACAATATATGTAGTTAAGCTTTTTTATTTTAAAAAAAAAAGTTAATCACACTTGATTATATATTAAATATGGAGGAGTAACTAATAATTTCTTGACATGTAGAGAGATAGATAAAGAGAGAAATGTGTATTATGTATGTTTAGTAAGTAATGTGATTTGATAAGATGAGAAGTAGAAAAAAATGGCAATTGTTAACGAGGTATTTAGAGTAATTTGGTATTTTTGTATATCTTATCGTTTACTAGTTTCTAAGTATGACCCTAATGAAAGTCAGTCAGATAAAACTTTGATGCAGTTGTTCAAGTGTTAATAACATTGTTCTCTAATTTATCAAATGCTTGCTTTTCGGGTTGTTTTTCTTTTTCATGAATTAGAGTTACACTTCAATAATTCGTATTATAAACATTTACATTAAGAAAAAAAAAATCTAGAGTTTTTCATACCTCTTAGGGTTAATATTGGTTAACTCTAATTTAATTGGATCAGTACGAAAAGCACTTGAAAAGCTGAATCTAAGTGTTTTCCCCAACCTAAATTGGTGCAGATCTCTTAAATTAGATTATTTGAACCTTTATTTAATTCATTGGTCGATTAGTGTGAAATCTGAAAAGTGGTATATGCCTTATTCTGAGTGCCTTGTGCCATTTAACTTAAAGGATGTGTGGGCAGCAATGGAAGAAGCTCACAGACTTGGCCCTACAAAATCAATTTTTCTTGCAAGGAGCTAGAAAATCTACTCTCTTTGCCACAATTCCTCCTTTGGTCAATCAAGTAAGTCGATTCATCAACATCATCTATCCTGCACATTTTGTTTGTTTCACACATCTTATTCACCCCGAACAGGTGGAGATGAATATTGCCATGCAGCAAAAGAATCTTAGAGAATACTGCAAGGAAAAAGGTATAATCGTAACTGCCTACTCTCCTTGGGAGCCAAAGGGACCAAATAAGATATCAATTATGTTTTGGACAATGAATTGATCAAGCAGATTGCAGAGGATCATGGCTAAACTGCTGCTCAGGTTACCAATTTCCTTACACTTTGCTTTTAAAGCTAAATTTTACACTAGCAAAATTGAGTCACTAATTAACAGGAAGTTAATAATAAATTATTTGACATGTTGCATCATCAATTGGGTAAATATCTTAGTTAAACACTTATTGATTAAGTGTTTATGATATTTAGGCATTTATGTATGAGTTGTTTCTATGATCAAAGAAAAATGAGATTAAACAAGTTTGAAGCTGTGTTTATAAGTTATCTTGAGGGGCTTATCAAAATAACCTAAAAATCAATTATAAACATCTTAAGGTATTTTCAAAAGTTCTTCCAAACACTCGCCAGTGTTATGCCGTATGATAAGTTAACATGCAAATACTTTCTTCAAAATACTTCCCAAGTCACGAATTCAATCCTCATAATTGTGAATTGTCACTGTACTGAGTTTACTTTGGCAGCTATTTGGATGCTAATACAAACATTCAATCTTTTGTTATGTAATAAGTATGTCTTAGATGGTTATTTGAACAAGGTGTGTGACTTTCATACCGAAGAGCTACAATAAAGAGAGGTTAAAGCAAAATATAGAGATATTTGATTGGGAACTCACAAAAGATGACCACGAAAAGATTAATCAAGTTAAAAAGGAGCGTATGTTCAAGGACGGACCAGCAGGATTCCCACTTCCTGACCTATTTGACCGTATGCATATTTCATTTTCCTTTTAAATATATTGTTCCTGTTTGTACACAGCAATCTGTCTTTAAAATTCCATCAAAGACACTCGACAGGTTTCACTTTTGGTGGAAAGTTTGTTTACAGCACTGTTATGATTTTCTTTGATGTAATTTTATGTGCCAAACTTTTTTATCAGTTGGAATGTAACTGTATTTCCAGCAAGAGGAATCCAATAAAAGCTACATTGTTTATAGTTATTCAGTTACACTGCGTGTTTTTGTAATTCTGATAGAAATTTATCTGATAAAACAACAATGTCTTCGAAGTGTTGACATCACAAGAACCCAATACAAGAAACTCGAAAAGGATGTAGCCAAGAACCTAATACAAATATGCAATCTATTGTTTAAGGATGTAGCCAAGAACCCATTCCGGAACAGAAATGGAATGTGATTAAAAAACAAACAATTATGTGAACAAACCAGTCCAAGTCATGTAGCCCATTCTTCTGTAGCAAATTGAGCTCCCCTCCCACTCCCCCTAAAACCTAAAACTTCCTACTGCCATGATGTGTATGAGAACTAGAAGAAAAGAAATAATTGAATTGTGCACAAAAAGCCAAAACTTTCCAGTGGTTTCATGCTTTGGTCCGTGCATATACATTTACACTGCATAACACTACGGCAGAGCATCAGTAAGTCTCACATTCTCATGATAAAATAACATTAGCATTGTCTGATTACAGAGCCAATGTAAAGAAATTGATCCCTTGACTAAAATCAAGAAATCGTACTTTGTTAATGATACAAATGGAAACTATTATCAAGTCATCAAGATTTTGTAACTACTTACGCAAATCTACCACAGTCACAAGCCTTTCCTGAATAATGATACATGATAGGTTCCATGTAGATCAAACTACTTTGGACGATTTTCTTGGCAAAGTCTTTCCTGTGAACTTCATAAAAAAATTCAGGGTATTGAAGCCACTTATGAGTTGCTCCGAACAATTTTTTGTAGCTATCTAACTTAGCCATCAGATATTCATGAGAGCTCATTCCTTCCAACAAGAAAGAGTACTGCTTTTCCTTTTGTGTGAAGAAAATTACACGAAAGAATTATGTCAATTCATTATGGAAGATTTTGGGAAACAGTTTAGAAGTCAACAGGTTGACACTAGTTCATACTCCTACATTAGAGTTGTCATTTGATGTCGTCCCTTGATAAGAGTTAGGCCAAACCTCGCGGTGAGGAAGCATTTTTGCCAACGAAAAACTTGCACCATCTGATGCAAATCAAGAAAAAATGACACCCCTACCAAGTACGATGCATGTCATGCTATTGTTCTAACTCTTCTCAACAATTAATTTAGCACACTCCCTTGAGCACTTCAGGTGATGCTCTCAGCTCCTCTCAAGTTCAAACATTCATCCTTGGCTCTAAATGTTTCAACCATAAAACTAAGTGAACACTTAATTAATCCTGCAGAGAGTGCTTACTTTTCCTACTCCAATTAACTAACAAAAGATAGAATCTCTCACTACTACAAAAAAGAGCAATTCCCAATTTTCCATCAAACTACATTTACAAAATGGACATGTGAGTTTGTAGTAATTGGAGGATACTTTCAGAAGAATCTAATAAAGCCCTGGCCCACCATATCCTCTAAACATAAGGCACCAATTTATCTAATTATCGCAAACCACCTAAATATAGAAAAAACCAAAAAGAAAATTCAACATTGGGATATTTTTCAGTTGTATATATATATAGAGAATAGATATTTATCCATTAAGATCGACACAAGCAGAAACTGTTCTACCAAAAACCTCGGAACATCATGGAACACAAAGAGAACATTGACGAGTGGCAACAAATCGAAACCTCTGAATGGAACATGGAAGTGATCAACGAAAACTACCTCGAAATTGGTGACCAAGCTTCTTCCACTGACGACCCTCCAAGTCCCACTCCCACCCGCCAGGAACTCTCATTGTCACAAATCGTTCCCACCACAGTAACGGACTCCGAAGACGAAACTTCCACGCCGTTAACGCCATCGACGGCGCCGTTAGATTGGCGGGTGCAGGTGGTCAACGAAGGGAGGAAGGAGTTGAAGTTGCGGTTGGAGGATATGAGAGAGCTCGTTGTTGACATGGCTTCCAAGATTAGTAACTGGGCAATGTATCCAGGGGCGTTTTGGTCATTTCCGAATGTGGCCGGAGCTTCGGCTGCTGCGGCGGTGTTGGTGTCACTGCTTTACGTGGGGATACGGCGGCGGCGGCGGAGTGTCGGTCGGCAGAACGTGGTGGGTGATCGTTGCGTTCATCTTCTGAAAGAGAAAGATGAGGTGAGTATGCATATTAAAGATGTTTAGTTTCTTTTAGTTCACATAAATATAGTAAAGTATGAGAATATCTACATTTCCCCATGTAATTTGTTAGGAAAAACAAAATAGGATGATATTTTTTTAATTAAAACATAGATTGAAATTAGAGAAAATTGCTCATGATGTTATACTCAGACACACTCTTTCTCATTTTTAAAACTTATCTATCTAATGTATGCTTTTAATAAAGTTACATTCCTATTCTTTATGTCTTTAACAAAGTAACATTTAACTTTTTTATTTAAAAAATAAAGTGACAAAAACTAAATAAAAATTATAAAAACTAAAAATTATTTTTTAATATAAATAATTTAATTATTTAATTATTACATATTAACAATATCTAAAACAATTCTATTTCCATTCAATTATAAATTATCTTATAAAAATGTAAATACTATATTTTTGAGAAAACATTTTTCTAATATTAAAATAAATAAATTTATTAACTCACTATTATATTTAAATATTAAAATATAAATATATTGTAAACACACACTTACAAATATAAGTACAATAAGAAGTATGACCATTATTTTTATTAATAACATAAGATATATGAATGTATGTTTTGAATTTTTTTTTAAAGTATGAATGTTATTTAACAAAATCTTGGAAGGATGAATGCATTTTTTTTCAAAATTAAATTCTTTAATTTTGATTTTTTAATTTTTTAATTAAAATCTAATTAATATGTTATTTTTAAATAAGATAAGAAAAGTAAGTGAAAGTTTATTAACAAAATATGAAAATATAAGTATTTTTTTATAAAAAATATAAAAAAGATAAGTATCTTTTAAAAATGAAAAAGAGTGTGATTATTATTTTATTAAAAATTTAAGAGAAATTAATGTTTATTTTAAAATTAAAGAGAGTATCAATCCTATTTAACATGTGTATTAAATAATTATATATAAACCCGTCAAATTAAATAATAACACACTTGAAAGTTAAATATACTTTAGTTTCATTTTTTTAAGTACCAAAAAAAAGGGTACCTCTCCGAGAAGCAATTTTACTTAAGTTCAGTAGGAATATAAATTAGTTTAATTTAATTAGTAGCATTATCACTTTTAGTTAATATATATATATATATATATATATATATATATATAAATTATAAACACTTTTGATACATTATTGAGAGTAAATAATTCTTTTAGGAAACAAACATGTATCTTACTTCATATATATACAGATATATAAAGATTGAGTTATATGTTTGGATGAATTATTTTCATAAATACGAGGCAAAAAATAAAAAATATATAATAAATTAAGTTTCTGTTGTAAAATTGAAATTAACTTTATATAAAAATTAATTTATAAAAAAATATTTTATTTTTTAATAATTATTTTGATTAATATGAGAAGAAAGCTATTTCATGATACTTTCCTATTTAAATAGAGCTTGTAATCTATAATAATGGAAAAATTAATTATTAGAACTCAAATGCTTCAATACAATTAATTGAAGTTAATACAAGTTTATCTAATAGAAATTATTTGAAATGGAGTTACTCTTATTAGTTGACTAACCCAAAAGTTTATAAAAGGGTTAAATTAGATTAATAATTTATTTAAAGTCCTTAGGACTAATTTTAAGCAACCACTAGTAGAACTTTTTTTTCAAAGAGTGTTGAACATATAAAAGTATAAATATTTTTATTCCTTCCTAAACAATCTTTCCCTTATAGTTACTTAAATTATTAGGACTAAAGTTAATAAAACTAATATATTAACCTAAATCGAATTTGACTTTGATTACGTTGACATCTAACCAAATAAAAATTATATCTTCTTAAAACCCAGATATCACAGTCTCAAAATGGTTAAGACCATCTCATTTTAAATAATTAAGGCAACTGGTCGCTAAAAAAGGGTTAATAATAAGCCAAACATACGAAAATTAGTCAAAATTAGTAACACAAAAATGTTCAAACAAGTTTTTGGAATTCTTATTTCTTTAGTTTAAAAGAATTGTTAAAAAAATCTTCTTTTATTAGAAATAAAATAAAATAGCTGCTAAAATATTTGAGAAGAAAAACTACTCCTTTTTTCACGAGCTATACAAAATACATGTAGTCAACTTTCTATATAAAAAAAATCTAAAATATAATTAAAGGTGGCAAAAGGTTAAAATTGAGAATTCTAATTTATAATTATCCAAATCCATACTATTTTTAATTCATTTAAATGGATTTATCTCAAATCTAAATTCATATTTTTTTTGGATTTTAAGTCTAATTCATGTAATTGGATATAGATTAGATATAAATTGGATAGATTTTTCGATTATCCAAAATGAATTTTGGGTTGGATTTTCACTTAGCCCCGGCTCATGTTCAGCCGCGTCAATCCAGGCCCAGGTCGAGCAAAGTTGGTCTGAGTCGGTCCAGGCCAAAGTCAAGTCGAGTCGATCCCGGCTCAAGTCAAGTCTAGTCGGTCTAGGCCAAAGTCCAGTCGAGTTGGCTCATGCCAAAGTCGAGTCAAGTCAACCTGTGTCCGTGTCGAGCCGAGTCACCCCGGGCCCATGTCGATCTGAGTCGACCCTAGCCAACGTCAACCAAAGTCGATCCAGACCCATGTCGATTCAAGTCGACCCCGGTCAATGTCGACCAAAGTAGGTGCGGGCCCATGTTGAGGCAAGTTAACCCGGCTCGCTGTCAAGAAGATTCAGCCCAAGACGATATCGAGCTGAGCCAGCCCGGTCCCATGTCGAGCCGAGTCGACCCGGGCCCATGTCAATTTGAGTCGGTCCGAGCCCATTTCGATCTGACCCTGCTCGGGACCATGTCGAGCCCACTCGGTCTGGGACCATCTCAAGCCTAGTTGGTCTAGACCGATGTCGAGCCAAGTCAGCACGACCCATGTGAGTTAGCCTGGGCCCATGTCGAGTTGAGTCGGCATGGGCAAATGTCGATCCGAGTCTGCCCAGGCCAATGTCGATCCGAGGTGACCCAGACCCATGTCGAGTCGAGTCAGCCCGAGCCCATGTCAAACCGAGTCGATCTAGGCGCATGTCGATCTTAGTCGACTCAGGCCAATGTCGAGCAGAGTCGTTTTTGCCCATGTCGAGCTTAGTCGGCCTTGCCCATGTCGAGCCGAGACAGCCCAGATCCAAGTCGAGTCGGCACTAGGCCAAGGTCGAGTCGACAACGGGGCCATGTCGAGTCGAGTCGTTGCCGACTCGAGTCAGCCCGACGTATGTCCAGCCGAGTCGACTCGGGCCCATGTCAATTTGATTCGGCCCAAGCCCATGTCGAGCTGACTCGGTCCGGGCACTTGTCGATATCGAGGTCGACCTGGGCCCATGTTGATCCGAGTCTGTCCGGTACCATGTCGATCCAAGTCGGCCCGTGACTATGTTGAGCCAACTCGGCTTGAGACCATGTCGAGCCAACTTGCCCCGCGACCATGTCGAGCCTAGTTGGTCTAGGCCCATGTCGAGCCGAATCGGCACGACCCATGTGAGTCATCCCAGGCCCATGTCGAGTTGAGTCGGCTCGGGCCGATGTCGATCTGAGTCTACCCGAGCCGATGTCGATGCGAGTCGTCCTGGGCCGATGTCGATTCAAGTCGTCTTGGGTCGATGTCTGATATGAGTCAGCTTGAGCCCATGTCGAGCCGAGTCAGTCCGAGTGCATATCGATCTGAGTCGACTCAGGCCAATGTCGAGTAGAGTCGGTTTGTGCCCATGTCGAGCTTAGTCGGCTATTGCCAAGTCGGCTCAGATCCAAGTCGAGCCAACTGGGCCAAGGTCGAGTCGGCAACGAGGCTATGTCAAGTCGAGTCAGCTCGACGTATGTCCAGCCGAGTTGACTCGGGCCCATGTCAATCTGATTCGACTCGGACCCATGTCGATTCAAGTTGGCCCATAACCATGTCAAGTTGATTCGGCCCAGGCCCATGTCAAGTAGTGTGGGCCCAGACCCATGTTAAGCCGTGTTGGCCCAGACCCATGTCAAGCCGAGACGGCATGTGCCTATGTTAAGTCGAGTGAGCTCAGGCCCATGTTGAGCTGAGTCGCCTCTAGTCAAGGTTGAGTTGGCACTGGGCCCATATAAAATCGAGTTGACTCAAGCCTAGGTCGAGCTGAGTCGGCCCAGACCCTTGTCGAGCCGAGTCGGTCAGGATCCAAATCAAGATTGATTTAATCTAATTAATAAAATAGATTTAATTTAATTAACGAAATGGATTTATTCTAGATTTAATATATTTTTAATGAATTTAAAAAAATCCAAATAAATTTAATCTAGTTAAAATATATATATTTTAAATCCCTTCAATTTTATGGGATCAAACATAACTTTAATAAAATCGGAAGATCTATTTAGACCCAATAAATTTTCAATACTAGATATTTATTCATATATATATCTAATATTCCTGTGCTTAAATTAAAGTATCAGAACATTCAATTTACATTTGCTACAACTCCAAATTTTGCTTCTCATTTGAACAAATACTTGTTCTTCTAAACTACAATGTTACACTTTAGTTATTTCATTCTTTATGAAATCCCTTAGAAAATGAAAATCCACATTGATACATTTACTCCTTCCATCCATGATTGGTTTCCTTGATAACTTTATGGTAAAACTATTGTCACACTATGTAATAGTAGGACTTGTTTGATTCCTTAGAATGCTTTTACTATTCATCTAAATCACACAACTTTACAAGAACTTTGTTGTTGCTACTATAATTTATGCTTTAGTTGTTGGCAGACTCTTCATTGGTTGCTCTTTCAAACTCCATAAGATAACCTCACTCATAACCAATATATAGTTTGATGTACTTTTTTTATAGTCAATGTTATTAGCATAGTTATTATTCATATAATAACCAATAAGATTTTTCCTTCCATTTCTCTTATAGAAAAATCCAAATTCAGAAGTTCGTTCGAGATAGCATATGATTCATTTTACTCCCTATAGATGAAACTCTTCTGGATTTTCCACAAACTAACTCACATTGTGCATGATGTGATGTGTAGCTGTGTGAACCTTGCATACATTAAATTACAAATATATATTATTATTATTTTAATTCTTAATCATTGATTTCTAATTAATAATTATGAGTTATATATAACTTTAAGAAAATCACTTTTATTATAAAATTGCACTCATTTGTTTTAACTTTTCAAAATAAGTTAAAGAAATATGAAATCTTATTGAAATCAAAAGTGGGTCGAATAACTTTTCATAAAAATCATTTTAAAAATAATACTTCTATTATTGCAAACAAACATATAATCACTTCTTGCTGGTATCTGACTTAAACACTTATTATCTTCTCTTTTAATTTATCTTAAAGTTCTTTATATAATAAAATGTAGCTGTTAGCTAAGCCTAGTGCTTTTAGTTGCAATTTAATTGCAGAATCTGCTTCCAATTGCAAAATGAGGGATTAACACTGAATAACATTTCCTGAATTTGTTTTGGTGCAGAATATTAGCCAACTCTTACGTCAGATTGCACAATTAAATGAATTGTTATCATCAAGGCGAAAGGTTCCAGTGCATCAAATCAACTGATGCCAGTTTTGCAGTACTTAATTACTATATTTGTAAATTCTAAATGAATTAATTAGTAACTTAACTCTTACGTATAAAGGTGAACACGTGTCTGTTTTAGGGCACACGGTGATTAAGTTGGATGCATAGTAAAAGATAATGTTGCACCATGAGTAAGGGTGTCCGCGTAAGCAAAGTATTTTCCTGCAGTTAGCACCTAAAGATAAGTGGTGCTCGTTAGCTAGTAGTTTTTCTGTTATTATTTTATGCTCCCATTAGAGATAAGATTCTTTTTTGTTGTATCACCTTGAGTGAATGTGCCCAAAAAATAGAACATGTTTTTGTTACGTACGCTTTCGGTTGAGATTAGATTCTCATGAGAGAAAATGGTTACAAGAGATAAGGTATAAAAGGGGATTGAGACCCCGGGTAAAGATATGTCATTTCTGAGACTTAAACTGAATACTTCTTTAATCTTAGTAAGTTCTTACCGACTTGATCGTCGGAGTGTGATCAACAGGTAGAACCCCCTTTGTTTTAACGGAGCCACGTTCCAGCACAACCAAACATCGAACAGATTCTAGAAAAGACAGACGAAGCTAAAACTGGTCATCAGAGTCAACCGACGAGAACATTAATACTAGATATACACGACTTTTGATTAAAACTTAATATATTTACAAATTTTTGCTATTCATTTTTATTATTGTTTTAAACATACTCGCTTATTTTTTTGGAAAATGATGTTTTCACAATTCTTGGAATTGTACATAATTTTTTATATGATAAGTTTAGAAATAAATATATATAATAAAAGATAAGTTTGAAATTAAATGATATGAAAAATATTAAAATAATAATATTAAAAGTTATAATGTGATTATATAAAAGATTTGAGTTTTTAATGTATTATTTCTCTATTTCTTTTGATAGAGAGCATACTCTTCCACTTAGGCTGGTAAGCAACGTTCATTCATTGCCACCTTCACGACCAATCTCGATGTTTAATAAAACTAGTGAGGTTTTTAAAAAGTGATTATAGTTTTTATGCATCAATGGGAGAACCAAAAAGGTTGAGTTCATGCGAAAAAGGCAGCAGGTAATGCATATGTTCTCTAGATGATATTTCCTTCATGTCATGGGTTCTCATGGTTCTTAACAAAGGCATTTGTACGTCAAGAACCAACTCCTCCTAGTATAGCTAACTTTTTTCAGGGGTTCACCATTCCCTTTTGATAGGCTCCGTGAGTTAATCAGTTTTCTGTCGAAACTTGAGGTGCAAATTTTGTCATTCTTGTGTGGGTGCAATTTGCCAACATTGTTTCATTTTGGCTTGGAAATTATGCGGAAGCTACCTTTTGGAATTTGTTTTCAGGATTGTATTTATGTTTGTGGACCACTTTGTTGCCTTTGAAAAATTCTTCTACCATTTTAAATGGATGAAATGAATTTGGATTTTTTCAACTTCATTTAAATTGGATTAAGTCTAAATTAAATTAACTTTGTCAATTAGATTAAAAATAGTGTACTTTTCATTTGGAGCAAAATCTCACTAACCTTTGAGTCCATGCTATATTTGTTATGGAGGCGGAGCATAGTACTCCTTGTCGTGTCTTCTCTTCCTCTTTCGACAGTATATGTACAGAATGCTTAACACAACAAGAACCACAACGACCCCCACAACATTTCCACACCCGTCGAAATACTCGACGAAGATACGACGACGGAGGCGAAGAAGTGGTTGGATTCGATCCGGACGAAGGATAAGATGTGCTATGAGATAGTGGAGTCGGAGTGTTGTTGCCTCCGCCGCTACTCGATGGTGATGGTGGAGAAACCTACCACGATGACGAAGGAGAACTTCTTGAGGGAGGCGAGGGAGGGGAATTCGACGAAGGCGAAAGTGTAGATAGGGATAACCATGCGGAGCGGGTCATGCAGGCTGGTCCACAACCTGTTATCAAAAAGCGCGAGGCGGACTCACTAATTTAGGTGGTTGACCTGCTTAAGCTCGTCCCACATAATCCGTAGCCCGCACGGACCAACAAAGGCACGATGCGGGTTGGCTCGCTGGCTCGCATAAATAAAAAAATAAAATTTTATTCTGCAGAAAAAAAAAATCATACCTCACTCTTTCATTATTGTTGTGTGATATTTATTTTATTTTTTTTGAAAAAAATTGAATTTAATGTACTAAAAAAATATTTTACTTTAATCATCTAAATGAGTTAATATTAAGAGTGACCGTTGGTTTAGTTTTAAGTAAAATCCTATATTTAAAATTTGTTAATAAAAAATAATATAAAGAAGATATTTCAATAAGATAGTTAAAAAATTAGTCATCTTCATTAAAATATTTTTTAGCAAAAATTTTATAAGATACTCTTATACATTTACATACATATATTAGAAAAATAGATGCAAAACAAAATTTTAATTATTTTTAATCAAGTCCTCTAACAATCCTCATACTTGAATTCATATTTTTATCTTAATTGAATTAATTGAAACAGGAATACAATTTTAATTTTTCAGCAGGAAAAAATAAGTTTTTTTTATAATTAATGAAATTTTAAATTTTGAAAAAAAATATTTTTCTTATGCAGGTTGGCCTACAAGTTATCTCTTATGCGGAGCGGGCCAATGAAATGAGTATGCACTTCTTGCGTAAGACGGACCAAGCGAACCAAACACGGGACGTGTCAGCTTGCTTTAGGTGGAGAACTTGATGGTGGAGGTGGAGATGATGGATGTAATGGTGGAGGTGATGACGGAGTGGGTAGAGCCGACGCCGAAGGTGTGGCAGGCAGTGGGACCGTTGTAGTGGACGACAGAGGAGTAGTGTTGTTGGACGATGGCGAAGACACGCTGGGGCTATTCACATTGCTAAGAGCAACTACATTTTTTTTTTCAACAAAAAATAAAATAATAATTAAAGGGAATACTTCAGGGGTATTCCAACCCTTGTACAAAAGCCACAACCACGTCACTTGATATCCTATTCCATAGAATTTTACATTCTTCAAAAAAATTTAGATCAAAACCAAACAAATCTATAACAAACTTGTTTATGCTAACCCAACAGAATTACGCATCAAAACCTACTTATGAAATACACCAAAACTAACCTTCATGATCTAGATAATCCTATGTTACCTTTTGCAAGTTTTGTAATCATCATGCACCTTTCATTCTCACCTTTCTATAATGTTTCTTCTTATGATAAATTTTAATCTTATTGTTCCAATGCCACGTTTGAATGACTTCTTCGCAACAAAACACGTCTCACCATAAAACTCAACCTTCCACACCTTTCAACCAATTCAAAGGTACGAAAAGATAACCAAAACTATTTCACAACAATGATACATGCAACTAAATCACATAAACACTAATTTGAAATTGAAAAACAAAAAAATCTTATAAAGAATTAAGGTGGAAGAGAATAAGATTTATATGTTTTGTATTTGCCTCTCTCAAGATACACCTTAATTTTGAATTTTTAAAATCTAAAAAATAATTAATCCAAATCTAATTAAATAGATTGAATTTAAAATAAAAATATATAAATTTAGATTTGAATTTTTTTTATTTAAATAGACTTAAAATAATATAAATTTAAATAATTATCATTGCATTTAAAAAATTGAATTTTTTTTCTCACCCTTGCTTCTAAACGATGACTAATGTAAAAGTCTCCTACTATACTGAAAAGGCATCAAAATTAAAGTATTATAAATGAAGTTAATTGGATTGTTTTTTATTAGTATAAGAACTTTTCTAAGCTATTTGTAGATAAGGTTAAGTATTTGGATAAAAGTCTCTCGACTAGTATGCAATTCGTTGGTGTGAGTGTGAGTTTGTATTTTAAGTTAGAAATTGAATACCCTGTTTGAATTATTCAAAAGTTAAATATATTTTATTTGTGGAATCCGTTGTTACACCGAAGCCCGATACAATCTAATGTATTGGGTTTTCAGTTTCCTATTCTTAGATTCTGGCGTTGAAAAGTACAACAAGTGACGTTTTTTTCTGTTTATTCATATCCCATTCCTACATGGTATTCCGAGTTCATTATTCATATCCCAATACTTATTAATGCACTTTGTATTTGAATTTAGTTTAATTTAAGAAACACTTTAAATTTATTTTTTAAGTATATAAATATTTTTTACGAGTAAGCCCAAATAGCATGTTGATTTTAGTGAATGGATGCAATCTATTGAAATTGGGTTGTTTCTTCCAGTACTTCCATATATTTTTGTCATTAATTCTATACATATGTAAATTTTCATTTTGTCCTTCCTCGATTTTAATTATATAATTCTAAAATAATTTTTTTTATATTGTACAATAATTCAGAAATTAAAAGTATTTTTTATATTGTACAATTCATAAAAACTTACGGATTATATAATTTAGAATTACTTTTTACCTTTTGAAAATTATTTTTCTGCTTAGAGATAGTTTTTTAATTGTATAATCTAAAAATATTTTTTTTAAAAAACTTTGAGATTGTAGAATCCGAAAAAGAGAAAATGAGAACTTTTATAATACACTAACTTTTTTAATGGAGGTTTATGCAATTGTGAGTTTAAATGGGCAGGTCTAATCATATGCTTAGTTCTATAGATTATTGTACAATTGTTAAATTTTGAAATAATAATTTTAAAATTAACATCTAATACTTTTTTTTAATTAATTGATAATATAAAAATTTACTCTATCAAAATTAAACTCTTTAAAAATTTCATTTGTTTGGAGGAATTTTTAATGTCTTTTTTTATGATAAAAAAATATAAGATTAAAATTATAATATTCCTATATTTTTCTCACATCTAATATTATAATATACATAAAATTGTAACATAAATATATACATATATTATTTGTATAGTATTTCAAATTACATCTCTTTTCATAGAAAAATAATATTTACAAATATATATATATATATATATATATATATTTCATCTGCTAATTGGGGAGCTCTCTCATCTGCAGTCTCATTTGTTCCAGTGTAAAATACATGATCATCACATATAAGAAAACCAAATACAACAAAAACAAGGTAAGTTAGCTATAAAAAAAAATTTGGTATATAAACAAGGTAAAGTCATCAACTCTCATACATTTTTTAAAATCCATCAAGTGTCTATCATAATTCATCATTCACAATACTTAGGTCAGACTTCTACTGGTCAACATACTGAAGCATTTGACTCTATTTTCAGAAGACTCATGCATTAACTCAGAGATCTACACCTGTCATACTATCTCACTGTGAAATCCATAAAATTATGTGCATAAATAATCTCAATATCATCTCTTCTAGTATGACATGGTTAACTCATATAACAGATCAAACTAGTTCTCTTTTAAACAACTTACCCATTTACATGAACCTCCTTCAAATCTCACCACTTGAATAACTTCATTTATATGATTTCATTATATCAGGAGAGTCAAGATATCTCCTTCTAGATGAATCTCTAGTCAACGCACATCCTAAACAATCTCAACACGGTATTTTCTTTGTTGAAAATACTATCTCTTGATTAAAATTCACATTTCACATCTCACAATATCCAAAATCACACAATTAAATCATATCAAAGCTTAACATTTCAAAACACACAAAAATTCATCCAAGAATCACATAAATATATAATTAAAATATTTTTCAATTAAATATACATAATATAAAATTTTACATAATTTATAATTAAAAACTATAAAATAGAAATAATCAAACCTTTTAAAAGAAAAGATAAAAATTATAGTTTTAAGAATTTTCTTGCTTGAGCGAGATTGAACCCGAGAGCACTCCATAATTTATCTCATTTTCGCTTGAGTGAGATCCCCTCTCGCTTGAGCAAAAATAGACCCGAGAGCACTTCATATTTTCATTATATTCTCGTTTGAGCGAGAATCTTCTCGCCTGGAAATATGCAGAGAATAGTTTGTAAAATCTGATACATTTCACATTTTCAACCAAAAATTTTCCTTCAATTGTTATGTTATCAAAGTAACAAATTCCTTGCTAAAGTTGGATAATTACTCTAGTATAGCTATTCTATAAAATTATAATACCATATATCCAATATCTCTAAATCAAAATCAAATAACCAATACTCAACAAACACTACCCTTTAAGTGATTCATCAAACTATTTAATTACATTCATTTACTTATTCAAATAAAAAATACTATAATTTTACAACATCTACCATATCTATAATTTCACATCCAAATCTCAATCAAATTCTAATATACTAAAACATGAAAGAAAAATTGAGATTGGTGACCACGTCACCCCCACATCTAGATCTTCTAACTTAGAGTTCTATTGAAAATTTAAACTAGCTTCTCTTACCCGAGTTTGAGTAGGTGCTCATTAAGAGTTCCAAACCTACCAAAAGCAAGCTCAGGGCAGTTTACCTGCACCATTGAGTCTTGATAAAAAAAAGTCTAACTACATCACCAGGACTCTAAGTTAATAGAGACTAATCTTAAAGCTAAAAGAGTCACATGTAAAGGGCCTATACTAAAGGTAAACCTAACCATATCAAAACTGACTCAAAGGAAAGAATTAGCAAAAGTGATCTTACTTTGTCTAAAACTCTGATCGGTTAGTCTTGTAGTATTCGTTGTTAGGAATCCAATGACAAATTTTGATCATCATTCTGATGACAAAAATGTTAAGAAACTCAGAGAGAAGGTAGGGGAAAGAAATAAGAAGAAATAATTTAGAGAGATGGTGCTTCTTTTAAAATGAAACTTGAATAATTGATTTTTCTATTTATATATTATATTTATTTTAATAATAAAATATTTAAATATCATTTAAATTATATCACATATTATAGCTATTATTTTAGGTCGTTACAAAAATACTAAAGAAAAATTTAAAGTCCCCATCAAATTTCGTTCTATTACAAATTAAATTTGAATTTATACGCAAGGAAATGCTTACAAAAAATAATTTAAATACTAATAGAAACTGCATATTTTATTTAAATAACATGTTAAAAAATAGTAATGATATATTTAGATAATTTTTTCTCTAAAGATTTTAAGAAAGAAAAATAATTTTTTTTTTATAAATTAAAATAAGTAGTATGTAAAAATTCTTTGATGCACCTTTCCTATTTTTTTCTCATGCTTATAACACATATTAAAAGTGATCACGTATTAAAATTAAGTTTGATTTACTTTATGAATTACATTTTGAAAAATATAAATTCCTCTTTCCCATGTCCATATTTTTATATAAATGTGATAGCCCTTTCTGACCAACCTAAAGAACGATATTGATAGCTATTGTAACGTGAATTTGAAGCGTGGAAATGTGGAATATCCAGTTTCATATGTGAGGAGAAGGCTTTTTTTTTGTGTGGGTATTATTAAGTATTAAAATTATTGAATGAAAATTAGCCACAAAAGTTTTATTATTGTATATATTTTATTGTAGAAAATGAGTCAGAAAATAGAACTGGTAAATGAGAAGCCCATCTTATAAGGTTAGTTATTGTCCATTTTGTGTTGTAATAAAAAAATTGTTATATTTAAAATGACTAAAGTGGTATATAACAGTTGATTGGTTGAAGCAGTAAAATGAGTTGAAGCGGTTAAACGGTAATAACGATGAAAAGTTAATATACCTCACGCGGATTGAAAGAGGTGTGAGTTGACATTGAAAGCATGGTGGAGTAAGGGAGCAACCAAAAGCAAAGAAAACGCAAAAGAGGAAGAAGAAGAAGAAAATATAATTAGGCGAGTGTTGAAGAAAGGGGTGAGTTTGAAGAGATGAGTTCGGGAAGCCATAGTGAGAAGGAGAAGGAGAAGGAGAAGGAGAAGGAGAAGGAGAAGCAGAGGGTGAGTCGAACGTCGTTGATACTGTGGCACGCTCACCAAAACGACGCCGCAGCAGTGCGGAAGCTCCTGCAAGAGGATCCTTCGCTGGTTACGGCAAGGGATTACGACAACCGCACCCCGCTCCACGTCGCATCCCTCCACGGCTGGATCGAAGTCGCCACGTGTTTGATCGAATTCGGCGCGGATGTCAACGCGCAAGATCGTTGGAAAAACACTGTAATACTATTATATAATAACAACGATTATTATTCTCAGCGTTTTTATTTCACTCCATGCTTGATTGTGAAATGGTGAATGAACTTTAGGTTTTGGTTGTTGTTGTGAACAGCCTCTGGCGGATGCGGAAGGAGCTAAGAAGACTGATGTGATCGAGCTTTTGCAATCTCGCGGAGGCTCGTCTTATGTGAGGTTTTATTTTATTGTGTATAATTCTGGGTTTGTGTTGTGAATGGTGAGTGAAGTTGAGGTTTGGTTTTGAATGCTGATGGTCGTTGCAGGGGCAAACTGGAAGCCATTTTGAACCGAAGCCTGTTCCGCCGCCGTTGCCGAATAAGTGTGACTGGGAAATCGAACCTACCGAACTTGACTTCTCCAACTCCGCGAGAATCGGAAAGGTAGCTTTCGCTTCTGCGTTTTCTTGGTTTGACTTTGGTCAAACTCGTTGTTTCACTACAATTCTGAACTGTTATTTAACACAGACATAGATTTGTGCTATGTTTTAGTCCCTATAGTGGCAAGTTTGATAGTTGACTAAAGTGTTTGCTGCGTAATCGTCATCCAAGTACGGTCGTCGCATTTCAAGCTTTTTTATGGATGATTCTGGAAAAAAGGAAACAAATTTCTGTTCTGTTTCATTCCTCTCGTTTTTGTGTTAAAAGCTGTTTTCTAAAACCATTTTACACTAAAGATCAATCAGTTTCTCATCTGAAATAAATTAAGTATTGATTTTTTTTTTCAAAACAGCTGTTGTAGAAAACCCAATAACAGCAACAACTGAAAAGTGTTTTTTCATCGTCTTCTCTTTGTTTTCTTTAAATGCGGTGTTTATGTGTTCAGTCAGAGGATATTTAGAAGGAAAAAATGCTCAAGAGACAAACTCTCTCCAATGTTCTCAAGGGACAAACAAATTTTAGAAAAAGGAAAACTGCTTTTAAAATTAATAAAAAAAAGAGAGGGATAAGGTATTCTCCTAGGAAAACAGATTAATTGGCATGGGGTTGTTTCAGCTTATCTAGTTCTCTCGAATTCGAGTCCTCAGTATAAAGATACATTAAATACTAGGAGGAGAGCTTTACCGTCCTTAGTAATCTTACCTGGATTGAACAAGATTTTATTTGTTGAAGGATATATATGATCTATACCAGAAATAGCAAGACAATGGTTTAATTTGTTTTCGTGTATATTTATGTTTCATGAAGGGGTCTTTTGGTGAGATTTTAAAAGCCCATTGGCGTGGAACACCAGTCGCTGTTAAACGTATTCTTCCATCTCTTTCAGAAGATAGATTGGTGATGTGAGATTCTTTCTTTCGTCTCTGGCATTTGTTTTGGTTGCTGCTAGTTGGTCGTTATTTGCGATGTGAATGTCATTAGATTGCTTGTGACTGGTGAAGTTGTTAAAAAAAAGGTCTAGTGGCTTACTTTTACCTGTTATCCGTTAGCATTAGGAAAGACTTTGACAATTTATTTAACTGTTTTTGCTAAATGTACTCATGGTTTATTCTAAACCTATTGGATATTGGATGCGTAGTCATGTCTGTTTATGATAAATGATAAACAGTTAAAGGAATTGGGGAGGGGGGCGAGAATATAAATCGTATGTCACAGGTTTTTTGGATATCTCATATTCTGTGTTAATTTTTATACAGTCAGGACTTCAGGCATGAGGTCAATTTGTTAGTGAAGCTTCGACACCCCAATATAGTTCAGTTTCTTGGAGCTGTTACAGACAGGAAGCCCCTTATGTTAATTACTGAGTATCTAAGAGGGGTATGTGAATAAAATAGAATTCCTTCAGATTGAGTGCACTTAGTTTTTGATCTAGCAAACTAATGCTTTAAATTGAACTTCGTTCATAAAAAGGGTGATCTTCATCAGTACCTCAAAGAAAAAGGTGCACTTAGTCCAGCAACAGCTATCAACTTTTCCATGGATATTGTGAGGTAATGGTATCTTTCATATTTTCTTTTCCTATTTTTATGTTAAAAAAAACTATTAAGAATAAAAATGAAATACATAGAGGAGGATTGAAGGAAATTACCAATAAAAAATTAAACCACGTGAAAAATAAATCACCAAAATTCTCTCCAGTTATTCTTACATCTGTTATATAACACAAGTCGGTTTTTCGAAGTACTGTGACATTGTGCTCCTGCCACAGCAGCTCCTCGTCTCTCTTCTACCCTTTCTTGGCTAGAAACCTCAACTCGCTCTTATTATTATTCAAAGTCTTCTCAGTAATCAGGATATTAGCGAACTTGCCACCTCCCATCATTATCTATCCTAATTTCGTTTTAAGCTTGCGATTTGCTTACTCTACCTTTTCAGTCCTTCCTTTATTTCTTCTAACGCAGTATTCATGTGCTATAATTGTAGATGCATAGCTTTCAAGATCAAATAATCATCTTCTTATTCCTCCTTGTATCATGAATTATAAGTTATGATAAAATCTCTGCATAAAATGTTGGTGAACAAAAAAGAAACTCACAATAATATTCTCCCATGTACGCGCTCAAATAATGATCATACACACTCGTATTTGTAAGCTCAATTTGACTTTTACCCTCTAATAATGTCATATTCTCTTGATTTCTACCGCTCAATTCTTTCAGTGGAGAGCTTAGACCATTCCAAACACTTTTCTGGTCAAAGATCAAAATAGTAGAATTTTTTAATGTACATTTGTCTTTTTTTTTTTGCTTTTGGTTCTTTTTCTTTTCTTTTCTTTTCTTTGGCATATGCTTTTTTTCTATTTCCTTTTTTTAGAATGCCTGAGTAAAAGTGAAAACAATTCAGGGTTATAGAAAGATAAGGGAAAATACTTGGTTGATTGAATGTCTGAGCAACTCTAGAATATCCAAGATGGATAATGGACAAGAAAGAGACGAGTGCGACAACTTTATGGTAACAAACTAACAACTAATAAACAAAAAGTATGGATGAACAAGAACGATTGATGAGGATTCTAGTAATAGACCAAAAGAATTCATAAAAACTAATAATTAACTACTAAGGATGTGAAAGAAATAGGTATTATTACTCCTTTTTAATTATGAAATCTTCAAAAGAATAATATTCATCCAACAATCAAGAACCTCTTATATCAAACTAATGCAGAAAACAAGATGGGTAAGAGGTATGTGGACAACACAAAATCAAATCTTGAATTGAAAGCTAATCCCGACTATGTCTTACTGCAATTCCTAAATCCCACAATAATGCTCACAAACTAACCAGAAATGGTAAACTTTGACCCCATGAGAATTTTTGCAGTCATGGACTCAAAGGTGAGGAACTTACCACAAGAATCACTCTCGATTCTCGGTACAATAAGAATTTTACAACCTAAACTCTAATGGAGAAGAGAATCTGAAATTTCCTATTCAAATTAACGTTCAACTCCTAAAATAAATGTTGTTCTTACCTTACATGGGCAAAACATAACCAATAAAAATTTGGTCATAGTTAAAACAAAAGACACAAACTAACCTAAAATCCATAACCAACTAGAAAAAGGAAATCCTAAACTATTACTAGCTCAAGTTAGGCCTTATCAATTGTTCAAGACTCATTAATATCGACTAATTCTTTAAGTTATGCTTCACTTTCTAACATAGCTTAAACAATCAAGTAGACCCATACTGTCCCATCGCTATCCATCACTGTTGTACGAATTTTAGCTACTAGGTTTGCCATGGTCTTTAGCTCCCATAGGCCTACAAGCTTTTTTCATTCGACCAACGAGAATTACAAACGTATCACTTGTATTTGCTTTGGCTAGCCTCCTTGATCTCCATCAAATAATATGGCCAGTGTATAACTAAGCTAATTTGATATCAACCTTTATTTTATCAACACAGATAATTGAATTAGGAAATCTAGAGGAATCTGTATACAATTCATATTCACTTAATTTGATCAATATGCTATAATATATTTTGTTGATATTGTTTTGCAGAGGAATGGCCTATCTCCACAATGAACCAAATGTTATAATTCATCGGGACCTAAAGCCAAGGTAAGTTGGTTATTTGCAACCTATATGTGAAAATATTATTATGGATAATATGCTACGACAGTATGTCAAGATGTATTGTGATACGGACTTGGTTATTATCAGGTGCCTACTTAGTAGAGTATTTAAATGTTTGGTTCTCCTTCCTTGGTAGATAACTTGAGAGTAAATTTCCAAGTTCTTGGGGTTGGTTGTACTTATCAAGAAGGGAGTAAAGTGTTGTAGAGTGAAAGCTGCTTAGCTTTTGAGGGTGTTGTAGAGTGAAACCCACTAAGATGTTGACTCTTACAAATGGTGCTATGATAAAGACTGAGATATTATCAAATGCCTATTCCCACTTTGAGTAGTATGAGATACTCGATAGAATATTTAAGTGTTTAGTTCTCTCTCCTTAATAGTGAGTTTCCCAATGGTTGGGTCCTTATCATATGGCTTATAAAGAAATTGAAGAAACTACGTTGACAAAATTTTCTCTTAAAAACATCCAGCTGGAATTAAGATGCCTTTGTATTATACGTTGAAGTGTATTTTCTAAAATTTCAGGAATGTTCTTTTAGTCAATTCTAGTGCCGACCATTTAAAAGTTGGAGATTTTGGATTGAGTAAGCTTATCACTGTCCAGAGTTCTCATGATGTATACAAGATGACCGGTGAAACTGGGAGCTGTGAGTATTCTCTGAATTTCTTTTAAAATATTAGTATCTATTCTTATGCAAAACTTAATTTTATTTCCTTGGGGATGAAAAAAGACCGCTACATGGCTCCTGAAGTTTTCAAACATCGGCGATATGATAAGAAGGTTGATGTGTACTCCTTTGCAATGATTTTGTATGAGGTAATTCCGCTTGCTTAAATACAGAAATTTTATGTGATACAATTTGAGCTAAATTTAATGCATGATACCTTTATCTCATGCAGATGCTTGAAGGTGAACCACCTTTTGCAAATCTCGAGCCTTATGATGGAGCAAAACGCGCTGCTGAGGGACATAGGCCTTCATTTCGGTCAAAGGGTTATACCAATGAATTGCAAGAGTAAGTCGTTTATGATACATTTCTTTCATTCAATTTTCTAGCACTCTATTTTGAAAGGTAGTTCTTGGCATGGTATCATTCTCTCTTTGACCAAATGGTCAAGAGCTTGTGCTGTTATCATTCTTCTAAAGTGGGTCCGATGGTTGTTCACACTTCAAGCCTAAAATGGCTTTCACATTACAAGCCATGTTTGAGATGTATAAAAATTTATAGGCTTGCATCTAATAGCTGAAGCTTTCGAGAGAGTAGGTCCTTTGCATTTCTTTAAAAAAACTCCAATCTAGGTTACGTGATGTCCTGCGTTATATCTTAAAATCGATACTGTCAGAAGCCCACCTACTTTAGATTGCCTTATAAACGTACTTACCAAGATGCTTCCATTAGAGGAAAATACTTCATGTCAGGCAATGCATTCAATTGATCATATCCTTTACATTGCTGATAAAAAATAAAAAAAAATCCTTTACATTTTCAGTTTGACCTCCCATTTGTTCTACATCTGACTTAGGGTTGATTTCTTCTCTTTGCTTTGTTACAAACTATTTGGTTTGATTTGAAATTTTCAACTTTACATACTCTAGTAGTGTGTTTAAATGTTTTGTGATATCTAAAGCCATGCGATACTCCATTGCTAGGCTTGCTATATATTGCCCTAATATCACGAAAGACTTCTTAGTTTTATTTCCCATTTTTTACCTTTACACTTAAGGGATGGTTATAATGGTTATGATTTTGCCACCTTTCACCATAAATGGAAGAACATTGACAACGCTTACTATTACTGTTTAGTACTTCTAACTTCACAAACCCCTAGTTGACTAGCATTAATATGATTTAACTTTTTCTTGCTGACCATTTCATTAGAGGGTCTGGTATGCTTTGTAAATTAGGCTATTAAAGTTATAGCATGCAAACATTTATTTCGTTCAGAGCATGCCTGGATCATAGAAGTAATCTTCTGAACTTTGGCCTTTCATGTTCGTAGATTAACGGAGCAGTGTTGGGCTCATGACGTGAATCGGAGACCACCCTTCATAGAGATCCTTAAACGTCTTGAAAAGATCAAGGAGAATTTACCTTCAGATAATCACTGGCATTTGTTTGCATCATAAATGTCTAATAGCATTAATTTGTTCAGAAATTCGTATGATTTATTTACCACTACCATCTGGTTTGCTGCGGCATTTATGGAGTGATTGGGCCAACTGGAAATCCTGCAAAGTCAATACTTTTTTCAACTGTTTGGATTAATGAGCAGACCAGGTGATTTTAATTGCCTGCCTTTGGTTTCTACTCTGTTTTTAATCTCATTTAAGCTCTCGTTTCATTCAAGTGAAAGCATATGCAATTTGTTGCCTATGTGTAAAGCGTTTCAGGTGTAAAAACTAATTGAGTAAGTAGGTCACTTCATGCAATCCGCTGTTTTATGTTTCATCTTTCGTTTAAAGAGATGGTAATAGTTTCCACTTTGTCTTATCTGTTCTTTTGGTATTGTTTAAGATCTCAGGTCAAATAAAAATAAAGCTAATTCATACAAATAAAAATAAAGCTAATTCATACTAAATAAGTGTTTTATAAGCTGATTTTGTAAGGTTGAATTAAACTTAAATTCAATTCTTAACCTTAAGATGATATCAGAACTGTAAAAGAATGATTGTATCTATATTATTAAATAAAGAATGCTCAGCTGAACTTTAGACATAAAGTAAAGATTTTCTAAATTTCCAAACATGGGCTGGATGAAAAAGATTAAGGCCCTCCGGAGGAGTCATGATATAAGTGGCGACAGAAGAGGAAATAATATCCAATTCAAATCCAAAAATAGTGTGGATGGCTACGACTTTTATCTGTGGCTCCTGGTTTCCTCCTTCTCCTTTTCTCGCTTCTTGTAAAGTTTCTCTAGAACATGCTTTGCCTCACAATGGGGGAAATTAGACAAATCATAGTAATGTGGTGTTATATCAACCAACCATTCCCCTCGTATGTCTGTAACAGTCTGAATAAAGTTGCAACTGGCAAGAACATGTTCATTATAAATTACCCATTCAGGCTTGTGGTCCAGACAATTTGATGGATGCAAATGCACCACCTGGTTGTCTTTCACCGTCAAATAGTGACCTGTACGCTCCAAATGAGCTACCTGCATGAAATACACAGCTAGCACAGCTTTTCTTATGTTGACATAGTAGTCGCGGATATTAAAGTCAGTGTTGCTTCAGATTAAACCGGGCCATGATACAGTTGTCAACATTATCAGCTGCTTGCAATGCCCTATGATTAACAAAGTTATCATAGCACCAAGAGGGATCCTCATTATTTTGCTTGTATGCGGGATAGACATTCAACAGCGTGAGGTGATCTCCATCAATGTGCCCGAACCTAGCTTTAGCTTCATCCGCAGCTTTCTGTGCCTCCCTAGGCCGGACAAAGCAATTGGGTACTGAAAGCATGGCAGAAATTGACAGAATCTTTTTTGAACAGTTGAATTCAGGATTGACAAGGAGCATCTTTGATATCTGTTGATCCAAGGGAAATTCACTCATAATCTCACCTAGCCTAGTTAAGTTACCATCATCATCCAATGCACCCAAGTAATTCAACACTTCCAATGCACGGATTCAAGTCTCAGGCGCAGGTGAGTCTATCAAATCAAGATGCACTAAATCAACTATGCCCAGTTTTTTCAAAGTAAGCACTGAATTGGCAAGATTTGATCTCACAATATCTGGATAAGTCTGGGGCTGAAGATCATTAATGAAATTTCTCTTTATTGTAAAGTCTAAAGCATTTCCCTGGTTGAGTTCTTCCAGCACGCCCAGATCTCTGATGTGCAGTAGCTTTCGATATCGGTGATACTAATAAAGACTCCACATGAACTTGGGGTTATAAAGCTTCTGTTTAGCAAAACCAAGATCAATGACATAAACAACACTAAGGTTGGTCATGGATTAGATTTTGAAAATCCAATCCAAATCCAAATATTTGGATTGGATTTTAAATTCAAATCCATATTTTTTATAAAACCAAATTAAATCCAATCGTATCCAAATCCATAGTTTTACAAAAACAAATTAAGTGGATTTTAAATCTAAATCTAAATTTTCTAAAAAAACTAACATATTATTAATATAAGTGTACTGTACGAGCCGTACGACCGACACGATGTCTCAGTCCTCATCAATGAGTCGACCGACACCACAAATTCAATTACGCTTAAGCATAGTTAATGAAATTAATCAACAATCAAGAGTTAGGTAATACATTTCTAAACATGACCCAAACCCTCTAATATGGCCCAATAAGAAAGGTCCACTAAAATAATATAAATAGCACAAAATTCCAGGAATCAAATACGTCATCATACAATGCTCTAAATACCGAGTGCCGAATACCAAAACTAACTTGAGCATCGGAGTGCCTTCTACAGGTACCATCCGAGTTTGGGTTACAAGAAGACCGAGAGGTGAAATGAGTAGAGGGAAAGAAGAAGTTTGCTTGGAGAGGAATTGAAGTGTTATCCGACCAACCGACCAAGGAAGGAAATGAGTAGTCTCAATAGTTCTCTGGGTCCCATCCTCGTTCGAGGACAATTTTTGGGGGCTTCGCATCTCGGTTATCGCCGGACATTTGTTCGGGTTCACTTCGATTTCTCGGTGGGTCAGCATGAAACCCAAGAACTTGCAACCTTCAACGCCGAATGCGCATTAATGTTCGTCTACCTTAGCGCTTCAAAGACCTCCTCCAGGTCTTTGATGTGTTGGTCACATGAGTCTGACTTCACCACTATGTCGTCCACATAGACCTCTACACACTGACTGATAAGTCCCTTAAAGACCTTATCCATGAGTCGCTGGTAGGTTGCTCTAACGTTCTTTATGTCAAACGACATTACTTCGTAGTAGTAATTGACATCGTCCGTCATGAAGGCGGTCTTCTCCTTGTCCCAAGAGTGCATGCTTATTTGGTTATAGCCAGAGTAAGCGTCCAAGAAACTTAGGATCTTATGACTGGCTGCTCCATCCACCAACCGATCGATGTTAGGAGGTGGGTACGAATCCTTCGGGAAGCCCCTGTTGATATTTGTATAGTTGATGTACATTCTCCATTTACTATTAGGTTTGGTGATCATGACCTCATTAACCAACCAAGTGGTATACTGGGCCTCTCGAATGAACTCGACTGATAGAAGCTTTTTGGCTTCTTCCTTCGCTTCCAGCCTCTTCTCTATGCCAAGGTTCCTCTTCTTCTGCGCGAATGGGCGTGTCTCCTTGTACACAGAGAGTTTGTGAGTGATGATATACAGGCTTACCCCCGACATATCGGATGTCGTCCAGGCGAAGAGATTAACGTTCTTCTTCAGCGCCTGGTGCACGAGCTCGGCCTCGGCCGCTGCTATGGTCGTGCCCACGCAGGTGCGATGCTCCTCGTCGAGAAGGGGAAATCGACGTAGCTCTTCTCTCGCTTCCAATCTTTCCTCGATCGTTCGGGGATCCAAATCGACCAAAGCAACTGTGTGATCCTTCGGTGTCGGCTGAACCTCTCTCTAAGGGGACTTTTGTCTTCGAGAGAATTTGCGCTTAGGGGATCAGTCGTTAGGTTCCACCCTAAGGCTCTCTGCGTAGCATTCCCATGCAAGCTTCTGATCCACATGCACGGTGAGAATGTTTCCCGACAACGACGGGAACTTCATTGCCATGTGGGGTGTTGAGACAATCTCTCTCAGCCAGATTGATTGATGATCGTCCCAACAGGATGTTGTACGAGGTGTTGGCATCCATCACCAGGTATCGAATCTTTATCGTTTTGCTTGCCTCCGAAGGTGGTATAGAGCTCGATGTAGCCTTTAGTACCAAACTTCTCACCCAAGAAGCGACCACATGGTTGTCATACGACATCATCTCTGCCTAACTTTGAAAGTTTTCTAGTAGAGGATATCTACAGAACTTCCCTGGTTTACCAACATTTTGATGATGGTGAATTTGTTGATGTTGACTGATATTACGCTGGAGTCGTCCTGTGAGGGGTCGACACCCTCGAAGTCTTCGTCAGTGAAGGTGATGGGTGACATCCTCGGCCGATGCTCGGGTCAGCGGTCATTATCCTGTAGTCTCTTCTTCTTGTTGGTTATTCTTTTCGTGGGGACAACTTTGCCCCTCGGTCACCCAAACGAATCGACGAAGATGCCCGACTTGGATAAGTTCCTCGATCTTATCCTTTAGGGCTTAATACTCCTCGGTAGTGTGTCCGCTGTTTTGATGATACTGACACCTGCGAGAACGGTCAGCATTATCAAAGCTTGCGGAACCTCCAAGATCCTTCCCCTGTCGGCAGTCAGGGGGGTGTATCTTGTGAGCTAGCTCCTTTAGTTGTCTCTGCGTCTATCTCCTCGACCAGAAGTTGATCGACCTTGAAGATCTTTCTCTTCCTTTCCTTTTTCTCCACTGGCCTTCGCTCAGGCCTGGTTGTGGAACTCTCTCAGCTCCTCCAACTGCATGAACTTGGCGGCTCTTCTCCTAAGCTCGTCCAAGTTGGCGGCAGGTTGCATGCAGAGGTTATCGGCAAACGACCCTGGTCGTAAGGCTGTCAGCATGTGGTGCATGGCCACATCCGGGCTCAAGTTTCGGATGCTCATAGCTACCTTTTTAAACCTGTCGATAAACTTTCTTAGGGACTCTCCCTTCTCCTGACAGATACCAACCGAGACAATGGAGGTCAGGTGGTGCAGTCGACTGGTGGCAAACTGTGTTTCAAACATGGACTCCAGCATTGCGAAGCTATCAACAGAGTTATGAGAGAGCTTGGTAAACCAGCTAAGGGCTCCTCCCTTCAACGACGTGGGGAACACTCGGCTAAGACCGCGTCTTTTGAGGTGTAAAGGCTCATGTGCGTGGTGTACGCATCCATGTTCTTGTCCGGGTTGGTCGTGCCATCGTAGCGCTCCCCGTTGAAGCCTTTCCACTTGTCTGGTAGTGGTACCCTGATTATGGAATCGGTAAAAGGATGCCGATCCACAAGTCCAATTTATGCTATTTAAATCCTATTCTACTGAAATACAAGGTAGGGAAAATATTTGGTGCTCAGGTCCAATAATTTGTGCCCTACTCCTAGTAATCTTCTGTGGCATAATGGACTATGCTAGCTATGAACTGAGTCTGACCTAGTCCTGGGTTCTGTGTCATGCTCCTAGTCATCCTTCTAGAAGATTGGGCTAGCTCAGTGGATGCTTTATCGGTCAGGGTTTCATCACATGTATATCTGTACCACTGTCCAAATGCCAACATCCAAGTAATCCCTTTTAGGTTTCTGAGTATAGAAAATTTCAACAAGATGTAGCCTTCCAAGAACTTTCATCAATGGGGCAGCAAAAAATAGTTCTGAAACTTTTCGGCTTCAAGAGTATCACTCATTACAATCAATTTCAAGTCAGGTATATTTTTAAGCACTTCTTTCACAAGGCCAAATAACACATCATTAGTCCTTTTGGTAGCCTCATCAAGACTAATAACCTTGTATCGTTCCAAAAGCGGTTAGATACTTCAAAGTTGTCGTCACACTATTGCAGTCTTCAAATCTGATACTGAACCAACCTCTTCCCCAATGGTTACATCCACATCTTCACCACACGATGCAAAACAGACATCACATCCACACTTCGAGGCTGAGTGCACACAATCATCATCTTCCTATGTTTATCTGGTGTCTCTAACTCAACAACATCCAAAACAAATTGAGGAATCTGAGTGGTTTTTCCACTACTAGTTTCATCGACAAGAATCAAAGTCTGATTATCTTTGAGAACCTACAAGAACTCTTCTTTCTGGTGCCAAACGGGGAGGGTTTTTCTCGTCTCCAAAATCTCGAAGTACTTTTGAGTGTAAGGCCTTGGGTTCCAGTGATTGATGAGAGCATTGGCAATGTTGTTATTGGCACCGCCATTGGATTTCATAATCTTCAACATATAATCATCTACCACATCGACCAAGCTCACCATCCTCTTTCTCTTCGTACCCATCAAATTGAAAACCCTAATTCCCCTAACCTCGATCTGTCCAAAACGGAGCTCGAAAGAAAATGCTATGTTTTATTAATAATAAACATTTTATAGAGTTAGGGATAAGAAAAAGCTTTGCCTAATGTAAAAATTTAAAAATCTTCTACACTCGTATTTTCTTCTTCCAATCTCATTTTCTAAAAACTTTTAAAATTATCCATTTCAAATTTTATAATCTGAAATATAAATTTGTATAATGAATTGTGCAATCTCGAACATTGGATAATCTGAAACATAAATTTTAATTTTCAGATTCTAGATTCTATAACCCGAAAAATTTGTAAATTTCACATTTCGGAATTAAAGAAAAAATTTGAAAGAATAATATGAGTATTTTTTGAAGTATGCCATGCAACAAGAAAGACATGGAGGTGTAGGAAGAAACTACCTTCAATCCATAATTCACAACACCTTTGTGAAATTTGATAAAAAAAATTTAATATGTAATGGTATTTTTTGTATTCTTTCTGAAATGCATAGATTGTTTAGGTTTCAATACTCTTTAATTGTTAAATGCATTAGTTAAACCTTAGTCTTTTTTATAATAAAATTTAAATATATATATATATATATATTATTTTTCAAAAATAGAATAGTAATCATTTGTCTATTTGTATCAATTTAAAAAAGTGTATATATTTAATGAAACATTTTATTAGTCATTTTATTAGTACGATTGAAATTAAAATTTCATTGAAAATCATAACATCATTATAATATTTTTTACACTAATATCTTATTATGCATGTGTTTGTCAATAATATTGTAAGACCGTTTACTTAATTTATCATAATACAAAAATAAATTAATTTAATAAATAAATAAAATTATTCAAAATTTATATTTAAAAATTTTCTTTTTTATTATTTTTAAAAAATATTTCTTATGCGAGTTGACCCGTAGGCCTGCGAGCCAATAAAATCAACCTACATTTTCTATGTTGGACAGGCCAAATACATAATGTAATTTTTTCCGTATGTAATTTTTGGCGCCGAGAAGCAGGAATTAAATTTGCAATAGATGGGATTCAAAATCAGGTTCCTTCAGTCATCAAAGAAACTTTAACCACTACATCAGACAAATTATTTAGTATTATTATTATTTTTATTGTACTTATTATTATTAATAAGGAAAGCTAACTTTAACTTTCAATAGTACCCTAGGCTAGAATATCTGAATGTGAAGGGGATGTGGTCCCAAGTTTCAATTTCTCTTGTAGGGATGTTATTTGATAAAAATGTTTGATTTTATGTTGTGTGAACATGTATAAATATTATATTTTGACAGTTTGGAAATTGTTTTTATTATTGGAAAGGTTCTTGAATGTTATGAATTTTGAATGTTATGTCATTGAATGATATGTATCATATATGAATGATAGAAATGGTATGAAATTGAATTCATACATTTGGGATAATGTATGGATGAATGTTTGTTTGTGTATTAAGTATTGATGCCTATGTGGTAACAGAGATCTTCGAACTTCACTGATGATCTAAGTCACATATACTAAGATATCAGGTAGTGAGAAGTTGATGGGGGAGTTCATGCACACCGTGACATATGAGATGCGCGGCTTGGGTTATATTGAACTTACCCTAATCCTTTATCTTGGATTTGCTAGTAATCTTTGGCTAGGGTGTTAGTCTCTAGTAGGACTTACTTAATACGGGTCTTCCGAAAGGCGTCAATTGTTATTCTGTTTGTTGAATATCCTTAATGTGTAGATTCGTGTGAGATCTATGTGATTTTTATGTTGGGATTTGAAAAAGAATGAATAATTGAGAAATTGATCCATGTAATTTGGTTTTCTCTTTTTATTTAATTGTGTATATTATAATTTTTTTACTAGCTTACCCATTTTTTCTTGTTGTGTTTGAACTACGATGACTGTACTATGTACATGAGCAAATGATCATACAGGTGCAGGAGAGACATGAAGGCTTTAAAGTTTTTTTTTGAGCTATGAATTGCAAATATTTGTATTTCTATAAGCTCTAATCATGTATTAGGAATTTTAAAAAAAAAAAACTCTAAACTTGTATAAAAACCTATAGAACTTGTATTATAATAGTTAGATGTTATTTTCTGGGATGTTACAGTCAACATATCAACCACTTCATTAGAAGAAAATTTATAAACTAGTATAAATTTGATCGTTTAAGCTCATCAATACATTAGAAAATTTATCTTGCATTTCAAAAAATATATTTCATAAAGATAAAATCAATACAATTGAGATTTCATGATTTTGAAACACTATGTTCTTCATTTAGAATATAAAAACTTTCTATATCTAATTAAACTATATGTTTTGATTAAAAACATGATTTATATTAATTAATAATATCAAAAAGTTTGAAAACATTTAAGAGTAATTGGATATTATTTTTTATACTAAAGTATAAAGATCACGTGAATAAAGGCAAGATCGTCTAATGTTGAGACAAAGATCCAAGATCACAATTCCTTTTAAATTGTCTTGCCCTTTAGAATCATCTTGAATATTGAATGTTTATTATGTCTCCCAAGATCATCTAGGGTGACCCTATATTATAGGACCGTCTGACGAGATCATCTAGTGTGAACTTCCACCGTTGAATCGTCTGTCATGTTAAAGATAGTGATTTTGTCTATTAAACTTATATCGTAGACCATATAACATGTTGATTCTCTAGGAATATCTTGATAGACCAACTAGTTTGTCTATGTCTTATATGATTGTCTCGCACTTAAATTGTATGATTGTCTGATAAGTTTAATCATCCCAGAATGTCTAATGATTCTTTATTTGAATTCACACACTTAGTAGCTTTATTAGAAATCTTAACATACCTTATAGTGTTTTTTATCATCAAAACTTATAAACTCTCATATCACGAGACTTTTTGATGGGTATTAGATCATCTAGCCGGTTATGAATTGTCTAACGACATAACATTTTTTTACTATTTTATATTCTTTACTTTATTTTTTTCTATGCAATAATCTCAACCCCCTTTTTTTCATTGTTATTTCTAACTCTTTTTATTGTAGATAAGTTTTGAACACTATTGACTTTGTTGGGAGATGAGTTGGGGTCATCTCTTTGGGTTTAGACGATATAACACTGTGTTGGACGGTCTCCACTGAAATCATTTTAATTTCGCTACTAAATGACCACTATCAAATTTGGTGTCGTTGTCGGAAAATCTAATTTAAATATGGTTGAGTCTTCTTCTTTATTGCAATTTTTCTTATGTATTTGCATAAAAAAATTGTTAGCATATCTAACTTTGTTTTTCCCATTTTAATTGTATAGTTTTTCAATTTTTTCAATGATCACATAATTATAAAAATAAGGAAACATGTCTTCATAATAGACGATCTAGTGATAAAGTGTCTGATTGTTCTTTTTTTTGCATATTTCTCTTGATTTATATTTGGATGTTTACATTATGGTTGATTGAACTTTAAGAGAGCTTGTTGCACCTGATGTCAGTATACAAATTCTTTGTATTCAATATCTTGATGTGCAGTGTGATCTTAAATCAAGTTTAATCCATCTTTTGCCAAAGTTACATGGTCTTGCAGGTAAAGATCCACAAAAACACTTGAAAGAATTCCATATTGTCTGCACTACAAGAAACTATCTGTTGTTTTAAAGGAACACATAAAGTTGAAAAGCATTCCCCTTTTTCACTACAAGATACAAGGAAAGACTGGTTGTACTACCTTCCACCCAGATCAATCACTAACTCAAAGAGCTTAAAAAGGATCTTCCTAGAAAAATTCTTTCCTACATCCAGGGTGATACAATTCAAAAGGATATATGAGGGATCGTACATATGGATCGAGAGAGTCTCTACGAGTACGGGGAGAGATTTAAGAGACTATGTACAAGTTGTCCATACCACCAAATTCATAAATAGTAGCTTATCCAATATTTCTGTGAAGGCTTGATATCTATGGATAGGCAGATAATAGACGTTGATAATGGAGGAGCCTTGGTGGATAAAACACTTGTTGTAAAAAAGGCAATTGATTGAAAATATGGCCTCCAATAACCAACAATTCAGCACTCGCAACAACTTTATTCCTTCTATTTGAGAAGTACATGAGATGGGGACCACATATGTTCTTGATCATTCAAAGTTGGAGAACACGTTAGACAATCTAGCGTTTATGGTAAAGCAGCTAGCCATGTATCAGACAGTTGAAAATATAGGTGGGATTTGTTCTTGTAATGATAATTTTTTAGATCATTGGAGCAAAAAACCCTATAAGATACAAGCTTAAAGGATAAATAATCAAGCTCCAGAGCTTGACAACGAAGTTCAAAAAATATAGCACTAAGGTTTTCTTAGTTTTTATTTTTATTTTTTTCATTGTAATAATTTTGTTTTGTCTCTATATGGAAGACTAAACTCCTCGGGGTTGATTCTCTTATGATTTCACAATGAATTTTGAGGTTTTTGTTCAATAAAGTTTTATTCTTAAATTCTCTGCAGCAAATTGTGCTTTATTATTGGTCTTTTTGAAATCTAGTTTCTATCAAAAGAATTGTTTTTTAACGCTAGTTGAGAATTCAATTTTTTTCTTTAATTGGAGTTCTTGGTTAATTCGCTTAGTCTTAGTCAATCTCTTATTTTCTTAATTCAAGAGGTAGAAGTAAACATCTCTTGAGTAGACATTGGAAGTAATGAGATACTGAATATATCAATGGACACTTGTTTTGATGATAAGATTTTGTTGAATTTGATTTACACTTGTTTGATTAAGTTTGACACTGTGTGAGGATTGAAAGAGTGAAAATCTTAAGAAAAGCAATTAATTCATTGTCAAATAAACTTGAGAGTCAACTTGTTTCCTTTAACTACTTTATAATCTTTACTTTATTTTTTTCTGCACAAAAATCTCAACCCCCCTTTTATTTTCATTGTTATTTCTAATCATTTTAAGTGCACAATATCTTAACTTGATTTACTATTGGATTTGTTAGGAGATGACTTGAAATCATTTGACCTTATCTATATTATCATCTCTTTAGTGTTAAATGGTCTAGCACTATGTTAGACAGTTACCACTAAAATCATTTTAATTTAACTGCTAAACAAAAGTTAGTAGTCATCTCCCCAATAGACAAATGAAATATATTTGTATATGCATGTCACAACAATCCTTTGTCTAGCATGTCAAAGCTAACGTGTCCTCCTCTAGTTATAACCATCTTCATGTGCATATACATCAATACAATTAATACATAAAACCATAAACCAACTAAATACAAAAATGCTTTAAAACAAAAATCACCCTTCCAAATTGTGCTTTTCAAAATAGTTATCAAAATAGCCTTTCCAAAATTCTGGAACACCAAATCTGAAAACATATTCTAGAAAGACTATTCTAAAAAGTTGTTCTCGAAAGCATAATCTATAAATGTATTGTAGAATACTAAATCTAGAATACAATATCACATGTATCCTCCGGACTCCATTTTCTACAATTTTATGGAATGCAAAATCTGAGAGCGAAAAAGAACCAAAAAACCCACCTTTCTTCTCCAACAAACCGCACCTCAAAAAACTCCGAAGAAGCATCGAAAACCACTCAAAGACGGGCACAAATCACTTCAAACCACTCAGGATTCCTACCAATCACACACAATAGTCACCAGAGCAGTAACATAGGGAGAAGAACCAAAACCTATTTATATTTAAAACCTAATAAGAGATTTTGTTTTTCTTTTCACATAAGGCATTGGCTGCGTATAAAAGATTGACACAACTTCTCCAATCAGCGTATCAATTTTTTATTAGTAGACACAATGTGAGACCCAAAATTAAGATGAGATTTGTGTCCTTCAAAAACACACAATCAAAGAGCTGCAAGTGAAAGGATGTAATGCATAACTCTTGTTTTTGACGAAAGACTTAAAAGATGTTTCTCAATACGATATCCCAAAAAATGATTTGCACAATTGATTATTGGTATCTAATCTGATGAAACCAGCTTATATTTTCCTCTCCAATTGTCACATTTTCGTATCTTTCATTTTTTCTTAAGTACTTCTCTTAAACCAAATACATCTATTTTATATTTTCTTTCTCACCTATTTCCTTTACATTTTTTTCTATTCTCATGTACGCTATCTTTCTCCTCTTTACCAAACGTAATGGCTTGTTGTAAAAAACACAATAAAGATAAAAAAAGGCCTTGGATTGAAGAACGCCAAGATTTCCTTTGAAAGTCGTATTGCCATAACTCTCTATATGCGCTTAACAAAGGGAAACATTTGTGACTTTTGAGATTATACTGACTACCCTTATGCGTATCCTCTTGATAAATTAATGCTAGTATATTTTACAAGATCACATAGGAAAAATGTAACACCCATCACAAAATTTCAAATGAGTTTCTTTTTCTCGAAGAAGGTCTTCAAGTGCCATAGTTGCATCCCTGCTACTGATAAGCAGACGAGGAGAGAAAGCAAACTTAACCAGAACATTCTGCTATTGGTTGCCCTGTTCAGTTCCTGCATTTCTTCTTCTCTGCAAATTAAAAAGCACAGAATAGTAAGAATGATGATTTTATAATATCCCATCAAGTATTTACACAAACAAGAATAATGTTTAATTTACTTTCCTATGTGAACGTATTCAATTAAGAATTTTCAGGCAATGATTGGTTGGTTACCTTTCACGAAGATAAAACATCTCGTCGTGAATGGAAGCAACAGAATCCTGCAACTTCCTTAGCTCTAGCTCCATTACCTGGTATAGAGGAGTTAAATTTATGTAAGAATTTGTATTTTCTTTCATCGAACATTGTGTCAGCAAAGATTACAACTTTTGCAATGTAATTGAAAATCAAAGAGTCTGTTCAGTTTCGCCTCAAGTGACAAATGTGTGGTATGGGATGGGAAGGCTGAGTAGGCCGTGATTTGCTCCAGAATATGGCATAAATTTTAGTGACATAAACAGGATTCAAGTAAACAAATTACAATAATATGCAATCATTCAAGAAAGCCAATTTTGTCAACAGAGAATAAGCCAAAAAAAGTGCTGCCTACCACTTACCCAAAATAAAATAAATGAGGCAGACAAAAATTTATCAGTAGGGAAAATATGTTATCATTTGTACGGATGAATGTGGTTCCCATTCAATATACACATTATACAGTAAGAAGATTTCCATGATTAGGAAAGTATAATGCCCTATAAGCTTGTCATAACTAGAAATTTCATCAGTGAGACTACTCTCTCTCTAGTCCTAATACAGATCTCTACCACTGGTAAGGGAAATCAGACATTACTTGATTGATCAGATTATATTGAGCTTGAGCCAGTAAATCACATAAGAGGATCATTCATCTCTTTTAATTTCCTTGGCTGTACATGAGTAACACAATCAACAACAACAAAAACCTTATCCTCAAGGAAAAGATCCTTAACATGGATCACACTATGTAATTTGACTCGGTTAAAAAACAACTTTTCCAAGTTATTTTCCATGAGATCCTCATAGTAATACTGAATTCAGTCCAAATAAGCTCTCCTACGAAAACTATTTGTTGGAATGCAACTACCAAGTAAATCTTGCAAAACAAATTCATTTTTTTTCCCAAATATTTTAGCACGTAACACTATACTCTACACCAAAATTAACTGCTAGAAACACAGTAGTGGCGGATTACTCACATCAACTTGTCCCTTTTTAGCGACATTAGACCAATCCTTGGCCGCGACACCCGTTTTCCAATCAAAATCCACAGTCAACGTTGTCGCGGGAGTCTGATCCAAAGCCCAAAAACAAGTCATGTAATCTCCAGCCTCCACTGCCGCGAACGCAAACTGCCCCGACTGAACGCGATCCCCGTAGTGATAGTTGTTCCCGTACGACGAAGTCACCTAACAAAAAAAAAACACACGATTACCATTCAACCAGAGAACACGATCCGATTCACTAATGGGCCCCAAAAAATATAATTTTTTGGCAGTGGGGTTCATGAAAATACCCGAACGGTGACTCTGACGGAATCGGGCAGAGGTTGACCCTCGTTGGGATTGACGATGAGGTACTTGCCCACCGTCATTGAATTGCTCTTGATGTCTTCGGATATGCATTTGGTGTGGCCAGACTGGAGTTCGAATCGAAGGGATTGGGTTGAGGAAGAAAAGAGCACCAAAAGCATAAGCGAAAGATGCAGAAGGGGTTTGGGGTTTGCCCCAATCATGATGATCATGATGAATGGATTGTGTGTTTGGTGAGAGAGAAAAGGAGAGATTAGGTTATGGGCGTGAAGTGTAGGTGGAGAACAAGAATCAATAGAGATTTAGCGGCTATGAATCATAAATTATTAATAATGATATTTCAAGTCTTAAACCAAACCAAACCAAACACGGTGCCAACTACTACTACTGTTGCAGCTGCACAACACAACCACGATGTCCATGTCCATTGTCAAACTTTGGATCTTACGTGGCCTCTTTTCATTGGAACTTACACGTATTGTTCATACTCAATCAGAGGAATAAGATAAATAAATAAACAAATAAAATTATTTAATAAATCAATTTTGTAAATTTTGTTTTGTGATGATTAACAGTTTTGTCTTAAAACATCAACCTTTTATTATAATATATTTCTTAAAATACATTGCATAATAAAAAATACACTGTTTTTCTTCGTATATTTATTTATTATTCGCTGATTTTATGTTTTTATCATAAAAGTTTGTTTTTTTCCAAAACAATTAAAAAAAAAACACTTTCTCCTTTCTTCATACATAGAGGTTCTTACATGTTCTTACTAGCACTTCAATTGTGGTCCAATTGAGTGCTGATGGTGGAGACCATTCATTCACCTCCTTCTTCCAATGTTGGGAGAATTGCAGCAAGCTTTGATGGAAGATTGAGAAAATTAAACTAAAAACAAAAAATACATCTTACTGTCTTTATTTTTTAGCTTTTAAAAGTAGAAAAAACAAAAGCAGTTTTTATAAACTATTTTAATAAAACACTTATCAAACAAGTTTTTTAGTTTTTTAACAACTAAAAAACTTATATATTTTTTTAAAAGTAGTAACAAACAAGCCCTTGTGACTTTATGTTTACTTCCATGCATACACATATTGAATTTTTCACCCACATAATACATATCCACGTTCAAAATTCAGTTCTTAGATAACAAGGAAGGGAGAAATAAATGAAAAATTTGAATAAAAGTATATAAATATAAATTTAAAATTTAAAATAAGAAATATAATTATATTGAGTAAAAATATTGTTGGTTATTAATTCTGATTTTATTACCCTTAAACTATTTTACCGTTATATTGTATTAATGGTCAGTGTTTACAGGCCTGTTAGTAGTACTATTTCATAACTATTTTACTGTTATATATGTGATTGAGTAAATCAAAATGAATAAGATTAGTTTTGCAATTTTGTGTAATTACTTTGCCTTCTCTTATTTCCTTCCATTAGTTCCTACAAATATTTCAGGTAAAAAAATAAATTAAAAAATAGTAATTTGTAAAAGTAAATTTAGTAAGAAAATATAATACAAAAGTAAGGTAAAAATAATATTTTAGAAAAGTAATTAACTCGAAGAATTAAAATGTTGAAGAAATACTTTTTAAGAAAATTGAATATATTTAGAAGTAATTATATAATTTTTATCAAATTAGAAAAATATAATATTAGTAGGTGTTTGTTTATAAATAAATTGCATATAAGGAAATGTAAAAAATATATATAAAATATAAATGAATTATTAAAATTTATTAAATTAAAAAATTGAAATGTCAAAATTTGTCTTTTTTTGTTTTAATTTTTTTATTCATCACTTTTTGTGTTTTCTCTTTCTTTCTTTTGTTAATCCATATTTGCAATTTCGTTATGGAAACAAACTATAATAAATAACAATTTTCATATTGCACTCAACTTGTTAGGAATAAAATACTTCATTCTAATTATCTTTATATTGTACTAGCAACATCTTATCTAGCATACATATATTAATAGAAGGTTTTGTTTGTCATGTTTAAATTTCGTGATAGATTTTCTTTTCCTCTTACTACACTTAGACAAAAAATTTAATTCATCAAAATTTGATACTATTTGTTATGATTAAAATCCTTGAAATGAAAATGTCCTCTGAAGATTGTATTAGATGGTTAAAACTAGATTGTCAAGATCATATTGTTGTGAATAGATTGTCCAAGTCTAATCCAAGTATAACAATCTTCTCTTTTTTAACTATGACAAATAATATCAATTTTTTCTTTTAACTAAATATGTTATCTTCATTTTACTTAGATGTTTTGATTTTAGTTTTTCAAAGAATAGGTTGTTTTGTCCATATGAGATATTTTATCAGAGCAAGATGATAATAACAAGTTAACTATGTTTATGTGTCTTTTGAAAATGTGACAAGAATGTTTCTATCATCTATCAAAGAGTTACCAAATCATATATTATAAAATAATCATGACTACATGGTGACTTTTTACGGTAAATGCACCGCGTTTGTCAAAAGTAATAATTGTCCCTAAGGACGGATATCGATCCCACAATGAACAATGAATGTACAATAATCGCTAAATATAGAACAAAACAATTAAAAGTGTATTGAAAGTGGTTGTGTTGGCGATGATCAATAAGAAAACAGACAAAGAATTAGTTGTTTCAATTGGAAAAATAGGGATTATGACACCTGACCACCACAAATGGAATCTTGGAGGTGCGCCAAATTGCAAGAGTGCTTGGGGTGTTGGGATGAGAGAAGAGAGCAGAGAGAAACTAATTTAGGGTTTTGGATTTTGAATTTTTTTATGGAAAGACAAAATAGTAATTTCGTATTTATTATCGACTGCGTGAAGAAGACACAGGATGCAGGAAGAAGCAGCCCACTGTGAGGGCCCCACTACAGCTTGTGAACTCCATCGTGAGGGTATCTTTGGGACTGTTTTTTTCCTGCACCTCCATACAAAACATGAAAATACATTTTTTATCCTTCTTGTGTCACCCCTATATTCTGGATTACATAATCTGGAAGTTAATCTTGAATTTGAAAATAACTTACCGATTATGTAATCTGAAATATATTTTTAAAAATTGATATTCTGAATTATATAATCTAGAAGTTTGGATTTGAGAGTAGCTTCCGGATTATGTAATCTGGACACGCATTTGAAAAAAGGCTTATGGATTACATAATTCGGAAGTTAATCTCTTATTGGAAAAGACTTCCAAATTATGTAATCTGGAAACTAATCATGCATATGAAAAAAGGTTTTCGGATTACATAATCCAAAAGCTAATTACAAATTTAGAAAAAAAACTTCTAGATTACATGATCCAGAATATTACATAGGAACATATTTGGAATACCAAAAATTTATGAAGGTGAAAAAAAAAATATGAAGGTTCAGGAAGAAGCATCTGCCTTTGGTGCATTCACAAAAACCTGTCGAATTGTACAGTCGCTAGAGCAAAGGTTAGTTTATATATATATATATATATATATATATATATATCTTTTATATTTACTATTAGTATTAAAATTTTTATTTTTTTAAAACAAAAGTTAAATTAAATTGATGTTTTATATGACATTAAAATTTTAATTAAATTAATGTTAGTATAATTTTTGTAATTTTTTTAATTAAATTAATATGTATAAAGGATTGTAATTTGATGGACTCGAAATTAAACTTAATTTTTTTTTGAAATATGAATATCCTAATTTCATTATTGTGAAATTGAAATAAGTTATTACATATACTTTATAAATGATGTTGTTGTTGGAGAAATTTCATGTCGACTAAAAATAAACATTTCATATTATATTTATTATATATCAAACTAATTTGTTATCAAATAAAGGTTTTCATAAGATTTATATTAAGTAAGTCTCACTAAATATTAACATTTGGTCCATTAAAAGTACCATTGGTAACCAACAAAACTTTCTATGTTAGGTAGTTTTTTTTATTATGTTAACAAGTAAATTTTAAGCTTAACACAACCTTATAAAATTGATTTATTTGCAACCAACACACACTCCTCATTTCGAAACTCTTTGGTTATTTCAACATTACAATTATGCTTTTCCATTGTATGATTATATAATTACATTTAAAATTAATTTAATGATAAAATAATTGTACTCTTTATTTTGGGCCTTTTCTTTGGGTTTTTGTTTTTCTATTTGTCATCTGTGTTTTTGTTGTTTGCACTGTACATATATATACTCTTTTGAATTCAATAAGATTAGTTTTTTAGTGCCATTCAATTTTACAATTCAGACGTCACTTCGTTTCTCTCCGTTCTCTCTCCCTTTTCCTTGTTTAGGGTTTCATCCCCTTTTGGTTAGTGCCTTGGGTGATTGTTACCTCTTCACCATGTCGGTTAATCGTATTATGGTATCATAGCTCTTCAATTGAAGAGCTCTGTTGCGCGCTCTGAAATTTTCCCTATTTTCTTTCTTCTCCTTGATTTTCCTTTTCTTGTTTTTTTGTTGCAGCAATGGCGGAAGAACGCATTGTTGCATCGTCTCAAGATGATCCGGCGAACAACTACCTCTACCTTCATCCTATCGAGAACCCCGCGGCGCCGCTCGTCTCGCTGGTGTTGGACACTTCCAATTACCATTCCTGGAGCCGCTCGATCTTGACGACACTAAACGTGAAAAACAAAGTGGAGTTCGTTCTTGGAACACATCCTTGCCCAGCGAAAGATCATCAAAATTTCCCAATTTGGAACAAATGCAATAATATGGTAGTCTCATGGTTAGTACACTCTGTCTCTTTACCTATTCAACAAAGCATTATTTGGATGGATAGTGCCCTGAACATCTAGAATGATTTGAAAACCAAATACTCTCAGGGTGACCTATCCAGAATTTCTGATCTTCATTTAGAAGTAGCTTCTTTAAATCAGGGGGATTTATCTGTGACTGAGTATTTTACAAAATTAAGGATCATTTGGGACGAGCTGGACAATTTTAGGCCTATCCCCATATGCACATGTTCTGTTAAATGTTCTTGTTTAGTTAAATCTATCATAAGTCAAAGAAAATGTGAAGATCATGCTATGCAATTTTTGAGAGGGTTAAATGACCAGTATAGTAATATTAGATCACATGTTCTACTCATGGAACCCATCCCACATATATCAAAGATTTTTTCTCTCGTTACCCAGGAAGAAAGACAATTAGCAAATCACATTTTTGTTAGCATCTCTAGTATTAATAGTGCTGATTCCACTAGGACTTCCTCATCTACTCTGTGCACTTTTTGTGGTAAGCATGGACATACTGAAAATATTTGTTTTAGAAAGGTTGGGTTCCCTGATCAAGACAATAGGAACTCAAAATCCAACACTAGAAAAGTTTGTACGTACTGTAACAAAAATGGTCATACCGTGGATACCTGTTACAAGAAACATGGCTATCCACCTGGGTACAAATCCTATAACAACAATAAGACTAATCAGATTAACAGTCTTATTACCATTGATGGTGTTTTCTCTAAGCCTTGTCCAAAAAAACAGGGAAAACGTGATTACCAACTCATTGCTAATCAAATACAAATTATCAATGATGTTTTGAGGCAGAAAAACAATGACACTCCACCTAATCCTATTCAAGTGAATCAAGTGGGCTCCTTTTCTGCAGACCCCAACGCACATGAGTTGTCTTCAACGGGTAAACACTTCTTTTCCTCTTTAAATCATAGTCATAATTCCTAGATTGTTGACTCTAGCGCCACTGATCACGTTTGTACTATATTGTTTGCTTTCACCTCTTATAAAACCATCAAACATGTCCTGATAAATTTACCAAATGGCCAACATGTTTTTGCAAACTATTCTGGGACAATTTTGTTTACAAATAAACTTTATCTTCTTGATGTGTTGTACATCCCTCAATTTACATGCAACCTTATATCTGCTTCTAAATTGTCTCTACACTTAAAATGTAACTTGATCTTCTCCTCCACACACTGTCTTATACAGGACAACCTCTCCAAACAGCAGATTGGTTTAGCTAATGCCAAGGTTGGCTTGTACATCTTTAACTCTTCTATTTTTCACACTGCCACAAACCACTTTATTCCTTCTGTCTTATGCACTGTTAAGGAAAATAATTTGTGGCATTATAGAATGGGGCATCCCTCCGATGAAAGGTTGCATGTCTTGAAAAGTAAATACCCTTTTGTTTTTGCTGATAAAAACAAAACTGTATAGCTGACCCTAAACACCAACACATTTTAAACATCACTCGCGTTTTACTGTTTCAAGCTAATTTACCTCATATTTTTTGGGACTTTGCTGTCCAACATGTTGTTTTCCTCATAAATTGCACACCTACTCCCCTTTTACAAGATATTGCTCCATATGAAAAACTTTTTGGAAAACCTTGTGATATCTCTTCCTTATGTGTTTTTGGCTGCTTTTGTTATTCTACTATCATTCATGCTAATAGAAAGAAACTAGATACTAGATCTGTTCATGGCATCTTTCTCGGTTTTCCACACAATACCAAAGGTTACATCATCTTAAATTTAAAGTTTCATCGCATTGAAGTTTCAAGATATGTGATCTTTCATGAACATCATTTTCCATACATATTGAATCATGATGACACACGGAGCCCCGACACTTTATCTTTACCCATTCCTGCTAACTATAATACATTCTATGATGATATATTGTTGGATTATAACTGTCACAATCATGAGCACGAGACTCCTATCACTCACACTGAAGACAACATCATTCCACCAAGAGGCTCCAGCAGACAAAGACGACTCCCTACCTACTTAGAGGACTTCCATACTTGTTTACCTGCTGCCAATACTGTAAGTAATCGGTATCCCATTCATAAATTTCTTTCCTACACTGCTCTCTCACCATCTTTCAAAAAGACTATATTTTTTATATCTTCTAACACTGAACCCAGCTCCTACACTTAGGCTTCTAAGCATTCTTGCTGGAAACAAGCAATGCTAGAAAAGCTTAATGCTCTTAATGTTAACAACACATGGCAGATAACTACTCTTCCTCCAGGAAAACAAACCATTGGCTGCAAATGGATTTTTAAGGTAAAACACAAATCTGATGGCACCATTGATCGCCACAAAGCACGGTTGGTAGCAAAAGGCTACACACAATTAGAAGGTCTCAATTTTTTAGATACTTTTGCTCCCGTTGCAAAACTAACCACTTTAAGACTTTTACTTGTTGTTGCCACTTCTCAAAACTGGATTCTTAAACAACTTGATGTGAACAACGCTTTCCTCCATGGGGACCTCCTTGAGGAAGTCTACATGCAACCACCGCCAGGCCTCAAACTTCCATCTCCTCAACATGTTTGCAAATTACAAAGATCACTCTATGGACTTCGCCAGGCCAGCCGCCAATGGTATGCAAAACTGTCTCAATTTTTACTTTTAGATAAATACACTTCATCCTTCGCTGATCACTCTCTATTTTTACACCGTAGCGGTCCTAACATCACCATTATTCTTGTGTATGCTGATGATCTGGTGCTTACTAAAAACGATCATGAGGAAATTGCCCATATCACTTCTCTGCTGGACACTCAATTCAAGATCAAGAATCTAGGAGACCTCACATATTTTTTGGGCCTGGAGGTGGCCAGAAACAGCCAAGGGCTCCACATCTGTCAACGAAAATACGTGTTAGACCTTCTTTATGACACTGGCATGATCAACTCTGCTCCTATGCCTACACCCATGGTTCACTCATCTCGGCTTTCCTCCTCCGCTGGCACACAACTCACTGACATTGAAACCTCTGCATATAGAAGACTAATTGGCAAGCTCATATACCTTACAAACACACGGTCTGACATTGCATTTGTTGTCAACAACCTCAGCCAATTTATTTCATCTCCTACCAACCTTCATCAGCAAGTTGCTTTTCGTCTTCTTCGGTACTTGAAAGGCAACCATGGCAACGAAATCTTCTTTCCCAGCAATAACACTCTCCAACTTCTCGGTTTCAGTGATTCGAATTGGGCTACCTGTCCTGAAACCCGAAAATCTGTAACTGGTTACTGCATTTTCTTGGGTGATTCTCTTGTCTCATGTAAATCTAAGAAACAACAAACCCTTTCCAAGAGCTCTTCTAAAGCCGAATATAGAGCATTAGCCACAACCACCTGCGAGATTCAATGGCTAACCTATATCCTGCAAGACCTTGGACTTCCCTATACTCAATCAGCAACCATCTACTGTGGTAACTAATCTGCAATACACATATCCTCAAATCAAGTGTTTCATGAGCATACCAAGCACATCGAAATTAACTGTCACATCGTCTGAAACAAGATCACCACTGGGCTTCTCAAGTTGCTTCCTATTTCTTCTTCTATGCAGATTGCAGATATCCTTACCAAACCCCTTGCTCCAACAGTATACAAAGAGCTCTAGTCCAAGCAGGGAATGAGATACATATATTCCCAGCTTGAGGGGGGCTGATAAAATAATTGTACTCTTTATTTTGGGCCTTTTATTTGGGCTTTTGTTTTTCTATTTGTCATCTGTGTTTTTGTTGTTTGCACTGTACATATATATACTCATTTGAATTCAATAAGATCAGTTTTCTAGTGCCATTCAATTTTACAATTCAGACTTCACTTCGTTTCTCTATATTCTCTCTCCATTTTCCTTGTTTAGGGTTTCATCTCCTTTTGGTTGGCGCCTTGGGTGATTGTTACCTCTTCACCATGTCAGTTAATCGTTTATTTAAGTTAATTTATTCATATTTTATTTGTTTTGAAATGGTTATAATTATATCTGAAATCAAAACAATGTTGTAAGTTAGGATAATAGTTCAAAAGAGACAAATAAATTTTAAATTTTACTTTTTTATTATTTTGATAAGCTTAATGTAAATTACGAGCATGATACTAATATTAGTATTATATATATAAAGTTATTTATTAGGGAATGTTACAAATGATCAATAATATAAGAAATAAACCTTGACAATATAAACCTATGTTGATGTGAACGAATGAAGTAATGAATTTTAGTGAGCGTTTATTTCAAGTCTACGTTAAAAGTTAAATGAATAAATAGTTACTTTCACTTTTTTTCAAGTTTGTGATGTATTTTTAATTAGGAGGAGAATCAAATTGTCATAGTTATTGAAACATGCAGTTATGCACTTCTACAAATCTGTTGGAGATCCCACATCGATTAGAGATTAGAAACTTTCATTGTATATAAGTGGGTGCAAACCTCAATCCTATGAGCCGGGTTTACGAGGTTGAGTTAGCCTTGAAGTCCACTTCGTAATAAAATCCTCATCAGTTTTTTCTTTGTATAAAAAGTTTATTATTGCTCCAGAGAAGGATTTTTCAATGGAAAAAGTTTAACAAAATTCTCACATGGACTATTGAGGATGGATAAAAGAGGCTATGGGAATCTTGTGTAGTAGTATCATGTGGATATTCTAATATAGCCTTTGAATTTATGAGGAGAATTTGTTTTTGCAATTCTCCAATTCTCATTTTTATCTTAGTAATTAGTCTTCTGATAGTATGAATTGTAATATAAACATTATGAATTTATATTAACAATAACATGTATTATCTAATAATATATACTACTGCCAAATCTAATATTAATAAAATATTATTTGTTAAAACAGTACATGATATTATTAATTTAAACACTATTTACTAAACCTGGATATATCACTCTAATAATACGATTCAAGTAATACATAAGGTTTGATTTTCTTAAATAAGATTTTAAATTTGAATCATCATATAAATAATAAAAGAAACGTGATTAAGAGAGACATTCTGATAAAAATAAAAACATTAAATCTAAAAGAAATACTATTAATATATATATATATATATATATATATTTATAATGTTTATATTAAAGATTTCATTTTTGTAAGAGAAAGTTCATGCATATAAGTACATGCAAGTCTAACTTTCATCAATTACTAAATGATTATTCTTAGTGCACGATTATAATAATTAGCAATGAAATCAAATCTTATTCTTTAATTCATGAAGATTGAAGGTAAAATGTCCAAATCTCTATCCTTTTCATATACTAGCAAGCCCTAGTGGACATGGGCAAAACCCAAATTCCTCCTTTTTCAATGGTCCTTTAATAATTGAGATACATAATATTGATGGGTTTAGCTTAATTAATACATAAACATCTTTGGCCTAATATATCATTGTGCTTGGCCTTTATTTTCTATTTTATGTTGTGATGACAGTCCGATTTGTCATGAAAGGGAAACCTGACACGTTTTGCAATTTGGTGACAAGTTTATGAAAGCTAAATTTCTCTTGGGATGATTTTCTTTTTGGCTTTGTTCTGTTATAGAATCTTTTCCTTACCTTTTTGAATGGTCACCAGACTTTGCAATTTATATGCATTTCAATTTCAAGTCAATAATTTGTATCCTTTTCTTGATAAATGATTCATTTTATTTCTTGATCTCCTTTACAAATAAATATCCTTTTAGGCAAAAGCAAAAAAAATGTCATCAGAATATTCTTAGTAAGAGCATTAGAGAAAAAAAATTACACTGCCATTTGTCACTTTGTCTTATCATAAATAAATCTGAGACTTACTTCGCAATCAATCTTTTGCAGAACCTGTATATTTCTTTGTCCTAAAAAGCTCAACCTTTCCTTTTCTTTCGGGTCACAAAATTTTATAACTATATTTACTTCGTATCAATAAGATGGTGATGAATAATTTAAAGAAAAATAATTGGACAGACCTAAAAGGAATAAAAAAGTTAATGTGATTTGAATTAAAAAGTTAATTTTTGTCCTACATTAAATGCATGACAACTTCAAAATTCAAATTCATGCAAAGGTTGATCAGCCAGTGTGAGAGAGAAAATTAACATAATTTTTTTTCTAGAAATAGACATCATTAATTTCCTTTTGGAATTGTCGGGTAGAACAAAATAACAGAAAGAAAAAAAGAGGAGAGCGTTAGGGATAAAGAAACAAGTTTTACCCAGGAAAGGGAAGAAATTTGCATGAATATTCTGTGTTTAACTGTTCCGATTTGATCGTCATCGTCTTTCTTTGATAATACTCTCCTTGTTCTCGCTATCTTCGTTCTCCGCAACACCTCTTCCTTTTCTCTCTTCCCACTCTCTCTGTCTCTGATTCTTGAATAAGAGCTTCAAATTTTGTTAAACCAATTGGGGCACAAAAATATCTTATTTTGAGCCTTGCCCGCAATCACCCGCTTCAAATTCAATTCTGGGTCCGTTTCAATTTCTTCAAAGGTGGCGAGCTGTGCGGATTGAGTTCGTGCCATTATTGTTTATATCTGGGGTAAGTCTTCAATTTTGTGGTATTGTAAATGCAATGTTTATGAATGACTTTCTCTTGTTTTGTTTTTGTGGGTGGTGTTGTGTTGATTTTGTTATAATTGGATTGTTGGAAACCGTGTGAAGGTTGTGGTGATGACGTGGCAATGAGGTGTGTGGCGGAGGAATGGAGGGTGTTCAGGGGAGGAGCGATAAGCTTCAGGGTGCTAGTGCTGTGATTCCGAGGAGCCGTTTGCGGGTTTGGTTCATCCGAGCGTGTTCAAGCATTGTGCTGTGGACATGTCTGTTTCAGCTAGTGACAGTGAGTGAACTATGGCGTTCCCATTTCTTTTTGGGGATTACAAGTCGAATACATCACACAATTCAACGTCCTCCCCAAGCACATAATGAACTTGTTCATCCGCCTCCCACTTTTCTTCCCCCAAGTTAGTTTTTCTTTACTTCATGCTTGTAGTTTTGGTTTGAGGTTAAGGGATTATGGATGTGGGTTTGGACAACTGTAGCTTCGGTTCTGTGATGATGCAACCTTACGTGTGTGTGACTCATTTGTGAAGATCTCCTCGCTATTTCTCGCCTTCAGATTTTCCAATATTATTTGAGCAGTGAAATCCATATTGAATATAAGTTGTATTTGTTGTTTGGAGGTGATGATCGTGCTTAGATGAAAGTCGGTGCTGAATGTTTATGTGTTGTAGAATTTTTTAGAAAATGTTTTTTGTTTTCTGGATTGGTGCTTGTTATGAAGTAGATTTATGGGTTTCACATTCAGTTATGAGGAGGAAGAAGAGAAATATATATGCCTTCAACTTTAAATGCAGATATAATAGTGAATTATGATTTATGAAGTCAATATTAATTTGGCATTTACGATCATGTTTTGTGGAATCCTGCCAAGGATGAATTGATTTATAGTTTATACTGTTGGTGGCCTTAGAAAACAGGTTATTTTCTTCTAGGTGAGTCAGTTACCTCGATCGATTCTTGCCTTTGTTTCTATCCAAGACCAAAAGTTTGAAAATCTGACTTTTTGACTCTTCCTCCACACAGTTTACCCGTCTAATTATTTTCCGTTTGATCTAATATTCTCATTGATGCATCTTTTGGTTTCCTTCTCGCATAACTGATACACATTAGGCCAATTTCCCTTTCATATCTTTTCTTGTATATCTACTGATCAACCTCAATATTCGATTCTCAGCTGCACTTATATTTGGCTCTTGTTGACTCTTCACTACCAGCCCATCGCCTCTATACAAGTTTTCTGATTCTATAGGTGCTCAATAGATTTTTCGTGTAACTTGATGGGCTTTTTGTGATCACAAATTATACTTGTAGCAATGAAGCATTTATCAATTTCTTACTTAGCTTGAATTTGGATGTGATGTCTGCAACAATCTTCATTCACTTAACGGAATTGGAAAACAAATAAGACTATAACTATAGATTGCCTTCTTTGTACTTGCATATTTTAAGACAAGTTTGTAAGGGATTTATCTCCTTCAAAATGAGAGATTCATTTTAGAGAAATAAGTGTTGGGAATTCCTTCTTAATTTAATGGGAGATCATGACCAATAAATCTTGATAATTGAACCATTGAAATTGAAGACTGTGAAGTTCAACCTAGAAAGTTGAAGATAATCTTTTCAAGGTATTTTGAAAATGTAACAAGTATTAATTATCCATTATCTCTTTATGAGAAAACCTTTATCTCATTCTCTATATAAAGGGACTTGTAAGAAAGAGAAATGAAACCAAGTGAGGAGCAACTTAGAGAGTAAATGAGAGAGTTGTTGTCCACCATAGTGTGAGATTAGAAATCCTAGTGAGAGACTAGAAAGATATTGTATTTCATCCTTATTGGGTGAGATTAAGTGTTACCCTCAAAGGGAGAGAAACAAATATTGTAATCCTACTCGCATATTGGAGACATTTTTTGGATTAGGTCTCGTGGATTTTTATTTCTTAAGTTGAGAAGGTTTTCCCATGTTAAAAACTCTCGATGTTATTATTCTATTTTGTTTTATTTTCTTTTGTCTGCTTATTGTTTCCGCAAGTACCCATGTTGTATCTACACCAAGGAGGGAGAATTAGTTCTAATTTTTCCAATAGTGGTATCAGAACTTGGTTCTAATATAAGATGGAATGAGTCATTACTGATGGAGATATGTTCAAGTTGACAGCAAACAACTATTCCTATTGGAAGCCCATAATGGAGGATCACTTATACTGTAAGGATATGCATGAACCTATTTCTTGCAAAAACAAGCTAGAAGGTAAGAGTGATAAAAATTGGAAACTTTTGAATCAAAATGTTGTTGCAATGATTTGAAATTATATTGATATAAGTTTGTTTGAGCATGTGTCCACATACACAAATGCTTATGAGTTGTGGTCAAAACTTGAATCTACGATTCAAAAGAAAACTCCAAGAAATAAAGCATCTATTGTTAGAAGACTGGTGAAACTTGAGTACACGGATAGTCAAAGTATGATGGAGCACTTGAATTCATTCAAGGGTCTTGTCAATCAATTAACAAAGATAGATATGAAGATTGATGATGAGTTCTAGGCACTTTGCTACTTAGTTTGTTGCCAAAAAGTTGTAGTCATGCTCAACAACTCAGTCTCATGGAAAGATCTCAATGGAAACTGCTTCAGACAGTATGTTGAATGAAGAATTCAGAAGAAAAGAAAAAAGTACAAATTTTCAATATGAAGCAAATGTTATAGATAAACGAGAAAGAGGTGAAACTCGTGGGAGAAACAAAAGCAAAGCCAAAGGCTATTCTCAATCTCGCACAAGAACAATAATGTGCTAATTTCTGAAGAAAGACCAAAAAGTCGAAAATGTCCATCTAGACTTAGTTGATCCAAAGAAGAAGGACTGTACTCTAACCATAACCGTTGTTGTAGACAATGATGTTTTTCTTATTGGAGAAGACAATTACCTAAAAGTTGCATATGGTAATTGCTCTTGGATCGTTGACTCTGGTGCCTCTTTCCATGTAAGTCCACATGAAGATTTCTTTTCATATTACAAGAAAGGTGACTAGGGTACTGTGAAAATGGGATCCATGTTACAAGCAAGATTGTAGGTATTGGTGATATCGTGTTACTAACCGACACATGAAACAAGCTTGTACTGAAGGAAGTTAGGCATGTTCCAGAAATTTATTTCAACCTTATCTCAATGGGTAAGTTGGATGATGTTGGTTTTATAAGTCACTTTGGTACTGGAAAGTGGAAACTAGCAAAAGGGAACCTAGTCATTGCCATAGGTTCGAAGGAAGGATCCCTTTACACTATGCAAGAAAGAATTTGTTCTAGAGAAGCAAGTCTTGCTAGAGACTCCAAAGATCTTTGGCGCAAACAATTGGGGCATATAAGTGAGAAAGCACTCCTTGCCTAAAACCACTTACCAGGTATAAAAGGTCAAATCTTAGAATCTTGTACTGATTGCATTTATGGTAAACAATGCAGAGTCAATTTTCATAAATCAGGCAATTCCTCTAGGAAACATGAGGTACTTGAACTTTTGCATACAAATCTCTTGGTGGAGCCTACTACTTTGTTACATTTATTGATGATCACTCAAGAAGAGTATGGGTGTACTTGCTGAAAACAAAAAATCAAGTATTGTTAGTATTTAAAGAATTTCATGCTTTAGTGGAGCGTGATACTGGAAAAAAGCTTAGGTGTCTGAAAGCAGACAATGGTGGAGAGTACTGTGGTACTTTTGAAGCCTATTGCAAGATGTATAGCACCAGAATGATGAAGACACCACCAAAGACTCCTCGACTGAATGGAGTAGCCAAAAGAATGTTTCGTACTATTGAATAGAAAGTCATATGCAAGTTACAAGGTGCTAACCTCCCTAAGTCGTTTTGGGGTGAAGTAATAAAGATTGTAGTTGATAAGATAAACCTGAAACCTTCAAGACCTCTAGATGGAGAGATTCCAGAGGTAGTATGGTACAAGGAGAAGACATTCTTCAACCATCTGAGAGTATTTGGATGCAGAGCCTTTGCTCATATTCCAAAGAATGAAAGAAAAAAGCTAGATGCTAAGACCAAGGAGTGCATATACTTTGGGTCCCCAAATGATGAATTTGGGTACAAATTGTGGGATCCTATAAATAAGAAAATTGTTAGAAGCAGAGATGTTGTGTTCTTTGAGGATCAACTGATCAAATCAAAGATATTCAAAAGAAAAATCAGTGCAAGTCCAAAGTTCACATTGATTCAGGGGTAGAGATTCCTCAATAGCTAGATCCTGATCAAATAGATCAACAAACAGATCATGCTCACCAAGTTCCTGAACAGACTGATGAACAACCAGATCATGGTCAAATAATGTTAGATCCTCAAATACTACAAGAACCTAAGCCACAAGAGCAACAAATGCAAGTTGAATTGAGACGGTCTAAAAGAAGAAGAACAATGGCATCATCAAAGTATCCTAAAGAAGATTATATTACTTTGATAGATAATGGTGAACCTCAAAACTTCTCAGAGGCTATGGAGTCAATTGAGAAAGGGGAGTGGATCAAAGCCATGGAAGAAGAGATGAGCTTTTTACATGAGAACCATACTTATGATCTGATGGAGTTACCTACAGGAAGAAAAGCCTTGAAAAACAAATGGGTGCACAAGCTTAAAATTGAAGAAGAAAGCTTGACACCAAGGTACAAAACTCGAATTGTAGTGAAAGGGTGCAATCAGAGGAAATGAGTTGATTTTGATGAGATATTCTCTCCAGTGGTAAAGTATTCCTCCATAAGAGTACCATTGGGTATAGCAGCTAGCCTAGACCTAGAAGTTGAACAACTTGATGTAAAAACAACTTTCCTATATGGACACATCAAAGAAGAAATCTATATGGAGCAATTAGAAGGCTATGAAGAACCAGGTAATGAACACTTAGTGTATCATCTGAAGAAGAGTTTGTATGGTCTGAAACAAGCATCCAGACAATGGTATAAGAAGTTTGAATCCTTCATGACCAAGCACAGTTTCAAAAAGACAATTGTTGACCATTGTGTGTTCATCAAGAGGTATGAAGATGGAAACTTTATTATCCTACTATTATATGTTGATGATATATTGATCATTGGACAACATAAAACCAAGATTGCTAGTTTAAAGAACGTTTTAAGCAATTCTTTTTTCATGAAAGACTTATGTCCTGCAAAGCTGCAAAGCAGATCCTTGGGATGAAGGTGAGCAGAGATTGCTCCAAGAAGTTGATATGGCTATAACAAGAGAAGTACATTGAGAAAGTTCTCAAGAGATTCAACATGGATAAGGCAAAACCTGTTAGTGTTCCACTTGCCGAACATTTCAAGCTAAGCACAATGCAATAGGAGAAAAGAAAGAGATGAGCAGAGTGTTATTCTTCTATGGTAGGAAGCCTAATGCACGCCATGATTTGAACAAGACCATATATTGCCCATGCAATTGGTGTTGTAAGTCGATTCTTGTCCAATCCTGGAGAAGAGCGCATTGGAATGCAGTGAAGTGAATATTGAGATATTTGATGGGAATTACCAAAATATGTTTATGTTTTGGTAATGAAGATCTTATGTTGGTTGGATACACGAATTCAAACATGACTAGAGATATAGATCCCAAAAAATCCACATCAGGGTATCTAACGTAGGGGTAGCTGTATCTTAGCAATCCAAGTTACAAAGATGTGTTGCTTTATCAACAACTGAAGCAGAGTACATTGCCGCATCTGAAGCTGACAAAGAGGTAAAATATATGAAAAATCTCTTGCATGAATTGGGTCATGTTCAAGAAAGATATGTTCTCCATTGACAACCAAACATAGTTAAGAATCTTTCATTTCATTCTCGAACAAAGCACATTGATTATCGTCATCATTGGATACGAAATGCTTTGGAAAATGGAGAGCTGCAGCTATAGAGAAGGTTCATATAGATGACAAATGGTCTGACATGTTGACCAAGGGAATTTGAGTTAAGAATCTAACAAACTGTTGTATGGGAGCTGGATTATTGATACTCTCAATTAAGTCGGGAAGGGAGAGGTTTGTTGGATATCCCTCCTTAATTTAATAGGAGACCATGATCAATGAATCTTGATAATTGATCCATTGAATATATTCAAAGACGGTCATTCCAAAGTCTTGAAATTATATCTCTCTTGAAGGCTATGAAGTTCAACCTAGAAAGTTGAAGATAATCTTTTCAAGGTATCTTGAAAATGTAACAAGTATTAATTATCCATTATCTCTTTATAAAGAAGTCTTTCTCTCCTTCTCTATATAAAGAGTATTTGTGAGGAAGAGAAATGAAAGCAAGTGAGAAGAGCAACATAGAGAGTAAATGAGAGAGTTGTTATCCACTATAGCGTGAGATTAGAAATCCTAGTGAAAGGCTAGAGAGATATTACATTTCGTCCTTGTTGGATGAGATTAAGTGTTACCTTCAAAGTGAGAGAAATGAATATTGTAATTCTACTTTTATAGTGGAGACATTTTTTGGACTAGGTCTCGTGGGTTTTTATTTCTCAAGTTGAGAAAGTTTTTCCACATTAAAAATTCTCTTCATTATTCTATTTTGTTCTATTTTCTTTCTTTTGTCTCCTTATTGCTGCCACAAGTGCCCATTTTGTATCAACACCAAGGAGGGAGAATTAGTTCTTATTTTCCAAACAAAAAGTGAGAATCTAAGGCCATTGAATGAGACACCAACCATTAAGATTGTGATTAAATGTATGTAAATGCATAATAAATTTTGTACTTGGTTCAAATTTTTAGTTGATTTTCTAACCAACAGGTATATCATCTTATCTTATTAAAAAGTGAACTTTAAGCCTAACTCAACCTTATAAAACCGGCTTATAAGATGAGGTTTGCACCCACATATATACTATGAAATGTCCTTATCTCTAGTCGATGTGAGATTTCTAACAAACCCCTCACGCCGAGGCTACCAACTCGTGCGTGGAACTATATATTATGCGTGGTCTGATAATGGCTCAATAGCGGGTGACGCTAGGATAGACTCAAAATGGCTCTGATCCCTTATTAAAAAGTGGACTTTAAATCTAACTTAATCTCATAAAACCGGCTTATAAGGTGAGATTTGCACCCACATATATACTATAAAATGTTCTTATCTCTAGTCGATGTTGGATCTCCAACACATCTCATTGTACTTTCTTAAGTGAATTTCTCACTTTAGAAGAGCCAATTTCACATTATCCTTACATAAAACTCAACATCTAGCATTTATGTGTTTCCATTTTAACTTATTTTATAAAATGAATCTATATATATTAATTGTGATATATTTGTATCTATTCACTTGAGGCAGTTTTCTCTTCACTTGCACGTTTTGTTTTGGATATTAATAACATAGATAGTTGCCCAATTGCTGGATCAAAATGTGTCTTGTTTTAGATGGGCTCCCACGACCATGAACATCTTGGTTGCCTTATCATTTGATTTTCAATGTTGGGTATTCTTAATTTTCAAAAAGACTACGTGAATGAAGTATATATAATATAAATCAATGCATATTAATATATGGTTTGATGGATAGGATATTAGTTGAATTTTATACCATTTTTACACATTCCTGTAAATATTAAAAGCCTTGTGACCTGAAATATTTCAGGAAATTATACAAGTAATGGTTTTCTGAGAGTCTACTGCAATGGGGGCTTGAATCAAATGCGTGCAGCGGTTTGTATCTTCTTTGCTGCTAGTTCTCTGTTCCTTGTCTATGATAATCTTAAATGTTCATATAGCAGATTTGGCATTTCAGATTTGTGACATGGTGGCCATTTCTCGACTTTTGAATCTCACATTGGTTGTTCCAGAGCTTGATAAAAAATCATTTTGGGCAGATCCAAGGTATATCATTTGTTTTTAAAATGAAGAGTATTATCTATTGGCTTCCATATCATTTTAAAGTTTTGTAGTTTTCTTTTTTCAGCAATTTTGAGGACATTTTTGACGTGAGACATTTCATTGATTCTCTACAAGATGAAGTTCGAATAGTGAAAAGAGTGCCCAAAAGGTTTAGTAGGAAAAGTGAGCAGACTATTCTGAAGATGCCTCCTATTAGTTGGTCAAATGAAAAGTATTACATGGAGCAGGTGAGCAGATTCTATAAGCTGCATTTGGGCTAAAACTATGTACTGTATGTTAATCAAGCTCTCTTATTTGCTAATTTAAGGTTTGATAAAATGATTGATTAATGATTCTTCACCTTAACCTCTATTCAGTTCTAAGACAAGAATATTTAACGTCTTTGGACTGTATGCTTCTTTAACATTTTACAAGGGAAGACTGTGTTTTCTGATCAGATTGCTTTTTAGTGGATATTTCCTTAGACCCGTCAGATTTATATTGAAGGTCTAGTTTTAGGGTAATATACAGTTATATTTGTCTAGTATCCAAACATTTCCCTAAATTGTCTTCTCTGTCATGGAAGGAAGTTTTAAAGTATGTCTTGGAACAGTGATTGTAGGCTTGTAATGGTCATCTTATCTAAGTTTTATTACTTGATAATGATGGCAAGGCAGATGACAAATGTCAGAAATTGTATTCTTGCCAAATTAAATGGGATAGAAGTATCAATTATTATGGATGTCTAATCTGAATTATAATTTTGTCTGATTGCCAGTATGCACTTGTGCATGCGGTAGAGTTGTCCTCTTGATTTTGTTATTAGATGCGTCTAGACTATAAAAACAGGGATCACTTGTATATAAATTAGGAGTTCCACAAAAGGGCTAATATTTGTCTGAGTAATAAATTGATTCTCTAATTTTTTACACGTGTCCATGCGGGTGAATGAAGAAATGGTAACTATGGATTTGTTCCATCTGACAACTTTGAAGTTCTTGTTTCTCTTTATCAATACCCATTGGATTTTTGGCTATATGATCTTCTTCACTGAAAGACTTGACACTCCCCCCCCCTTTCTCCTAAAGTTTTTGAGAGGATGGCAATTATCAACTGTGAACTGGTAATTTGTAAATTACTAGATGCATTATTACTCTCTTGTCCTTTGAGAGGAAATAAAATATGAAGAGGAAAATACAGGATACAGTAGACAGATGATGTTTAGGGTTGTATTGATTGTATTATCAGAATCATGATTGTATTCTCTTCCTCCCTCTCTCGTTTTGAGTTATACATGTCTTGAGTTTAATTCGATGCCGTGGACTCCACACTGCAGATTCTTCCGCTTTTTGGCAAACATAAGGTGGTACATTTCAACAAAACAGATGCTCGTCTAGCGAACAATGGTCTCCCACTAGATCTACAAAAACTTAGGTGTCGTGTAAATTTCCAGGCACTTAAATTCACGCCTGAACTTGAGAATTTGGGCCAAAAATTGATTCGGATACTGAGTAAAAATGGACCCTTTGTGGCATTGCATCTGAGATATGAGATGGACATGCTGGCTTTCTCAGGTTGTACGCTTGGTTGCACTAATGAAGAAGCTGAGGAGCTCAAGCGGATGAGGTATTATATATTTCTTGTTTTACTGTACATATATTTATGGATTGGTTTTTGTAAGAGGTAGGTGCTTCTTACCTGACAGTTGCTGGAGAAGATGTTGATCACTAGAATTTTTTTTCTCTATCATAGCTTAATGCCATTGATTCTAGACGGTTAATTATGCCTCCTGTTCTATCCTAGAGAGTCCCGGATGCTATTTGCATGGAGGAGAGCAGTGTATCTGTAGTTCACGAGTAACCTGACATGTTGATTTTTGCATACTTTGACAATACACATTAGTTACCTCCATAAAAAAAATATTCATGTTGTCAAAGTTATTTGTAATGAGCTGGCATAAGAAGGGTCTATCTCATAAAATTTTGATCTTGCTTGAGTAATTCAGGTATGCATTCCCTTCGTGGAGAGAAAAGGAGATAGTGTCTGAAGAAAGGAGATTACAGGGTCTCTGTCCTTTGACACCAGAGGAAGCAGCCTTAATTCTGCAAGCCTTGGGTTTTGATAGGGAGACACCAATATATCTTGCAGCTGGTGAAATTTATGGTGGTGAACGTAGATTAGCACAACTGAGAGCTGCTTTTCCAAGAATTGTAGGTTCACCAACACCCCATTCCCACGTCATTTCTGTTTATATTTTGGCGGTTCCGTATTTGATATAATCTAAATAGTTAAAATTGAGAAGCTACTTAGGATCTAGAAGGGAGCTAAAGATCGTAAATCATTGGATCATTACACGGTTTGAAAGAGCCTACCAAATCCAATATATGTATGTGAATATAAATTTATATGTAATGCATATAAAATAACAAATAAGAGAGAAAGGACTTTAAATCACTGCAAAACCCTTGCTTAAACTTAAATCATAAGGTCATACATAACTCATAAACTAGTAACAACTTAATTTAACAACTCCAAACACAAAATATCATCAGAATCAAAACAGAATGGAGAGTAGACGAGAGATAAGAGACAGAAGCAATAATGCACTAGGCAGAACGAGAGGTCCACAAGAACTACAAGAGAGATGCGGCAGAAAAAAGTATTCAGGTTTCAGTAGAACTGGGTCAAAAATAGGTTTCCCATGGGTTTTTCAGTTTAAGTGAAAAAACCGGACCACATTGTAACACAGTGGGATCACACGACCCCACCAATCCTCTATTTTACTTGACAATCCCACTGATTCACCAGAAGCTTTAAGCTGAGATAAGGATTACAAACCGTGGCAAAGATAGTAATATCTTATGAGTTGACATGTGTTTTTAACTCAGATTTAATAAAATGCTATAATGGATTTCAGGGGATTCTGCAGAATTGTCCATTTACAGTTCATATGACAAATATTATTTTACAAATTCAACAAAATACTTTTGAAAGAAATTGTATATTCTTTACCTACCTGACATAGTGTATTCTCTCTTATCATGGTTTCTGCTTTTCTCAATATTCTTTTGACTTTCAGATTAAGAAAGAGACATTGCTGGCCAATGATGAGTTGCAGCAGTTTCGGAATCATTCATCACAAATGGCAGCTTTGGATTTTATTGTTTCTGTAGCGAGTAACACCTTTGTTCCAACATATTATGGTAACATGGCAAAACTTGTCGAAGGCCACCGCAGGTGTGCATGCACTCTCTTGTTACTTGCAATTTTGATTTATATTAGAAGGCCAAGGCAAGTAAACCACCATTTGGGTCCCTAAAAGTGTATATAGCCCAATTTTTTTAAAAAAAAAATGGGACTGGAGTAATAGTATCACATAATTTTAACCAAATTAACAGGAAGTATTAAGTTCAAGTACTTTAATGAAACAACTGGAAATTTCATATTTATTTGGAATTTCCATGATTTCAGGGACTAATGTGATGTCATACATTTTTCAGGAGTAAAAATGATGGTTTACTCACCTACAGTAGCCTTGATAAAAAAACCACAAAATAAATTATAATTTGTCCTCCTGCAGGTATTCTGGCTTTAAAAAGTCCATCTTATTGGATCGGAAAAAGCTTGTAGAATTGCTTGATATGCATCAGAATGGAACCCTTCCATGGAATGAGTTTGCAAATGCTGTGCGGAATGTTCATGAAAGAAGAATGGGACAACCAACTCGACGTAGAGTTGAAGCAGACAAGCCAAAGGAAGAAGATTATTTCTATGCCAACCCTTACGAGTGCCTCTGCGAGGGAACAAAGTGTGATGACTTGCTAGGTGCTCTTAACTCCAGTCAAATACAATGAGTACGAGCTGCATAATGTAAAAATGCACTTTTCTTTCCAACAACCATTTTAAAAGAGGAATTTATGAACGGCTCCTTCCCACTTAATGGCTCCAGTGCTGTACACATCATGATGACCTTTTTAAGTATATGTACACATGAATTTGTAGAGAACCATGGAAAAGAAAGAGGAAAAAAAAAGAAAAAAAAAAGAGAAAGGGAAATATCTGCTTCTATTGAGGCATGCAAAGATGTATCTTCAATTTCACCCTTAATTAATTTATTTATTTATCCAAATTTGAGTTCAGTATCGCTATATAACAATTTTTAATGTTGCAGCCTTAAATTAAGATAAGCCATTCTAGAAGTTCACTGCATCTTCCTCTTTACAAACAACAATCAAGTAATAGATTGTAATAAAGGGGGGCGAGTCAAAAACTTGATTATGATCCTCTTCAAAGATAAATTGGATGCATGCCATGGATTCGTCTTGGAAGCCTCCTTCTGTGATTTAACAGGAGTTCATGTTTCTCGTCCTTTGGAAATGGAGACAAAAGCGTGTCCTTAACTGGTGCAAATGCTTCTGCTTCTTTCTCCTAAAAGAATTTTCCAAGGTCCCCTAGGATATCACCATTTTCCCCGCAAAGTCCAAGGTCCTTGAGCCTCCTTTCTTGATAATATTCTAACTCGGCCAATTCCAATTCTTTCTCCTTAAAGATATCGTCAATTTGCTGCAGAAGCTGCTTCTCCCCTTCTCTTATTCCCACGGCTATAGCAAGTCTTGAATCTAGCTTTGCTGCTTTCAACTTTTGATCCTGCCATTCACGTGCTTTGTTAGTTATTTGCAGAACTCAATCAGCATCAAAATTTTCACATAGGTTCCTTTCCATTGGGAGGAAAGAAAGTGATTTGAGAAAAAATATGAATTGGAGAGAAAATGGAAGTAAAGAAAAATTTAAAATTTTCTTTCTAAAAGACTGCTTGTTTTGTTCCTTTGCCTTCCACATTCTTTCCCATCAAACAAATGAAAATGCTTTATAATCCATATTTTTTCTCCTCTCTTCCACACACACTATGAATGTGCATTGTAGGATGTCATGTGGTTCCTCTAGAAGTGCCCGTGATGCGGATATATAGATACTTTATACCTATAAACTAGAGGGCAATGTTTTAATGTGCATGGTTTTCCTCCCTTAAAAGTAATATACAAATCATACCTCTTCAATGGTTGTATGATAAGCAGCAAGGGCAGTTTTGCAGGTCTCTCTAATCACTCTGCATATTAGCTCCTCATTGTCACGGCTCACAGGCAATTCAAGATGACCCCAAATGGAATTTCTAAATATTGACTCCAAAAGGAAAGCATCAGTGCCCCCTAGAGCCACTAATCTCAGATATGGAAGCAGCCCTGGTGGAAGTGGGCGGTTGTAGAAGATGTCAAAGTATGCTGTCTCACCAAAACCATTGGACTCAGCAATGTCCAGTTTGTCACCAAAAAAGGGGTCTGACTCAGATATCTGCAGTGTCAAGGTATATGCATTCCGGTCTGCATTTGGTTCAATGAAACCGTAGTCCAGAGCCAGTTCGGCATTGCTTTTATTCAAATCATATTGGATATACACCTACAGTAAAAAGTTCCTTCCATTGTTATGTGTAAGTATATTACCATTGTATTTTATGTCACCAATTGCACGGATTCTTCTTCTAAATACAACATTGACAATGTTCTCCTTAAGGACTTATACAAAATAAAAAGAAAAAATGAAATGAAATTCTTCATCAGATTATTAGCTTAAGCAACAAGTAAAACATTAAAAATGTAGAGAAACTAATGAGAGAAGTTTTACAATTTGTTCATAATTTTAAGTTATGGAGAAGTTCATTTCATTTTCTTCTTATTTCTTTTTCTCTTTGAAAAATATTACGGAAAAGTTTGTTCAAACATGTCCTGGTTCGTAACACACTTCGTTTTCCTTTGACTAATAAGAGCTGGCTTGCTAGTTCATATATAAGCTTCTTAGATACTATCATGCCCCTATCGGCTAAAACTCCTTACATGGACATTGATACATTTATTATTAAAGTATATAATAGGTTTTTTTTTAACGAAAATGATGCAATTTTACAAAGAATTTACCAAAATTAGCAATTTTTAGAAAATTTATCCATATGGTAAGTCATGCCACAAAACCTCATTGTGAAGAAGTTATGTAAGTAGAATATGACTTTAGATTTGTCAAAATGAAATTGTGTCTAAAGAGGAAAAGTCGTGTTTGGCCATACAAATTTGATTAATTTGTTTTCTTTTTATTTTGGATGAAGTTTTACACAGAAGACATGATTTCGATTGTTTTTATATAAGTCATGCACCCCTTACGCATTATGTATAAATAAGTTTGCTTTTACTAAAACAATTATTGAAATAGTAGATGTTTCATCACTTCACACTGTGTTTAGATAAAAAAAATATTTCAAACTACCATATTAAAATTGGGAACATGTTATTTGTTATAATTGATAACAATTCTATTTTTTTATTCATGTTTTAATTTAAATTTATAACAATTTACATTAACCTCCATAATGTATTTATTTATAATTATTATAATCAAATTACAATAAAACAATTGTTGTGTGCATCAAATTATATTAGAGATCGTGTCAGTGTCATACCACTTTATTCAAATTAAAAAAAAAAAACTTAAATTAAGATTAATCAATATAGTGTCGATCAAACACAAATTCTCATGACTTTTTCACAATAAAATTGTGTTATTTTGGAACAATTATAAGGTAAATTTCTCAAAAACTATCAATTTCGAGAAATTCTTGGTAAAATTGCATCATGGTTAAAAAGTGAGAAGAAAAAAAAAATAGAGGCAAGGGTACTTTACCTGGTCCCCAGCCTTGAGGGCAAGGGGGCTCCTTAGGGAAAATAGGTAATCCCAGGAGAAAAGGCCTGCTGCTCCTTTAATTTCATAAGCATGATCATCTGTAGTCACTCTGGCACTATGGTTTATCTGACCCACAAATTCAATTTGGAAAATACAATTTCAGACACAAAACAAGTAATGTGTGCACTTCAAGGAGTAAAAGTTGGTCTTCCTGTAATATCTACTCCTTTCACAGTTATTCCTCTTAATTTGACAGATTTTTCTTCATTTGATCTCCAAACAAGTAAATTGGTACGCTCACGACAGAAGAGAGAAAATGAAAAGGACCTTACCAAGTCAGCAAATGGAATCACAACTAGATTTTCATTGCGAAGGCGAGAAAATGCTCTTGATCTTAGAATTCCAAATGCCCAGAAAAATTCATCAATGGTAATAGGAGAAGGGAAAAGCTTCTTATTAGGGAGTATAATTTCTTTTTCCACTCTCCTAAATTCGCTCTTTACATACTCTTTCACACTCAGTGTTGTGCTTAGAAGTTGAGTCCCTACACAAATCAGTTGAATCAGTAGTAGTACTGAAAACCTCAGCACAAAACAAGCATTTCCAAAGGTAACTAACTACTCCAAAAAGCACAATCTTTTCACCATTTATTTACATTATTTTGCATTAAAACATTGACACAACCAAGTAACTAACTAACCTTGTAGCTCTGAGAGCTCCTCCTCTGACCTGCACTGGAATAACCAATTACCAACTAAATCAACCAACCACATGAAAACAACCAAAATCCCCATTAAACATGTTTAACAAGCAAACCAAAAGAAACCCACCAATATATAGTAGAGCCAGTTTCCTTGGGCAGAATACTGAAGTAGTGCTTCCAAAGAGAATCATCCTTTGACCTCTCTCTTATAAGAAACAACACAACAGCCAACCAAGGCTTCAATCCACTACACACTTTCCCAATCTCTGAAGCTGCCACAGCATCAGGGTTAATCCATAGCCTCTTGGGCACCTGTAACACAACCTCATTCCTAGAAATGTCTTTGAGTGCAACCAATCCTAGGCCTTCTGGCCCCATACCAGGCTTCACTGGTGTTTTGCGAGAGACAACACCCTCTTCCTTGAGCCACTGCCAGAAAGTGTCAACTGCTGGAGGCACTGATATCTCAGTTCCCAGAGAAGCTACACATTTAGCAGAGAGTGGGGTTTTTAGGTGTAGAGGAGACCCCTTGGCTGCAAAGGGGAAGAAGTTTGTGCCTTGAAAAAGAGAAGCAGAACCTGAACATGCAGGAAAGACACTAGCCATTTTTCTCTGGTTACTGCTTTTGTATATTGTGCTGTGTTGTGTTTCTAAGACCAGACTTCGATCCTCTCCTACGTTGCGGATGTGGATAAGGTTCTTTCCATCTTGCTGCTGCTACAACCAGTTCACCTTTTTTTTATTGCTTTTTGGACTAAATAGCTAAATACACATTGAAACACTTTTATTTAGATAAGTAATTAATTTTTTTAATAAATAGTGTTTAGTTCTTAATTTTAATTATTGATGACTTAAACAAAATAAATATTGAAATTGAATTCAAAGATAGAGACAACAAAATATTGAAAGAAATAATATATATATAAAAAGATAAAAAGAGGCTTAAGTTAAATTGGTTTTTTTTTCTGCCACAAGCCACGTCCTGTGACTAACCCACTTGAGGGTATTTCTTCCTGCACCCATACATTTTATGCAATACCATAATTACCCTCAATACCATAATTACCCTTGATACTTCTGAATGATTCCAGAATAAGGATTCTGTAAGCAAAAAGTATTTCTGGAATAGGGGTTCGGTAAGAAAAATATGTTTTCAGAATAGGAAATTTGGAAGACAAAAAATCATTTTGGAATATCTTTTCCAAAATAGTAAATACATAATTCATAAAATGTGTTATATGTTTCGAAAATATTTTGGGAAAGAGTAATCCATAAGTCATTTTTAAAAAGAATAAAATGATCTTTTCTAAGAATGATGGGATGCGGGAAGTCATTTGTTGGACAATTGCTTCCTGCACCCAATCAATTGTGACTGGCACCCGACATATTTTTAAAAATTCTACAATGCCCTTGTCTTCTTCACTTTTGAAAACATTGAATGGTGAGGAAGAGGAAGTTCATGGATGTGTGAAGCTTTGCTTTGAGCTGCAAAAGAGGAGGTTACATTCATTGTTGTGCACGGACATTCAGTATAAGCTTCGTTTGCCAAGTTAATGAGGTAAGTAATCCATTTTCGTTCGTTTCTGGTTTTTGTTCGAGTTCAGCTGGTCCCGGATATCGGAATCCAGAATTCTGTTTTTTTGCTTACGGATATTAATATCCGGAAGTCAAAATTTTCAATACGGATATTAATATCCAGAACTGTGGATCGTTGCTTCCGGACGCTGATATCCGTAGTTCATCATTGTCTTATGGATGTACATATCCAGAACTAGTTTATGCAATCCGAATATATATATCCAGAAGCTAACTGTTGATATTTTTTTGGTTATGGATTTATTTATCCGGAAGCTAAGTGTTAATTTTTTTCAACAGCCGAATGGATACAACAGAGTCATACATGGGAGTTTTAGGGGAGATTGATGTGTGGGATGGATTAGATGATGTTGATCTGGAGCAGTCAATAAGTTATAACGCATTAGATAATGACCACAGGACACATGAATGTAGTGAGGTATTTTCTACAAATGAGGTATGGTCAATGTTGGGTTGTGAATGTGTTTTTTATGAATTATTTTTAAATTTGGCATATGTTATTGTAGGTATTTCGTGATCGAGATGAGCTGTTAGAGTGGGCGAGAAGTGTTGGCTATAGTTATGGGTTTGTCATTGTTATATTAAGGTCAGATACATGGACGGGCCAACGAGGAAGGATGACCTATGTATTGTTAGGTTGTGAGAGAGGAGGTAAATACAGACGGTATAAAAAAGAAGTAGATGTCAGTCGAACTGGAAGTAGGAAGTGTGAGTGTCCTTTCAGATTGCAAGGCAAACCAGTCAAAGGTGGTCAAGGGTGGATGGTTGAATTAATTTGTGGTTCTCACAATCATGACTTGGCAGAGACAATGGTGGGTCATCCGTATGCTGGAAGGTTAAGGTTAGAGGAAAAGGTTATGGTTGAGGATATGAGTAAAACTTCGGTGAAGCTAAGAAATATTTTACTAACCATGAAAGAGAGAAATGAGAAGAATGTGACAACGATTAAGCAGGTTTATAATGCAATCACTGTTCATAGAAGATCACAACGAGGTCACAGAACAGAAATGCAACAACTGATGTTGTTACTGGAGCGAGACAGGTACGTGCGTTGGTGTAGGTGTGATGAGGTCTCTAATATTGTGCAAGATATATTTTGGACACACCCAGATTCAGTAAAACTAGTGAACTCATTTAATATTGTCATATTAATGATAGTACGTACAAGACGAACAAGTATAGGATGTCGTTACTTGAGGCTGTTGGGATTACGTCTACAGGTTTGACTTTCTCCGTTGCATTTTGTTTACTAGCAGCAGAAAAGGAAAATAATTTTTTTTGGGCCCTTGACAGACTTAAAGGGTTGTTTTTGAGAGTTGATTCATGCCCTAGGGTGGTGGTATGTGATAGAGATGTTGCCTTAATGAATGCAATTAGAATGGTGTTTCCTGAAGCTTATAATTTGCTCTGTCGGTTTCACATTGATAAAAATGTGAAAGCAAAATGTAAAATGTTGGTGCATCCAAGAGAGGCATGGGATCAAGTAATGGAAGTGTGGGGATCTGTTGTGGATTGTGATATTGTTGAGGCCTTTGAAGATCGTGTCAATGCTCTTCGAGTTGTCTATTCTCCATGGCCTATATTTGTTGATTATGTGATGGATACATGATTACGTCCACATAAAGAAAAATTTGTCAAGGCATGGATAGATAAGTTGATGCACTTAGGAAACACAACAAGTAACAGAGTTGAGGCGGCACACTGGAGCCTAAAGAGAGTTCTTCCGAATTCGATGGGGGATTTATGTTTCTACTGGGATTCCATCAATAAGATGATTATTTTACAACATAATGCAATCAAAGCTTCATTCCAAAAGAGTTTGCGTGTGGTTGGACATCGGTTTAAGGTTACAACTTAAAAAAATTGTTAGGTTTTGTGTCTAAATATGCTTTGAACCTTATTTCGGAAGAGCTTGATAGGGTTAAATCAGTGGGGTTTGATAAAAGTAGGTGTGAATGTAGTCTTACATGTACTCGTGGTCTTCCTTGTGCGTGTCAATTGGCTTCATTTGGTGTTGGTAGCATACCACTTAAATCAGTACATGTGATGTGGACTCGTTTAAGCTTTGAAGACATTGCAACTGAAGAATCTTCATCTGAGTTGTCAATTGATAAAGAGTTTGAGGTCATCGCGAAGCGGTTTAAAGAGTTGGATGTTGCAGGTAAGGTTAACATCAAAAGTAAATTGCAGGAGATTGCCTTTCCAGAGAAGACATCTATTTACGCACCAGATCATAAGGTGAAAACAAAAGGTGCTGTAAAGATGTCTCGTCCTACCAAATTCATGAGATCAACTAAGCGAATCCCTTCTTATTTTGAACATGTGGATTTCTTACACTCACAACATGATAGTTGTGCAAGCAAAAAATCTAATGAAGAAAGCTTACCAGAAATTGTACCAGCAAAATGTATTCCTTTCCTTGATCAGTTCCCTGTAGGGTATCATCCATATATTGTTGATGTTGTTAACGTTAAGGCTGATGGCCATTGTGGCTACCGTGTTGTTCCTGCCCAATTGGGAATGGAAGAGGAGTCATGGGTTGTTGTTCGAATAAATTTGTTAAAACAACTAAGTGAATGGAGACAAGAATATGTTCAACTCTTTAGTGGTGATGATAGATATGAATACTTGAAGAAGTCACTTCTAGTGGAACACATGTCTATGGTACCGACCACTAACACCATTTCATTTTTACATTGCATTTCTTTATTTAACCTTGTTTCTCAATTGTACTTGCAAGCAGGAATAGATAAGTGGATGACAATTCCAGACATGGGATATGTTATTGCAAATCGGTATAATGTCATTCTTGTTTATTTGTCCATGTTACAATCATTGAGTATTTTTCCTTTAAGAACCCAAGCACCAAGTAACTTTCGTCATCATCGAATCATTGCAATTGGGCATGTCCACGAAAATAATTTTGTGCAGGTATAAACTAAACCAATCAAGATTTATGTGCTAAATTAAGATTTATGTACCTTATATTTATTACCTTTATAGGTCAAGCTCAAAGATGATTGTCCAATTCCACCTACGGATATATTGTGGGCATCACATCGTTATCCGGCGGTCCAAACTTGGTCAACATACTACACTAGCCGGATACAAGTTTATACCCAACTAATGTCCATTAGACGATATTTGTAATCATAACATTTGTAATAGATGCATGTTTAGCGTAATTGAATGTACATTTGCAATGGTTATGTATTTAGTACATTTGAAATGGTTATGTATTCAGTACATTTGCAATGTTGAATAGATTTTGGAGCTGTCCTACACAATTATGAGGAGCATACGGATGGCCATATCCGAAAGTCAGTGAAGTGCTTGCGGATTTTAATATCCATAACTTAAACAGTAGTCTACGGATAAAAATATCCGGAAGTGTAAATGCTGTCTGCGGATAAATATATCCGGAAGCCACATTTATGTGTGCAGATAAAAATATCTGGAAGTGTGTGAGGTGTCTACGGATAAAAATATCCGAAAGCCAGTGAGGTGTCTACAAATGTCAATGTCCGGAAGTGAGTGAGGTGTCTACTAAAACAGAAGTAACATGAAGCAAAAATCGATAAAGTTCAATTATAAAATCCATATTGAAACATATAGATAAGGTTCAAACACATTGTCATGGATAAAAATATTACATAAAAAGAAATCCTAATACATTATCCTAATACATTGTCAATCATTCCTACGTGCATGTCTCCTGACATAAATAGCTCTTTCATCAGTCGCTCCTCGTGCTAACATAATGGCTGCTTGTATGCCTTCCCAAACAGGGCTGCCCTCCACGACATCGCCATGATCAAGTAATGGTTGATATGTTTATGTAATTCTACGACAAATACCCTACAAGCATGAATGACATACTATTAGAAAAAGATAATACAAATTAATACGTTAACAAGGTTAGAAGCATACCAGAGCAGGATGTGACTCCTCAGGATGACTTGACACTGCTTCGTGATAACGTGCATTTGAGGGTACCGGTACAGGACGGTCATCCTCATCCGTATTAATCACATATGGATGTGATACAGATCTAAACCAAGCCATGTACTCTTGAACGCAAGCATCAGGATGAGGTGCTATGGCATAGTCATGTATGACATAATCATTGAAATGTAACCATTGACGGTCCATCCATTTGTATCCGGATGACCATGTCCAAGTACAGATGGGTTGCGAGGGATGATCTGTGTATAGCCATACTGACGCAAAACACGTTCTGGCATGTGCAACTGTGTCCAATTTCCAAGCCTCAAATAACCACAGAATAAGGAAATCCACTCGAATGGACGTTCTTCCCTATGCTCGTTGTATGGACAAAACCGAATGGAAGCTGGTGTCAATGTACCTAACTGTGATCGAACAACAACAATTGAAGTACCTTTTCCAGCATCATACAACCTACACCGAGGTTGGTCTTCAGAATACAATGCTTGCATAGGTCTCATCCTTATAGACGGGAAGTGCTCATAAATCCACCCCTGCAGCAATGTCGCATAACCAGCTAGTTGCTTAGTGTTTGCATAACTACAATCTCCTAGCTGCTCATACATGTGAGTTAGGGTAGCTGTTGCCTAAGAATATCCCCCGGTAAGCCTCAAATCAACAAAAAATCCAAGATAAAACACACTGACTGATGTAGCACTCTTGTCCGCAAAAATAGTGCAACCGACAAGGTGAAGTAAGTATGCTCTGGCAGCCACAGTCCACTGCCTCATTGAGCATGCGTCTTCATACACATCTCTTAGTCAACTCAAGCGCACATGAGATCCTCGGCAGTGTCTTGTTTCTTCAGATGCAAGTGCACGGTCAACACGGAGGGATTCTACCAATAAATCATTCGTCGAATCTGAATCTAAGGTTTCCTGCGTGTAAAAATGACCGACAATGGGTAAATGCAGCAAATTTGACACATCATCAAGAGTGATGGTCATCTCCCCAACCGGTAAGTGAAAATTGTTTGTCTCTGCATGCCACCTCTCTACAAAAGCACACATCAGTCCTCGGTCTAAACTCTCATAACTAGCATGAAGACCACCTAAGCCAGACAATTCTACAGCAGCTTGTATGCGCTCATGAGGTTCTCCTAACTTATTTATCTTCCTCCCATGTGAAACCACCTTCAACTCACCACGATCCTACAATAATCAACATATATCATCAATAAATAGATGCATACTAAATACAAAAAATTATCTTTCATTACTTACCAAACCATTCCACAACTGTCTGGCTACATAATGTTCATAATTAACGAGTAAGGACTTATCCAATGGCCCTCCTGATAGCCTTCATCATCCACTTCAACTTCTTCTTGTTCAATATAATCTTCAAACTGTTCATTTAGAATTGACGTACTTGGGCCACCCCGTTTTCTTCTTACCGATGCAGTTGGTCGCACACGGTCCAAATTAGAACTTCCTCCACCTCTAGTCCTCACCATCTAACATTCAATCCAACATATATAAAAATTTATAACACATATAGTATAAAAGAACCTATAAATTAATCCATACAAGCAGAACAACAACACTAATACGGATATTAATATCCGCAGAACAACAACAAATTTTGGATAAAAATATCCGCAACATATAAGTCTATTATGGATAAAAATATCATCAAGTCACAACGCACTTACGGATAAAAAAATTCAGAAGCCACTAATCACCTACGGATAAAAATATCCGGAATGCAGTAATGGGTTATGGATAAATTTATGCGGAATGCAATAGACAATTACGGATGAAAATATCCGTAGGCATGTCGTACCTTCGACTTCAGAAGCTCTGCTGCTCTGCCTGCGATAATGAAGGTCACGGTGGCTGCGGCACTGCTTCACGCACAATGGAATGGAAGAAGAGAAGAATAGGGTTGCTGCAGGAAATTGGGTGCATATCACAATTAAACTATTCTAAAATTCATTAAGAGTAAATTTGTCTTTTACTAATAGGTGATTGGGTGCCAGTTAAAATGTGTTGGGTACAGGGAGAATGTGCCCATTTGTTGAGGTGCATGAAGAAACAACCACCACTTGAATGTACAAGATAAAATATAGGGTTCTTCTTTTTGCACCCAAACAAATTTCTCCATGCACCTCATCAGTTTTAAAAAAAATGGTTTACCCCTTTTAAAAATAATTTCAGAATGTTTATTTTTTTTTTAATTTCCTATTCCATAAACAACTATTGCTTGCAGAACATCTCTATTTTAAAATTATCCAAAATTGTCAAGATTAGATATTTCAAAAAATGTTAGAGTACAAGAAGAAAACTATACACTACAATAAATTCATCAAATAACAACCAAATTTAGGAACAAAAAATAATTAGTCACTATATTAACTAAATTATTTAAATACTAATTTAGAGACTAAAAATTTATTTGTATCTAAGGTGATTTCTATTATTAATAAAAATTTATAAAATGATTTTTATATTAGTATCTAAATTAGCTACCAAGGTTTTAACTACTAATATTTTAGATTCTAAATTGGTCTCAATTAGTCTTTTACAGACTAATTTAGAATCTAAAAATATTAATAGCTAAAATCTTGATAACTAATGATTAGATATCAATTTTAAAAACCACTTTATAAATTTTTATTAATAATAAAAACTACTTTAGATACTAATAAATTTTTTAGTCTTTAAAATTGTCTCTAAATTAGTCCAATAGTAACTAGTTATTTTGATTTATAAAATTAGTTGTAATTTGATAATTTTCTTATAATGATAGAATTTCAGAAGAAAAAAAACTTCGTGATAAAATATAGGTACTTTTTTAGTTCGATTCGATCATGATTTTAAGTCGAACCTTCAAAATGCATAAAAAAATAGTTTTGTTTTGTTATGCCAATAAAATAAAAAACTACAAACTAAAAAACTAATCATAGATTTAAAAAATAAAAAATTTAAATATTAAGAAGTGGATTTTAGTCTAACTCAACTTTATAAAAACAACTTATAAGGTGAGGTTTGCATCCAGATATATACTATGAAAAGTCATAATCTCTAGTCGATGTGGGATCTTCAACATTAAAAACTAAAATATATCTCAAACAGGACCTTAGTTTCTATTTTATGATTTTCCTTTTTTTTTATAATGAATTTAATTTAAACATGTTAATAATATAAAACAATTATATTATCATTCCATTATAAATATATGATAAAATTATTATTTTAAAATAATTAATTTAAAGTCATACTACACCGTTCATTGAAAACCAAATTTTCTCAAATTAATATTTATATGCATAATTTCATTATAAAATTTTACATACTCGTTGATTTTTTTTTAAGTTACTAATGTGGTGGGATTTTTTATGTTTTGAGTTTTTGGATAGTAATAAGGAATGAGTTATGCATTGTAGTCTATCGGTGCTATTTAATGAGAATTTTTTATTTTTTTGATATTTTTTGTTATTTACTCCTTGTGTCAGTCCTTGAGTGACTTGTCTTATATGATATTAAGAGTGACTTGTCTTATATGATATTAAGAAGACAGGTTTCTAAAGACCAATTACAATTTGAATCAGAGATTGAAAAGGCAGCTCGGAAGAATTGGGTTAAGAAGAGAAAACAAAAGCAAGGAGAAATTAAAGAAGAATCATCAACCACTTCTACCCTTCACGTTGAAATTTATAAAGAAGAAAGCAACATGGCCAAAGAGCAACCACCATAGCCCAAAAGAACACTTGGAGATTATGTTATGCAACAAGGGCTAGGGCATTTTTCTAGTATAGCAATACATACTACCACTAAGGCCTTGGAGATGAAACCTACATTCCTCAATCTGATCAGTACCCATCAATATACAACAATGGACCATGAGGATCCATATACACATTTTTTACATTTTATGAGTTGGTGAGAATAATGAGCTTTAAATAAGGTGATATTGAATCTGTTTATTTGCGTTTATTTCCTTTATCATTGGCAAAAAAAGTTAGGGTGTGTTTGGATTAGAGGGTGTGGGGGAGTGGAAAGTTGAGGGTGAGTGGGAGTGGAAGTGTGAAGAAAGTTGAGGTTGTTTGGATTGGGGTATGTTAAAGTGGATGTGTGAGGAAAGTTTATTGAAAATTGTGAGTGATGTGATAGTTGTAAGAATATTATAAATTATTTTGAATAGTAAAGTTTGTGAGATTACAATTTTACCCTTGTATATAAAAAAAGAATAAATAATGATTAATCCTATTTCATATTTTAGTTAATTATAATTTAAAATTAAAGTATAATTATATTATTTAACATTTTATTAATTAAAAATTATTTTTTATTTAAGTTAATTTATTTACATAATTTTAATATTATAAATAATTTTATAAATTATGTTATGTTATATATATACAAATATATATAAAATTAATTTTAATAATAATTTTCATTATTATGAATAGCAAAATGAATATATTTTAAAAAGAAAATAGAAATTTAGAATATAACATGAGTATTAAGTAGGTGTCAAGATATATAATATAAAGTCATTACATGAAGAACATAATAATGTTAATTAGAAAAAGAAGAGACATTCCCAGTAATAACATTTGAATCCTTCTTGTGGAGATCTTCAAACGGTTTTCTAGAAGACATATCTTATTCCGTTGTATGATAATAATTTCATCTTTTTCATCGGTAACGTCTTCAATGCACCATTTGAAAAAATTACAGCCTAGAACCATGCCACTTCTAATCTGTTTTAAAGAAAACAATAAAATTGAACAATGAATAAGTTTAAAATAACATTCTTAAGTTTGTTTCAAAGCTAATTGAATAAATTTTACCTTGTAGTTGGGACAACCCCAAAAAAAATTTCCAGCATTTTTTTGTGTTGTCGCTATTCTCAAAACAGCAAATTGTCCACAATCACAAATAGGAGCAACGAAGGCACTTGTGTTCCCAGTAACATGGGTAAAAGTACGACATTTTTGCACACTACAACCAGTACAACTAGATGACGACGTGTTGTGATACGCAGACATTGAATGATACTTAACCAATGTTGTCGAAGTAATAAGATGGCAAAAAAGTTGCATTAAAAACAATATGATTGTGTAAATAAGTAGCATGAAAAATAGCATAAAACCTTAACAATAACAATGTCAACGTCAAAAATAACAATAACAATTCATTAATGTTCAACATGAAAATTAGAAATAAAAATAACAATGACAATAACATAATGATAACACACTCAATGGCCTTGATGACGTCGAATGTCACTCAGAGTATCCTCAATTCTGTCCATCCTTTGATCAACCCTGTCAATTCGGGTATTCATGTTTTGTATGCTGGACAAAATTTGAGTTAACAATTCCCTTTGAGTGGGGTTTGCCTCCTCAGGTTGACCACCTTCAACATCTTGTGCTGGCAACTCATCCTCTTCATCATCTTCTTCGTGTGCATGGTGAGGTCTACCAAGTTGCCATATGCCATTGACCTGGAATATATTTAATTTTGTCATACTTTTTTTGCCAAAGTAATGATTCCAGCCTAGCATTATTGCTTGTTCATTCGACAAGTCGAAGCCATACACCTGCAAGATCCTCGTTATCAAATTTGCATATGGGAGAGGCATCTTGTTATCCCGACATTTGATGATGTGTTGCATTATGTAATGAGGCCAATTAATGCGTACATTATTCTTGATTAACCACAACATGAAAATATCTTCATTCAGTAGTTGTGCATAGTTGCTTCCTCGAGGGCACAAGATATGCACCCATGTGTAATGCAACAGTCGGTCATTCATTTTCAGACTACCAACATTTTTGAGATTTTCACCTTTAACATCTTCATGAATCATGGACGATACTGCTAGAGCTCGATCAAAATTCAGTTCCTCAGGGATCGTCCCAGGGGTTAACTTAAGACCGTCATACTGTAGATGAGCAATGGTCATCCAATCTATTTCTTTAATGTGTATCATTTTTTCGCAAATCTCAATGGCAAAGTGACCAACAGGTGTGATTTTTTCATTTGTATAAAATACTCTTACCAAATCCTCATAATACGGAAGATTAATTCCAAGGAAAGGTTGTAAACCTTGCCAATTCAGAAGATTTTGGAATTCAAATCCTGGACCAGCAAAAAATGGAGTATGCATCACTTTTGGTGGTAATACTGCTCTTGCATGAAAGTTCTTTTCAAAAACCACCATTTGACGCCTGGTACTGAAGTATCTTGAATAATCAAGAACTTCTGGAATCCTCGTTGCTGGAGGAGGAACGTCAACATCTTCTGTTGGAGATTTACCGTTACGGGTTCTGTTACGTTTGTGGGATGATGATGTCATCTATAATGCAATTACTACAATAAATAACTAAACAGAAGTTAACATAATATCAGAAGTTAACATAATATCATAAAGCAATGGTGCAAGTTCAGAAAGCAAAATATTATATTGCTAATGAAAGTAGAAGTTCACAAAGCAAAATATTACATGTCCAATAACTAACAAAGACAGTCAAATATTACATGTCCAGTAACTAACAAAGAGAGTCAAATATTACATTAATAATAATTAAAGGTAACCCCCACAAAGAGATATGAAATCAATGCCTAGTCATAAATCCAAACAATTTTGTCATTCGACGCTCATATGGCATCCCAAATAGTTGCTTAACTCTTCTGAGATGGTCACATAAAAACTCGTAGCATTGATCCATGAGTTGTTCATCTTGAATGTTTAGCTCCACGAGCATTGCCCAAATATCAGACTCTGAGTACTGGTATGAGGCATGACGTCGATGGTGGTGTACATGCTCAGCATATAGGTCGTTTCTTCGTCTAATTTCGGCAGCTATATCTTGAGCTATCGTTGCCTGTGCACGAGCAATATTCACCAACTGAGAGGCATTTTCATTTCCATCCTTCATTGATGACACTCATTGTTGAAGATTAGTATTCAACATTGCAAATTGTTCATCAATGTCGTCCATAGTGGGGCCTTTTCTCTTTGATCCTCAGGATGAGGATGTGCCCACAGAGCCAGCAGATGGCATAGAATGAGTGTTTGATGGTGTGTCTAAAGGAGTGTCACTAGATTGGAATTGAGGAGCAGGTGATCGTGGGACGTAGTCATCTGCCTCCTCAAAGTTCGGTTGTTCGGGGATATAATCCATATTATTCTCCCCAAGGTTGACACTGAAATTGGTCATGTCAGGAGGTGAATTGATGTCACGGGCTGTCCTGACCCGACTTCCCGTGGCTCTATCATTGGACCACAACTCCTCCATGAGGTCATAATGGCGAATGGGATTGAAACGCCATTTTGCTGCAGATGGTTTAGCCTACATACATTTCACATATTAGTATATGATGCGAAATGTGAAGTTAAATGTAATTGTTACGTAAAAACGTACTTATCATTGTACCTTAATCAGCTCACTCCAAACTTCGTCCTCGGCTTCAAAAAGTTTGGTGGTCTGGTTCCATGCGAAACCACTCAATCCACCAAACAAATCATGGATTTCCCTCCACCTGTCCTTCAGGCTTTTCTGCCGGTTCTTCACATTATTTTTCTTAAGACCCGATAAACCAGCCTCATTTAAAGCCATAACTATGTTAGTGTATCCTTGAGTGGTCCAACTACCATCAATTCTACACCCTTTTCGTACCTCGTCAATCATTGCATTGAGCAAAATTAGGTCCATCTTCGTCGTCCACTTGGTGAACTCTCGATAAGAACCTGATGAATTTGAAGCCACATTTTTTCCGCGATCCATCTAATTAACTTAAATAAAGTTAGGATGACAAACATTGAAAAATGGTAGAAAATATATTATTTCATGAAATTAATTGTTTACATAATCTTGCCACATTTCGTTTGCTATAGCGTCCCTAATATCACACCCTATCCTGTAATCATGTTCACGAGCATAGGTGGTGCTTGGTTGGATATCTTGTTCTAACAATTCATTATCTACTTCTTCAAGCAGAGACTCATCATTGTCGATCCCGCGTAGAAAGTTATGCAGAATACAACAAGCTAAAACAATTTTTGTCATAGTATCCACATCATAATGTGGCTCAGTCCCACTGGCTATAATTGGAAAACGTTTTTTAAGTACCCCAAAGGTTCTCACAATTACGTTCCTAAGTGATGAATGTCGATGATTAAACAACTCTTTTGCATTTTGTGACCCTCTTCGCGAATATTCTTTCAAATGGTATCTCACCCCGCGATAAGGTGTTATTATATTTCGTTTTAACATAAAACATGCATCACCAAGATAGTATTTTCCTACAAAGATTGTGGAAAGCTGTTAGTATATACTACTACAACCTTTTAATTCTTCTACACACCCAATCCCCTATAACTAACCTTCTGGAATAACCAAAGGATCGCCTCGTACCAAAGCATCTTTCAATATCCTTGAATCGGAGGCAGTTCCTTCCCAACCGGCTAAGACATATGAACTTCATGTCAAAGTCACAGGCTG